>NC_137027.1:20907973-21027973 GCF_032717465.1 Coenobita brevimanus | reverse complement strand
AGCAAATAAATAGGGTGCCTTATCTAAGACAACATAGACTGGAAATCTGAGCATTTCTTCTTGAATATGCACGTAATTGTAACCCTATAATTAGGATATTTTTGTCAGTCTTACACAACCATAGAGAAATGTATCAGCCACATTGTTTCACATTAATTCTTTTTTTCTGTAGGCATTATAAAAACATTTAGGACGCCATAACTTAAGGAAGATTTTGTGCATTTGGCCCCCTGGTTTATTTACCATTTGAACATACATGTTAAATAATTAGTACCTTACTCGTAATGTCGGCTGCAGATTAAAGAAAAAACAATAATAATAGTTATTAATATCAACATATTGTGCAGCATGTGAGATGGTGTGTGGGGTGAAGAGAAGTTGGAAAGGGGTGCAGGGAACAGCATGGTGAAGTGAAGAGATGAGAGAGGCCTATGGCACAAAAGAGGAAAGCACATAGTGAGTGGATGAGAACAGAGGCATGGAAGAAGCTAAGAGACGGAAGAGAGAGTTATATGTAGAGAGGAAGAGAGAGGTGAAAAGATTAGTAAGATAATAAGAAGAGAGTGGATGAGGAATTTTTAAGTAACTTGAGTGAAAAGTGGAGGGAATATAAGAAAATATTCTGGAAAGAGGTAAAGAGAGTTAGACAGGGTGCCAAAGGAGTTAGTTGAGAAGTGAAAGATAAAAATGGTATATTACTAGTGGAGAAGGGATAGAAAGTGAGCAGATGGAAAGAACAGTTTAATGAATTGTTGAACATAGAGAATGAAAGTAATGCAAGTATAAGTGGCTGGGGAATGGCTGGGAGAAGGAGGGATGTGAGAGGAGAGGAAGAAATCATTAGGATGGAATTTGTGGAAGCAATGAAGAAACTTACAATGGGGAAAGCCCCAGGAATTGATGAAGTGTATGATGAAATGCTGAAGCATGGTGGGAGAGATATTAGTAGAATGGATGTGGAAATGTGCAGACTGGCCTGGGAGGAGGGTAGAGTCCCGAAGGATTAGAAGTCAGGTATAATTTTTCTCCTGTACAAAGGAAAATGGGAGAAAGAAGTGTGTGGTAATCATAGGGGCATTTGTCTTCTTAGTGTAATAGGAACAGTATATGATAGGATGTCAGGACTTGCGTCAGCGGTGGAGGTGGGGGGGCGGTAGGAGAGGGCATTGGGGTTCTAGTGCTTGTTGTTTTGTTCTTGCTTTTCGCGTGCTTGTTTTCCTTTTATTCTTCTTTCTGATATATGAAGTTGCTTGAAGAAGATTATAGAGTTGTCTTGTAGACTTCTTATATGTAGTTAATCGTAGAGCTTGTTGATCCTCACTCATAACTCGTCGTTGCTACTGTATGCTTGATTGTAGAAATACGGTTCGTAGGCGTAGAGCAGATCGCTACTGCCACCAAAAATATATATGTGATATATAATGTCTTGTAATAAATAAGTCTTGAGTTTTGGTTAAAGTTATTGTGCCAGTCGAAGGTAGGATGAGTTAAAGATGAATACAGGGAGTTGATCTTGATTTATTATCTTCAATGAAATTCTAAGTTGAGCAGTGTATATATATTACACAGGAACGTAAGCTACTATGTCTCGTAGAAACCCCTCTCTTATTTGCTCTCTCCAGGACCTGTCAGTTCTATGGCTAGCCCCTTTTCTGACTTTCTAATCCCTGCACTCAGTTACAGGAAACCTAGTGTCTCATGTACAACACTGTGGCGAAAGCTTCTAAAAACTGTGTGTCTGTGTGTATGTACTGCTTCCGGCTGCACGTGTAGCATTCCTTCACTTAAGGGTTGCAAGCCCAAATTGGATAACACAAGATGGAAAGGTGTCGCCAGACCTTGTTGTGGACAGAGTTAGGGAAATAACAGAGGAAATAGCTGAAGAACAACAGGGAGGTTTTTAGGAAGGGAAGAGGTTGTGTGGATCAGATAATCATTCTTAGATCTTTAGTGGAAAAGTTTCTATAGAAGAGAAAGAAGTTGTATGTGGCCTTCATGGATTTGGAGAAAGCATATGATAGGGTGGATGGACAAGGCTTGTGGAAAGTAATAAGAACATTTGGAGTAGATAGGAAGTTGTTGAAGGCCGTGAAGATTATGTATGAGTGTGCTAAGACTGCAGTGCGTGTGGATAGTGAAATGTGTGAATTTTTCTATTTGAATGTTAGATTGAAACAGGGATGTGTCATGTCTCCATGGTTGTTCAATCTGTATGTGGATGGGATTATAAAAGAGATACAAGGTAGGGTAGTGGATGCTGAAGCGGGCCTAATGAAAGAGGGCAGTGTTTGGAAACTCTCTGTACTATTGTTTGCAGATGATACTGTGCTGGTAATTGAAAACAAATGGGAGCTGCAAGGCTTGGTGGATGAGTTTGGGAGAGTGTGTAAGAAACGGAATCTAAAGGTGAATGTAGGGAAGAGTAAAGTAATAGTCCTCGAGAGAAGTGAAGTCAGGGAATGTACAGTGAGAGTGGATGGGAAGGAAACAGAAAATGTGAGTTCGTTTTAGCATTGGGCAGTGTGATGAGTAAGGTTGGAAGTTTAACGGGTGAAGTGCTTGAAAGGATACAACAAGGAAGAAAGGTTGCTGATTCCTTGAAGGCAGTGATAAGAAACAAGGATGTACCCCCTCCACAATATGTCTACCCCCCGATGTATATATGTCCCCCCCTCAATGCATACATGCCCCCACTAAACTTGCTGGCCTAGCACGCTTTCCCAGGGCCCCGCGCCTGAACGAAGGCGTTATTGCATCAGTTCATAGCAGGCAGCCAAGACGGGCAGACTATTTTACTGTGAGCTCGTAATAAACTCCTTATCTA
This sequence comes from Coenobita brevimanus, assembly GCF_032717465.1. Lineage (NCBI taxonomy): Eukaryota > Metazoa > Arthropoda > Malacostraca > Decapoda > Coenobitidae > Coenobita > Coenobita brevimanus. Next base: position 21,025,149 of record NC_137027.1, on the reverse strand, counting down.
GCTGTTTGTACACGGAATTTCTATCACCAAAGTATTGCAAGTTACAAGGAAGTGAACATGGAAGTGGAAAAGCTACTAAACGACGGTATTGTTATACCATCTCTAACGTATGGAAGTGAAGCTTGGACCTTGTTGGAGGGACAGAAGTCAAGAGTGAGAGCAATGGAAGTGAGTTATTTGAGAGGAGCATGTGGAGTCACATGGAGAGACAGACTGACAAGTGAGGCAGTGAAGGAGCGTATTAGTGTGGATGTGGATGTGATAGGAAGAGTTAGGAGAAATACACTGAGGTAGTTTGGCCATGTGGAGAGGATGGAGAACCAGAGACTGACGAGGAGAGTGTATGTGGGTGAAGAGGTGGGGGGAGAGGGAGGGGGAGGCCAAGGATGAGGTGGAGGGATGGAGTGGAGAGGTATATGAGAGAAGGGTGTGTGAGCTGAGAGCCGGGCAATGAAATGGTAGGGGACAGGGCGACATGGAGGCGAATAGTCTGTGGCCACCCCTTACGGAAGTGAGGCGTTCATAGATAGACAGATTATATCAAGAAGTTATCATAAAAAATGAATAATGAAACCGTGCTCATGACAGAGTACTGGACACCAGAAAAGATCAAATATTTACCAGATCGGCAAGCAGCACTAATCAGCAATATAAACAGGCTGAGCGGGTCTGGTGCGCTATGCTCAGCTATCAAAAGAAAACAAAAATCAGAAGAGAAAACGCATATTTGAGCGCATTTAATGGGAAACTAGTTTGATTTTACATATGGAAACACATCCTGAACAAATTACAGATTGATCTGACAATTTATTCCACGTCAGATTTACTCTCAGAGTCACTAACATGTTAGAAAATGGAAATTTTACAATTTCCCTAAAATATGAATGAAATACCCCAAGAAATGCTTGATTACCCTAGATTTTGCAGTTTTTAATCTTACCCAAAACGTTACCCTGAAGATGGTCAATATACCCTAAAATGGGGTCTTTTACCATAAAGTGGAAGCATTGACGCAGAGGTGAATAAAACCTGTGAATAAAGCCAACAATTGTGAAGGGATGAAGAAGGCACAGAGTCGGCTTAGCGCACCTAATCTATTGGAAGCATGTTTTACAAGAGGTACTATAATCTTTCCAAGATAAATTCCGCGAGAATGAAACCACGAGTATTTTTAAAGACGATGCAGAATTGAGTAGGATATTGTTAAAGATTTGAGGATCCTCCTGTGGAAGATTTTATCGGGTTGAAAGATGTAAAAACAGAGATTTTGATGCATTAAAAACATCATAGTTACATTTACCCCAGTCAGAGATATGATCCAAGTGTGACATTAGGTGTGCCATAGCCTCATCCCTTGTTTGTTGGGGTAACTGCTGAGATGGACGCTGCAGGAATCGAATGGAAAAATGAAGGGTGGAGTCAAAGTGCATGAGTGGATAGGGTTAGATGTACAGCTTAGGTCACTGATGAATAAAAGGAGGAGAGTTTGTGACAGGACAGAGTCCTGAGGAACACAATTATTGATAGCTCTTGGAGAAGAATGGTGGCCGTCTACAACAGCAACTACAGAATGACCAGAGAGGACGCTAGAAACGAAGGGGCAGACAGAATGATAAAAACAGTAAGAGAGCAGTTTAGAAAATAAAGATTTATGCCAGACTCGATCGAAAGCCTTTGAGACGTCAAGTGCAATGACAAAGTTGTCGCCAAAGTCCCGAAAGGAGGTTGACTAAGAATATGAAAGGTAGATGAGATCACCAGTGGAACTTCCCTGTACTGACCATCTGAAAGAGCGTGGTGATAGGAAAGGTGCTTTGCTTATTAACATTTTTCTGCTAAGAACAGACTAAAAAACTTTTGAAGTACATGATGTTAAGGCAATTGGGCGCTAGACAGAGGGCTGGGAATGGTCACCCTTCTTTGTGAAGGGCTGAATGAGAGCAAACTTCCGTAAGGAGGAAAGGGGCAAGTTGTCAGACAAAGGAGAAAGAGTTTACTTAAGGCAGAGTAAGCACAGAAGCACAGTTCTTGAGGACAACAGGAGGGACCCAATCACGTCCATATGCCTTGTTAATAATGAGACTAGTTATGGCGGAAGGTACATCAATTGAAGACATTTTCATGTCAGCCATGAGGAAGTAGAAGGGGAGAAGTGACATAACGACAGCCCCATAATCGTCCATGGTGAAACTGGGGGAGAAAGTCCAGGCGAAGAGTTCTTACTTTATTAACAGAAGAAATAGCTACATTTTCTTGCCTCCCTAACCATGGGAATGGCTGAAAGTCCGAGCTCGAATTCTGAATTATCTTATTTACACATGAATGTACCCGAAAAAAAAGAAAAATAAATGTTGATTCACAGGGAGTCTGATACCTACTGTACTGTTCGTCTCTCTCTCTCTCTCTCTCTCTCTCTCTCTCTCTCTCTCTGTATATCTATCTCTCGTGGCTGCGTAAAGAACTGTTTGTTATAACAGGTGCCTGTATGTACCCCCACACAATGCGGTAGTAACTCAGCGTAGCTGAAAGTCAAACGAGTTATGAGTGTTATGATGTCCACAGTAATACACAATAAGGGTTATCTACAGTCTTTATAGCGATCAGCATATGTTTTATAACCTTACTGTAGTTACTCTAAAATATTTAAACCTTTTGGTAACAATTACAGGAACGTTAAAATATTTAAAAGTTTTGGTAATAACTACAGGAACACAGCGTCCATCTCAGCAGTTACGCCAACAAACAAAGTATGAGGCTATGGCACACCTAATGTCACACTTGGATCATATCTCTAATTGGGGTAAAAGCAATCCTGTTATTAATGCATCAAAATATCAGTTTTTACATCTTTCAACCCGACAAAATCTTCCACAGGAGTATCCTTCAGTCTTTAACAATATCCTACTCAATTCTCCATCGTCTTTAAAAATACTTGTGGTTTCATTCTCGCTGGATTTATCTTGGATAGATCATAGAACCTCTCATAAAATATTCTTCCAAGAGATTAGGTGCGGTAAGCCGACTCTGTGAATTCTTAACCCCTGCACACTTGTTGGCTTTATTCACGGGTTTTATTCGCCTCTGTGTAGAGTATGCTCTTATGTGTGGGGTGGCTCCCCGCATACAGCTCTTCTCAACACGGTGGAGTCCAAGGGGTATCGTAATATTAACTCTCCTCCTCTTACAGGCCCCCTTCAACTTCTGTCGCTTCACCGCACTATATCATCTTTACCTCTTTTCTATCGCTACTTCAATGATCACTGATCCTCTGAAACGTTTGCTTAAATCCCTCCACCACGGCAGTGGGTGTCTAGCTCCCGTTTAGCAACAAACTCTCATCGCTTCTCTGTCCAACTCCGTAATGCAAGAGTTAACCATTACTCCAGTCCTTCATATATGCAACAGGTGAACTCTGGAACTGTCTCCTTCTGTCGGTATTACCTACTGCCATGATCTCCAGTCTTTTCTTTCAAACGCAGTTTGTCCAGACATCTCGAAATGAACAGATCTTGAATTTGGCTTTCTATTATCTTGCTCTTTTTTTTTTTCTTTTTTTTTCTTGGAGGAAACAATCCTGCGGGCTCCTGGCCTTAGGCTTATTCTTTCTTATATATATATATATATATATATATATATATATATATATATATATATATATATATATATATATATATATATAATACAGACAAGTGTATTAAATATGAGTACCCTGTTAAGATACCAAAGATTGCTTTGCATACAAGAAAGGAAACAAATGATTTAACTGAGCTAAGCTCAAACACACACACACACACACACACACACACACACACACACACACACACACACAATCCGATAAACGCATGGACACACGCACATTCATACTTTCATAGATCAAGAACGTACACATACAAAAGCAACTATACTAATAAGCATTAATTCTTCATCCCCTCACACACACACAGTCTCTCTCTCTCTCTCTCTCTCTCTCTCTCTCTCTCTCTCTCTCTCTCTCTCTCTCTCTCTCTCTCTCTCTCTCTCTCTCCATTAGTACTCACCAACTAAGCCTCGGATAGAAATATATATTATGTCAATCTCACTGTCTATCTGTAAAATCCACTGAGATCTGGGAGCAATCCTGTGAGTGAATTAATCCCTGTGGACGTAGCTGTAATAAAATAGTAATACGGAAGGAAGGTTTAAGTGAGGTTTGTATGTATGTCTGGACTGAAGGATGGAGAAATGGATGGATGGATGTAAGGAAGGATGGAAAGACAAATGGATGGATGGATGGGGAGAAGGATGGATGGATACTTGTAAAGATAAAAAATGGAGATGGAGCGATGAATTGAGGGATGGACGGAAGAATGGATAGATGGATGGATGAACAGATGACTATCGGACAAACGAAGGATGACTGAATGCATCCTTTAACCTCCGAGGTCTCTTAATCTCGGTTAATCGTCCTGAGTTAGACAAAATAAAACACATTCTACACCCTCGAACTGAAGGGGTAATGGAGACCATTGCTAATTGGTGAGGCTCTCCTGGTTTTATGCTTCCCTGTGCCTGATTCTGGAAACTACCCACTACATTTATGTGCGGGGATAATGGGTAGAGAATGATGGTGATGATGATCCCCTTCAGTACGGTATCGATTTTTCATATTCATCCCTGCTATGTACAGACGGTTTTCTTCAGCACAGGAGAGACGTACTGAACTGGATAATTTAGATACAGTCGGCATTAAACCGTTCACTAACAGAAAGCTCTCCCAGTGTGGGTATAATCGTCTGACAAGAGGAAGAAACAAACTGAGCACGTCATCGACATGAGGGGATGAATGGGGTTAGCTGGATGCAAAAACAGAAATTATGAATATGTAACAGTGTATATATCTAAGTTTTAATTGTATTAAATTCAGACACAGATACATACACAGTGAAAGACATATATATGCGAAGACACATATGAACAGTTACAGGCGCGGGTTTCTAGTGCTTTGAGTGTACAGATTATTTCTTGACATGGAAATGAACTTGCCTAGGAGCACGACCCGAGGAATGCATTTACTTTTTCGTGCAAAATGAAAGTTAGTTTTATATTTCTCACATACCTTCCGTTGAGGACGTAAGTTTTAATATATTCTTGCCTTCAACAAACTATTTAATCACGCTAGGAATGCATTTTACTTGTGATGGGATTAATAAAGGCTGTATCGAACTACTCCAGTGTGTTGTGTCCTGAGCAGAATGAAATTGTCCAGAGGTAAAAACTGAAAACAAATGTTATTATTGTACTAAACTGGGTACGGTTATAATCTTTTAAAAACGTTCATACTTTCACCATATGGTTTTTTTCACCTTAAGGCAAGTTTCTTGTTGAGGAGGGTAAAACACACACACACACACACACACACACACACACACACACACACACACACACACACACACACACACACACACACGCACGCACGCACGCACGCGCGCGCTAGGTGGTTGTGGTGATGGCGGTGCGTGGTTGTGGTGATGGCGGTGTGTGGTTGTGGTGATGGCGGTGGGTAGTTGTGTTAATGGTGGTGGGTGGTTGTGGTGATGGTGGTGGGTGGTTGTGGCGATGTCGGTGGGTGGTTGTGGTGGTAGTGGTGGGTGGTTGTGGTGATGGCGGTGGGTGTTTGTGTTGATGGTGGTGGGTGGTTGTGGTGATGGCGGTGGGTGTTTGTGTTGATGGTGGTAGGTGGTTGTGGTGATGGCGGTGGGTGGTTGTGTTGATGGTGGTGGGTGGATGTGGTGATGGCGGTGGGTGGTTATGGTGATAGCGATTGGTGGATGTAGTGATGGCGGTGAGTGGTTGTGTTGATGGTAATGGGTGGATATGGTGAGGTGATAGCGCTTAGTAGTTGTGGTGATGGTGGTGGGTGGATGTGGTGATGGTGGTGGGTGGTTGTGTTGATGGCGGTAGGTGGTTGTTGTGATGGCGATCTGTGGTTGTTGTGATGGCGGTGGCTGGTTATACTAATAGTGGCTAATGTAGTACCTGTGGAAGTTGGTTGTGCTAATGGTGGTGGTTGTGGTGGTGCTGCTTCAGTGTGGTCGTACCTGATGACTGTGTTCATGGTAGTGATTGTGTTGTGGTGGTTATTACTAATTCAACAGACCAGAGTTGTTAGTGGTGGCTGCAGATCGTTGTTGATGGTAGTTGTGGTTGTGATGATGGAAGCTGTGATCGTAGTCATGGAGGTTTGTGTTGGTGGTTTGTTCGTGGACTGAGGGAACTCCATCATCCATCTCACCTCACATTTAACTTCCACTGCTTCACCAAACTTTTTTCATTACACGCACACACACATACACACACACACACACACACACACAAAGCATTACCAAAACCACTCCCACCTGGAAACACCCACACTCTAACTGCACCTTCCATACATCCAGTGCATCCAGTATTTTTTGCGTGTTTGTTTTTGTTTGTGGGCGTAAGACGCGTGCATACATGCGTGTGTGGTAGTGATGTGTGCAGTTATGGTAGTTTAGGAAAGAAAACTGAAAAATCTTCTCCATAGTTGACTGGGTGTGCACATGAACATCTGATAGTTCTGCTTAACTTTCGCATTTAGTGGTGTGTGTGTGTGTGTGTGTGTGTGTGTGTGTGTGTGTGTGTGTGTGTGTGTGTGTGTGTGTGTGTGTGTGTGTGTGTGTGTGTGTGTGTGTGTGTGTGTGTGTGTGTGTGTGTTAACACGACTGAGTCAAGCTTGTAATGACCCTTCTAACTTCCTTATATTATGATACATATGTATGTGTGTGTGTGTGTGTGTGTGTGTGTGTGTGTGTGTGTGTGTGTGTGTGTGAGCGCGCGCGCTTGCCGATGGAGAGAGAGAGAGAGAGAGAGAGAGACAGAGACAGACAGACAGACAGACAGAGACAGAGACAGACCGACAGACAGACTGAGAGAGAGAGACAAATGGAAAAAAAACTCTAAAAAAAATTTTAATCACGAATTTTCCGTCCACACCATGCCAGCATCGGGCACTTTGTCTTATGTCGCCAGCATAACTAATAGTAAATATATAAAGATGCTATCTGGCTCTCTATCATCTTATTGATTTTTCTTGGAGGGAACAACATGCGAGTTTCTTCCCTTTGGCTCCTTCTTCCCTGCATAAACAAAGTAAATCTAAAACCTCAACTAGCTGAAACCAAATCTTCATCGCAGTTAAATCGCTCGAAGAAGTATGTCAAGAATCACGCAAATAGAATCCGAGTAAGTTATCAATGTCTACCCTACATCATTTATTTCCTACCCCCACTGCCACATCGCCCACACCAGCAGACTGAGCAGTCCTTCCAAGACGTCAGCAACCGCCATGGCAGCCTCTAACGAAGCGCTGATTACGGACTATCCTGTTTACATAAAACTGCTCGTTAATTACCTGTATCAAATTGCATACTGACCGCTAATTACCGCAAGATATATTTACCTGTAATTGCCAGTCCATTTTATTTAATCAAGATGGGTTAATTAAGGGTGTGTATCAGGTGTAATGACCCCTGTTGGATCTTGTTAGCCCAGTTAAGAGACGAACCTCATTAACCCCTTCAGGCAGAGGGTGTAATTAGGAGTAATGGCTAGTACTTAACATACTCTCTCTCTCTCTCTCTCTCTCCCTCTCTCTCTTTCTCTCTCTCTCTCTCTCTCTCTCTCTCTCTCTCTCTCTCTCTCTCTCTTTCCACACTATATACTTGTATTGTTATATACATCCATCCTTACATACATACACACAGAATTACACATTGATAATAGATATTAGATAGATAGACAGATAATAGATTGATAGCTAGATAGATAACTATTTTGATTTTACATCTGAAAAGGGTTTAAGTGAGAGAAAAACTGCTTCTCCATAATTAAGCACAATTTCAATATTTGGTTATAGTTAATTTGAAATACATATTGCATTATAAGAGAGAGAGAGAGAGTATATATATATATATATATATATATATATATATATATATATATATATATATATAAATAATGGATTTCCTGCTGCTGTTTGCCTTCCTCTATACTCCATTGTGTATTATACCATTTTCATTTTAACTTGGCCTAAAATTGCCATCTTTCCATCTTGAATTGTAAGCTGTTACAAGAGATTAACACTAGAATATGATGCCAGTCATGAAGAAGTGCTATGGAAGGAATGTAGAGTGTGAAATAAACTACAAAATAACCAAAAAATCTGGGCCAAATTAGAGTAAATCGAGTGAATTTGCTTTATTACACATCATTACCTAACACATCATGGGTATGCGGCCGTGTGATGGGTCCGGCTCAGGGAAGATGGACGACCCTGTCGCTGCATAGTCCCGGGTTACCCTGGGGCAAGGTGTAGCACCCGTTAGCCCACTAAAAATATACTAGTTGCATGGTTACCATCGTCCCGGGAGGCACAACCATTGCAGTGACGTGGTGGCTGGTCATGCACAACACTCCCAGGCGGGGAACTTAACCACATTTACCAAGTAGTCAAAGTCTGGGCTGACACTACTACTCATACATATATCCTATACACAGCAGGCCTTGCACAACACTCCCAGGCGGGGAACTCAACCACATTTACGAAGTAACCAATGTCTGGGTGACACTACTACTCATACATATCCTATACACAGCTCATACTCTTTGGGGTATGCCTGCTTCATTTTATCTACATCTTGCTGTGTGGAAGGACCCTGTTCCCACCCTGGCCAGGCGCTGTCTGCCACAGGAAGGTGTAGCTTGTTTCTGGTCGTTGGGTCTGCTAGGCCACACAGATAGCATCAACATCTATACACCACTACCACTACTGTACTACTGAGACAGGGAAGGAGGGAGTGAAGGAGGAAGTGAGGAAGGAAGGGATGGATGGTGTAATACCAGAGAAGTGAAAAAAAATATAAAGGGAATAGGAAAAATCTCACTAAGAGCAGCAAAAATAGTCTCTCTCTCTCTCTCTCTCTCTCTCTCTCTCTCTCTCTCTCTCTCTCTCTCTCTCTCTCTCAAGAAAGACACAGGCGGTCTCGTAACAGTTACTGTTTGGAGAATTATTTTACCTACTCCAAGTTAGTATTCCTTCGTATGTTATGTATATCTTTTAAATACGTTCATAATCTGCGTTAATAAAATATAGAAGAAAACTGGGGTGTAACATGTATATTAAATTGCTAAGGACTAGGTGTTACGGAATATCCACAAATACCGTTCATTTTCTTTTCTTATTATCCACCATCACCACCACCATTACCACTTTCATCATTCTCCTCTTCCTCCTCCTCATTATCATCACCATCATCATCTTTCTCGTATGTCAGATGAGGAACTATCACCCTCAGTCAGTCTCTCCCTCTTCCTATGGTCTCCAGCTTTTTAAACTCTAACAGACAGCCTGAAAGGAGCAAGGGGGCTGTTGCTGTCTGGATTTCTCTGTCTATAATACCAGTCAGTAATACCCACGCCAGAGAACATAATACAACACCAGTCGATAACACCTACACCATACCACCACACAAGCTAATACCAAATTAGTCAATAATAGCCACCCCACACCACCCCACAGGATAATACCACACCAGTCGATATTACCTACACCACACCACAAGAGGATAATACCACATCAGTCAGTAATAACCACACCACACCACCACACAGGATAATACCAAACCAGTCGCTAATACCCTCACCACATCACCACACATGACAATGCAACACCAAGCAATAACAGCCGCACCACACCACACCACCACACAGGACAATACCATACTAATCAATATTAGCCATACCACACAGAATAACACCACACCAGTCAATAACATCCGCACCACACCACACCATATCACCACACAGGGTAATACCACACCAGTCAATAATAGGCACACCACACTGTCACGAGTCGGCTCGTGACATCATTTGGTGGGAAACCGCGAACTCTAGTGGAATCCCAGTGTTTATCGTTCAGTTAACCGCTCACCCGGTCGGGAGTGTTTTTAAGGTAATTTTTCAATGTCATAAATGATCGTCTTTGTGCAAGACATTGGCACTTCCGCTGAGCGATTTATTGTGGGCGTTTCACTCATTCTAGCCGTTAGTAATGTGGCTGGACATTTGTCTCTTTCCCACGATTTAGAGTTAGTCAGGGTTTGTACGCCACGAAAGCAGGTTGGGCCCAGAGCGTAGCAGTGCCGCCATTGTCCAGTTCCTGAATTTCCACATAGTGTGATTGGCGAGAGACTTAGCGAGTGCAGTGTCCTTCCAGTAACGACGCCCAGTCATCCGCTTAGTCCACTCTTTGACCAGTATTTCTTTTCGTTTTTTCCTAGGTTTAAGAGTTTAGCTTTTGAGTGAGCGAGTGAGTGCGATATCCTTATTTGAATTCACTTCGAAATGTAACGTAAATTTATTCCTTTGTAATCAACAAATATAACAGTTCTTATTCTCGAGCTTAATGTAATGTAAACTCGTGTTTTATTTTCCATATTAAGCTTATTCGAGTTGCAGCTCCTAGCTTGCATAAACGTTTTGCTATTCATAACTGGTATTTACAGTCCTTTCGTACTAAGCTTAAAATCCGTTGTGCCATCTAGGAGTTAATGCACCAGCAAGAATCTGTTATCATTAATAGCTTGAAGTCACTTTCTCCAGAGGCTAACAGTACTAATAAACAACATTTGTGAGTAATTAGTCTCTGCTGTGTACTGTTGGGAAAGTTTATAAATTCTCGTCCTTGGAGAATCGGCGAAGCAAGCCAGATTAAAGTAATCATTGCTTGATTTTTAGCAAGACAATTCATTGTCCTGCTATCAGTATTATTGAAAATTATCTTTTAATATTGCATTTATCTAAAAACCCCGTGACACACACCACCACATGATAATACCACACCAGTAGTAATACCCGCACCATACCACACCACACAGGATAATGAAACATGGTATTTCACCCTGAACAATATATTTGGAGAGAGAGAGAGAGAGAGAGAGAGAGAGAGACAGACAGACAGACAGACAGAGACAGACAGACAGAGACAGAGACAGAAAGAGAAGCGTTCTCCTTTTTTTTTTTTTTACATGTAATCCAAATCACATCCAAACGATTTTATCAAGCACAGGACTGAATTTTCGAACGCGGGATATATATATATATATATATATATATATATATATATATATATATATATATATATATATATATATATATATATGTATATATATATATATATATATATATATATATATATATATATATATATATAGAGAGAGAGAGAGAGAGAGAGAGAGAGAAAGAGAGAGAGAGATACATAGATAGATATAGAAATAGAGATAGATAGATAGATAAATATTCGTTTATTCGTTTTCGTTTTTAAAGGCTCCAACATGCTTGCATGTGTCATATATATATATATATATATATATATATATATATATATATATATATATATATATATATATATATATATATATATATATATATATATATATATATATATATATATATATATATATATATATATATATATATATATATATATATATATACCCCTCATTAATCCCTTTAATTTGCTAGTCACGAAGAAGTGCAATAGGAGGGATGTAGAGCCGTAGCACTGTCTTATTCTGCCACTGAACTACGTGAAATAAGCTGCAAAAGGACGAAAATCTGGGCCAAGCTAAGGTGAAAGGACCATATTTGTCATTGTTTTTGTTGCGTATGTTTTTTTTTTTGTTTTTGTTGTTTCTTGTTTTTTTTTACTTTGTTGTTTTTTGTAGTTCTTGTGGTGGTATTGGTCTTGTTGTTTGTTTTTGTTTATTTGTCATTCTTGTTGTTCTGTTATTGTTGTTTTTGTTGGTGTTCTTGTCGTTCTTGTTGAGGATAATGGAGCCGAGTTCTTGCTTACGACTGCCATACTGCGCGACGACCACTGGGGGCTTCACGACGACCTTTACCACTACTCACACTGCCGATGCTTGGGTCACCTCGAGTCGTACTGGTCGTCTTCGTTGTCGTTGTGGTCGTGGTGGGCTCACCGAACGACCTCTTTCCCCAGTAGTCGCAGTAGTCTTTGCAGGAACATCTGCCGTCTGGACGCGTGTAGCAGCAGGGACTGAGCTCACACGTTTGCCTCTGACCTGCTGTGGGTTAGGAAGTAAAAATAATAGTGGTAGTGATGATAAAAGTAGTAGTAGTGATAACAGTAGTAGTGATGATAATAATAATAGCAGTAGTGATAATGATAATAGTAATAGTAATAATAATAGTAGTGATAATAATATTGGTAGTTATAATGATAGTAGTGACAATGATATAAGTAGTACCGGTAGTGATAATAATAATAATAGTAGTAATAATCATAATAACAGTAGTGATAATAATAGTATTGATAAAAATAACAGTAGTAATGACGATAATAATAATAGTAGTAATCATAATAACAGTAGTGATAATAGTATTGATAAAAATAACAGTAGTAATGACGATAATAGAAGCACTGATAGAAGTAGTGATATTAATAACAATAATTGTAATGATAATAATAGTTGTAGTGATGATATTAACAGTTGTAGTGATAATAATAATAGAAGTAATGATAAAAGTAGTAATAATGATAATAATAATAGCACTAGTGATAATAAGTGGTGATAATGATCATATTGATAATAGTAAGTCATGATAATAACAGTAGTGATGATAATAATGGTAGTAGTGATGATAATAACAGTAGTGGTGATAATAATAATAATAGTGATGATAACAGTAGTAGTGATAATGATAACAGTAGTAATGATAGTGATTGATATAAATAATGATAATAGTAATAACAATAACCACAGTAGTGATAATAATAATGATAATTGTAGTCGTAATAATAATAATGATAACAGCAATAATAACAACCCTTTACCAAAAACGTATCCCCATCATGCGGTAAAGAATATACAGATATGCACTAATAGTCATCCCAGTTTCATACATATAAAGAGGCATAAACTAGGACTCGTACACTATGAATCGGTAGAGAGGCGGCCTGCAGTCCTGATGGACCCAGGTTCGAATCCCGGCTGGGGCAGGGAACAGTTTAAGGATTTGAATTTCATAAAAGGCAGACTTTCCTGATCTACCAGATGACCCGTCGACATGTCGTAAAAATACCCCCGCTAATACCAATACACCAGTCCTGTATGAGACAGCCCTAGCATGTATTCAGTATGGACGGGGGGTGTTAGCGCCGAAGTGGTGACATGTGGAGGTGTAGGAGGACTACTGGGCCTTGGGATAGGCTACTGCCCCTGAGATATAGGCCCTGAAGCCTTTGCCCAGAGTCGGACACACACACACACAAAAAAAAAAAAAAAAAACTATTATCCGTCCCCGCCCCGGAGGGGCTCGGAGTCTGGTAAGCTATTGTATTCACTCTGTTTGTCTGTCTGTTTGTTTGACTGTTTGTCTGTCCGTTAACAACTTTATGTGAAAACTAGTGGTGCGATTTTGACTAAAATTACTGGGATGATGAGCTACAACCTTTTGAGAACCTGATTAAATTTTGGGCCAAATTGGACCAAGGCCCAGGCTGTAGACCCAAAATTATTCTATCTATCTATCTATATACCTAGGCTGCTTCCCCCAAGGAAAGGGAGGTAGCCGAGACAGGACGACACACTCCCCATTTACTCATCCATTCAAACACATTCATTCGCATCTTAGCCCCAAAGGGGAGAACGGACAGATCCTCACCGCACCACACCGCACAAGGGTCAACTGCGCAATGCAATCAGTGACATCCGCAGCAGGGCCCAACAGCAGAGCTGGTTTACCCCTGCCACATCATAACAGACCCATCTCCTTACCCGCACCTGACTAGCTGATCAGATCAAATGTGGGAGAATATCCCCTCAGCGCTGCATCATCACTTATTCATTCAAAATTTCTCTCCATTTTTTTCTGTCACGCACAGCCACTCTTCCTTGCTCAACAGACATCCCTCTCGCATCCTGTGCTCTCTTCACACTGTCCATCCATCCTATTCGTGGTCTTCCTCTCAGCCTTAACCTCTCACATCAGATCTAGTTATCTTTTTCACCAATCGCTCATTATCCATTCTCTCCATATGCCCAAACCATCGCAACACCCTCTACTCAACTCTACCAGCCATCTCCCGAACAACTTCAGTTCTCCTTCGCACTTCATTTTGCACTCGATCCATACGCGTCACTTCTCACATACTCCTCAGACACCTTATCTCCATTACATTCAAACTTTTCCTCTCTGCTACATCCATATATTAAAAAGGAAAATTGTTCTTTCGCCATAACTCTTTCGTCACATCGACATGAAACCAAAACCCAAAGGTTGCATCTTTCAAATTTGCATTCTCTAACATGCTTCATTACGTCAGCGGGTCACCCCCCAGTTAGCGGTAGGAGGGTCAATGTCAGATGGGTCGGGCCTAAAAAATTCAAATGGACTAAACATCGTTAATTTTCACCCGATTTACTCCAAATTTTATATGACGTCTTTGCCTAGATATCCTGTTGTGATTATACGTCAGCACTAAAATGACTGCCGGGCAAGGGTTTGCTGTGCCTTGACACCGCTTCTTGTTCTTTAAGACGTTAAGATGATCCAGCAAGTAGTTTCTAAGATACAGCTATTTACAGATTAGTTTCCTTGTATGGATATAGCTCGTAAAATACTTAGTGTTGCAATTTCATATATAAGGACATAAACCAGGGCTTATACTCTATCTTTCTGTAAGATCTGAAGAGAATCCAGCAAGAAGTTTCCAAAATATAACACTAGAAAGCGCTCAGAGTGCGCATACCTCCGCCAATACCATTGCCATTAAAAAGGATCCGGATTCGTATTAGTGGATATAGGACCCGGATCCGCCCCCATAATTAATCAATTCGTCTCTGGTCCATGACCCATCTTTCTATAAAATTTCGTTGAAATTCACTTCGAATTTTTGGAGATATTGTGCGGCATACTCCAGATCCGGATTCGCCCGAAAATATAATTATTATTCCTTGGCCCACGGCCCACCCTTCCACAAAATTTCATCATAATCCACTCATAACTTTTTGAGTAATCCTGCTAACAGACAGACAGAGAGACAGACAGTCAAACCAACCAAACAACGCGGGGTAAAACATAACCTCCTTGACGGAGGTAACAAGACATACTTTTCCTTATATGGTCATAGCTCGTGACGTACAGACAATATGGCAATTTTACCTATACGGGCATCAACTACGACACATGTTCTATCTTTCTGTGTGATAGGAAGCCAATCCACCTGGTAGTTTACGAGATACAGGCCCGGACGGAAAGACGGACGGACAGGGGCGATTTCTATATCCCCACCATATGGAATAATGGTGAGGATGATAAGTGATATTGATAATAATAATAATGATAGCAGCAGCAGCAGCAGCAGCAGTAGTAGTAGTAGTAGAAGTAATAGTAGTAATGATACTACTACTACTACTACCACTACTAATTATAATAACAATAATAATATATAGTAATGTGAAAAATACAGCGAAACAAATATAAGAATAATGACAGACAAAAAAAAAAAATGAAAGAAATGTGTGTGTGTGTGTGTGTGTGTGTGTGTGTGTGTGTGTGTGTGTGTGTGTGTGTGTGTGTGTGTGTGTGTAAAAGCATGAAAACAAGCAACATTATACATAACGTATATTATTATTCTTGGTGGCATAGTAGGCTTCGTAACAGCTATTCCCTAGTGATGTATTATTATTTTTTATTATTACTATTATATTATTATTATTATTATTATTATTATATTTTTGCATAAAACATTTCTGCACTATTGCGCGTTATTTATAGTTAAATATTGAATCAGTTTGCACTAATGCAAGAGCATATCAATGTGCAATGATCAGAATAATCCGCTGACGAAAATGTGTAATGAAATCTAAGTTTATAATTCCATATCGATAACACACGAAAGGCTATCGATGTGCGGACAGAATAAATCGCTAGTGAAGAGCCATAACGAAATTCAAAAGGCACTTAACATCACGAGTCAAAAAGAAAAAAAAAATCATAAATTACCGTACCTGAACTCAAAGCAGGAAGAACAGCCAGTAAAATGTAGAGAAGAGCGAAAGCAGCCACGGCGGTCATCCTCCTCGGTGTCAGGGTCCACACTGAATTCCCACACTACACCCGCGACCCGCCACAACCCAGCAGCCACAAGTGTACCAGGGGGTGGGGATCTAGTGACGTCATAGTAGCTAGCCAATCAGGACACAATGGAACTGTCATATACTGCTAAATAGAGAATTATTGTTATTATTTATTTGGTGTTAATAAAAGGACAAGGAATAAAACAAAATTTCCCCACCATTATTTATTTTTACGAAGTGTTTAGTCTACTAATAAACCTTAACAAGTCTCTAGGGAAAAGTCATTTTCAAAATGTGTTGCTACAGAGCTCAATGGGGGTGAAGACACCTCTCTTTATACACACCGAAATATTACCCCCTTATATTGAAAATTGTGTATATTATGAAGAGGCAGCAGTTTGTGCCCCACTTAGACCCTATTAACGTGTGAGAAGAGAAGTGTGTGTGCGTGTGTGTGTGTATGTGTGTGTGTGTGTGAATTAATGTGATAGTGTGTTGTGTGTGTACATTTGAGGGGTGTTATGAACGTGTGTGTGTGTGTGTGTGTGTGTGTGTGTGTGTGTGTGTGTGTGTGTGTGTGTGTGTGTGTGTGTGTGTGTGTGTGTGTGTGCGTGTCTGTGTGTGTGTGACCATGTGATAGTGTTGTATGTAGATTTCAGGAGTGTTATGAACTTGTGTGTGTGTGTGTGTGTGTGTGTGTGTGTGTGTGTGTGTGTGTGTGTGTGTGTGTGTTTAATGTGATAGTGTGTTATGTGCAGATTTGAGGAGTGTTATGAACGTGTGTGTGTGTGTGTGTGTGTGTGTGTGTGTGTGTGTGTGTGTGTGTGTGTGTGTTGCCAGGTGAGAGAGAGGGAGGGACGGGAGGAAAAATAAACACCATTTCTCCATGTCCTTCTTCTCCCGTTACATACCCCCCCCCCCTTTGCATCTCTCTCTCTCTCTCTCTCTCTCTCTCTCTCTGCAAGTTGAAGTGAAAAGAACAGATAGATGATGATAGTGGAGGTAGTGAGCAATCATCATCATTCTTTGTTTTTATCCCCTTCCTCCTCCTCCTCCTCCTCTCCACCTCATCATCATCATCATCGTCATCAACACAACCTTTAACATCATCATCACAACCATTATCATTATCATCACCACCATCCTCCTCCTCCTCATCATCATCATCACAACTACATCTTCCACAGGGACGAATTCTGTATTGGACCCGCCAGCCAGCCTGACCCAACAGACGACACCCGCATCCTCCCCCCAGCCACCGGAACTAGACCTGCCCCCACCATGAGACGGTTCAGGACCACGGTATTGACACTCCTAGGCTCCAGAGGGAACGAAATGGCGGCAGCTGGAACAAAAATGGCGTCAGCGGGAACACAAGACCTAGAGCTGTTCCGAACGTCAAACTACTACTACTAATAATAATAATACTGCTTCTACTACTACTACTACTACTACTACTACTACTACCACCACCATTACTACTATTACTACTACTACAACTACTACTCCTACTACTAATACCACCACCACCACCACAACTACTGCTGCTACTACTACTACTACTACTACTACTACTACTACCATTACTACTACTGCCATTACTACTACTACTACTACAACTCTTACTACTAATACCACCACCACCACCACCACCACCACTACTACTACTACTACTACTAATACCACCACCACCACCACAACTACTGCTGCTACTACTACTACTACTACTACTACTACTACCATTACTACTACTGCCATTACTACTACTACTACTACAACTCTTACTACTAATACCACCACCACCACCACCACCACCACTACTACTACTACTACTACTACTGCTACCACCACCACAACCACCACCACCACTACTACTACTACTACTACTACTACCATTACTACTACTCCTACTCCTACTAATACCACCACCAACACCACCACCACCACTGCTACTACTATTACTACTAGTACTACTACTACTACTGCTACCACCACCACAACCACCACCACCACCACCACCACTACTACTACTACTACTAATACCACCACCACCACCACTACTACTACTATTACTTCTACTACTACTACTACTACTACTACTGCTACCACCACCACAACCACCACCACCACTACTACTACTACTAATAATAATAATAATAATAATAATAATACCACCAACACCACCGCTACTACTACTACTACCACTACTACTACCATTTTACAGTAGGAATTGAATGAAGAAAGTCGTAACACTGCAAAATAGACGATAATGAAGTGTGTCAATTGTGAGGAGAGTAAGTGTTGGTGGAATTCAGAGACAAGCACTTAACTCCACACACACCTTGTTTGTTACGATAGATAGATGGATATGTAGGTGGATGGATAGATAGATGGATGGATGAGTAGATGGATAGATACTTGTAGATATGTAGGTGGATGGATGGACGGATGGATAGACACACAGATAGATGGATAGATAAGTATAGATAGATGGATAGATAGATAAATACAACAATGGATAGATGGATACATAGATCTTGAATTTGTCTTTTTTGTATTGTTTTTGTATCTTTTCTTGGAAGGAATGGTTTGCCGGCTCCTGGCCTTGGTTCCTTCTTCCTTGTATTAAAAAGAAAAAAAAATAGAAGAAGAGGTTGACTGAAAAACAAAAACAAAGTTGAGAGGATATTCGTAGAAAATACATGGATAGATAGACATGAAGATGGATGAATGAACATAATTATAGACAGACAGATAAAATGACAGATATATAGACAGATAATTTGACAAAAAGGTATTCTGAATGAAAAAGATACATACATTGCTAACAAGATAGATACATCGATATAAAGATAGATAGATGAATAGATAGACAGAGAGACATATAAACAGACACAGATAGATAAGCAGACATAAATAAACAGAAAGATACAGACAGATAGATAAACACAGACAGATAAACAGGCAGGAATGGCTGGGAGAAGGAGGGAGATGAGAAGACAGGAAGAAATCAGTAGGATAGAAGTTGCGGAAGCAATGAAGAAAGTTAAATCGGAGAAAGCCCCAGGAATTGATGGAATGTGTGGTGAAATGCTGAAGCATGGGGGAGAGACAGTAGTAGAATGGATGTGGAAGATGTGCAGATTGGCCTGGGAGGAAGGTAGAGTCCCGGAGGATTGGAAGTCAGGTATAATTATTCCCTTGTACAAAGGAAAAGGGGAAAAAGAAGTGTGTGGTAATCATAGGGGCATTTGTCTTCTTAGTATAATAGGAAAAGTGTATGGTAGGATACTTATAGACAGAGTTAGAGAAAGAACAGAGAAATTAGTTGGAGAAGAACAGGGACGCTTTAGGAAGGGAAGAGGTTGTGTAGATCAGATATTCATTCTTAGATCTTTAGTGGAAAAGTTTCTAGAGAAGGGAAAGAAGTTGTATGCGGCTTTCATGGATTTGGAGAAAGCATATGACAGGGTGGATAGACAAGGATTGTGGAAAGTGTTAAGAATATATGGAGTAGATGGGAAGTTGCTGAATGCTGTGAAGAGTATGTACGATGGTGCGAAGGCTGCAGTGCGTGTGGATGGTGAACTAAGTGAATTTTTCTCTCTGAAAGTTGGTTTGAAACAGGGATGTGTCATGTCTCCATGGTTGTTCAATCTGTACATGGATGGGGTAATAAAAGAGGTACAAGGTAGGGTAGTGGATGTTGGAGTGGCCCTGGTGAGAGAGGATAGTGTTTGGAAATTCCCTGTACTGTTGTTTGCAGATGATACTGTGTTGTTGAGTGAAGACGAAGGGGAGCTGCAAGGCTTGGTGGATGAGTTTGAGAGAGTGTGTAAGAAACGGAATCTAAAGGTGAATGTAGGGAAGAGTAAACTGATGGTCTTTGAGAGAGGTGAAGTTAGTGAATGTACAGCGAGGTTGGATGGTGAGGAATTGGAAAATGTGAGTACGTTTAAGTACTTGGGTAGTGTGATGAGTAAGGATGGAGGTTTGGAGGGTGAAGTGCTTGAAAGGGTACAGCAGGGAAGAAAGGTTGCTGGTTCCTTGAAAGCAGTGATAAGAAACAGGGAAATGAGCATGGAAGTGAAAAAGTTACTACATGACAGTATTGTGATACCAACTTTAACGTACGGAAGTGAAGCTTGGACATTGTTGGAAGGACACAAGTCAAGAGTGAGAGCAGTGGAAATGAGTTATTTAGGAGGAGCCTGTGGAGTCACGTGGAGAGACAGGCTGACGAATGAAGATATAAAGGAGCTTTGTGGTGTTGATGTGGATGTGATAGGAAGCGTTATGAGGAACACACTGAGGTGGTTTGGCCATGTGAAGAGGATGGAGGGTGAAAGACTGACGAAGAGAGTGTATGTGAGTGAGGTGGAGGGGGGAAGAGGGAGGGGAAGGCCGAGGATGAGATGGAGGGATGGGGTGGAGAGGTATATGAGAGACAGGGGTGTGAGTTGGGGGCAGGGCAGTGAAATGACGGGAGACAGGGAGACTTGGAGGCGATTTGTTTGTGGCCACCCGAAACGGGATTGAGGCGTCTGGCAATAGATAGATAGAGATAGTCTTTACTAATAAAAATAATAATATATCACTCATCAAAAATAAAAGACAATGAGTAGCAAATTATTATAAATATTTTTAAAAGGATATTTAGGGATTGCAATTTAATTAAACTTTTTCGAAATTCAGTTTTATTACCTTTTTGACCTGGTAATTCCAGGTAACACAGGTGGCTCCTTAACACTTCGTGTTAGGCGATTTATTTTGCACCTTTCACCACTCATTTTTCTTCTACTATATATATCATTTTTATATCTATATGGTTTCCATCAGGAATACAAAAAATAGGATATAGACGTGTAATATCCGGAATAATTTGCTACTGAAGGGGTGGTTGTGTTGATCGCAATGAGTGGTTGTGGTGATGGCGGTGAGTGGTTGTGGTGATGCCAGTGGGTGGTTGTGGTGATAGCGGCGGCTGGTTATACTAATGGTGGTTGATGTAGTGACTGAAGAAGTTGGTTGTGCTAATGGTGGTGGTTGTGGTGGTGCTGCGTGGGTGTGGTCGTACCTGATGACTGTGTTGATGGTAGTGATTGTGTTGTGGTGGTTATGACTGATGCAATTCACCAGAGTTATTAGTACTGGTTGCAGATCGTTGTTGTTGATGGTTGCGGTTGTGATGGAAGTTGTTTGTGATCGTAGCCATAGAGGTTTATGTGGTGGTTCATGCGTTGTCTCAGGGAACTCCACCATCTATATCACCTCGTATCTCACCTCGTATTACTCTTCCAGCGCTTCACCAAACTTTTTTTTTTAATCACACACACACACACACACACACACACACACACACACACACACACACACACACACACACACACACACACACAAAGCATTACCAAAACCACGCCCACCTTGAAACAACAACACTTTAACTGCACCTCACATACATCCAGTGTTTTGTGTGTTTGTGGGCGTACGAGGCTTGCATACATGTTTGTGCAGTAGTGATGTGTGCAGTTATGGTAGTTTAGGAAAGAAAAACTGAACAATCTGCCCCATAGTTGACTGGGTGTGTACATGAACATCTGAGAGTTCTGGTTACCTCTCTCATTACGTGGAGTGTGAGTGAGTGTGTGTGTGTGTGCGTGTGTGTGTTTTAGCAGGACTGAGTGAAGCTCGTAATGACGCTTCCAACTTCCTTTTTTTATCATACGTGTGTGTGTGTGTGTGTGTGGGTCAATGGATATATATATATATATATAGATATATATATATATCTATATATATATATATATATATATATATATATATATATATATGTTTGTATGTATTTGGAGAGAGAGAGAGAGAGAGAGAGAGAGAGAGAGAGAGAGAGAGAGAGAGTAAAAAAGTGGAAAATATTCTGAAAAATATATTTAATCACAAACTTTCCGTCCACACCATGCCAGCATCGGGCACTTTGTCTTATATCGTCAGCATGACTAATAGTAAATATATAAAGATGCTATTTGGCTCTCTATCATCTTATTGTTTTTTCTTGCAGGGAGCAATGTACGGGCTTCTTCCCTTTGGCTCCTTCTTCCTTGCAAAAAAAAAAATAAGTAAATAAAGTAAATCCAAAACCTTGACTAGCTAAAACCAAATCCTCCTCCGAGTTACATCGTTCAAAGAGAAATGTCAAGAACCACGGGGAATATACCGTAGTAAGTGATCAATGTCTACCCTGCATCATTTATTTCCTACCCCCACTGCCACATCGCCCACATCAGCAGACTGAACAGTTCCAGCAAGACGCCAGCAACCGCCAAGGTAGCCTTTAGCGATGCGCTAATTACGGACTATAATTTATATATAAAATTGCTCGTTAATTACGTGTATCAAATTGCATACTGACAGCTAATTACTGCAAGATATATTTACCTGTAATTGCCAATCCTTTTTATTTAATCAAGGTGGGATAATTAAGGGTGTGTATCAGGTGTAATGACCCCTGTTGGATCTTGTTAGCCCAGTTAAGAGACGACCCTCATTAACCCCTTCAGGCAGAGGGTGTAATTAGGAGTAATGGCGTAGTCAGTAATATTCTCTCTCTCTCTCTTTTCATTTTCTCGGCTTGTTTTCTGTTCACTGGAGAGGAAGGGACACTTACTGATGGGTCAAAGGTCACACACACACACACACACACACACACACACACACACACACACACACACACACACACACACACACACACACACGCACACTTTATCTTTTCTATTTTATCTTCATCAAACAATGTCCGCCCATCCTCTCTCTCTCTCTCTCTCTCTCTCTCTCTCTCTCTCTCTCTCTCTCTCTCTCTCTCTCTCTCTCTCTCTCTCTCTCTCTCTCCAGTTTAGCACTCTGCAACACTAAACAATAATTTATGAAACGAATTACACTGCATAACATATTCCTTTCACTATTTGCTTATTTTTCATTATTCTTACATATAGCATTGTAAGTCCATTGTGTAACCCACTCACTACGATGACGTGTTAGATTTTTTATCATTATGGTGATGATGATGATGATGATGATGACGTTGCTGATAATGATGATGATGATGATGATGGTGGTGATGATGATGGTGATGATGATGATGACGCTTTGTCAAGAGACACTGGTATCAGCATCTAAAGGCAATAGTTATAAGAGCACTTTTACTGGCAGGACAGAGAAGGCCTCCTCGGTGCAAGTGTAGGTAAAATCTGTCATGAAACTGAGAAATGCTTTGAAATTTTGCAAAAGAGAAAAAGTAGAAATTCTTAAAACATCAGCCTATGCCACTCGTTACTTCCACATCTGTGTTACGCATCCCACACAGTGTTGCGATACAGAGAATACTTGATTGTCTAAACACCCATATGTTTAACACCACCACTGAGGACAATCGTGTTGACAAATTACTAAAGCTGGTATCACAGTGCAACAGTGTTATTAGGGCACATCACATTAATAAAGCTGGTATCACAGTGCTACAGTGTTATTAGGGCACATCACATTAATAAAGCTGGTATCACAGTGCTACAGTGTTATTAGGGTACATCACATTAATAAAGCTGGTATCACAGTGCTACAGTGTTATTAGGGCACATCACATTAATAAAGCTGGTATCACAGTGCTACAGTGTTATTAGGGCACATCACATTAATAAAGCTGGTATCACAGTGCTACAGTGTTATTAGGGCACATCACATTAATAAAGCTGGTATCACAGTGCTACAGTGTTATTAGGGCACATCACATTAATAAAGCTGGTATCACAGTGCTACAGTGTTATTAGGGCACATCACATTAATAAAGCTGGTATCACAGTGCTACAGTGTTATTAGGGCACATCACATTAATAAAGCTGGTATCACAGTGCTACAGTGTTATTAGGGCACATCACATTAAGGACTTTCTCACAGAGGAAGCTATTAACACTAAAGTAATAAAGCAGCTGGCAAGGATGATTGAATTTTAAAATCATTAGGAAATAATTATGGAAGTATGTTTATGTATACAAAGATATTTGTAGGTAGTATTGTTAATAATGTGTTTATATACTTTATGATGGCACATATACATTATTTTCATATAACTTTATGCTCTTTCCATCAACTTCAATCTTATGTTCATTATCATAAATAAACATCATGTTACAACAGTCATAAAGACAAAAAGACAAAAGGTATGTTCAGTATTGCAGCAACGTATTATTCATACATTTCGCTAAATGTATCCCATATAATGTGAACAGGTAGGCAGAATAAATCGTTATATATATATATATATATATATATATATATATATATGCTTGCACCCAATCGGCTGAAGGCGGGCCGATTACACTTGGTTCACAGACTACACACACATCCAAAGCCACTACAACACTACAATCACGTTCACAAGCACTTCTCACCCTACATACAATCTCTATCAGACAGCCTAAGCCGCTGGGTAGATACATTGGCTGTATCTTCCCTGATTCGATAGGGATAAGCTGGTCCTGCAGTGGACCTCAACGGCTGATGATGATGATGATACAGGATAGACAGCTAACAATATGCAGACTGAAATGAAGGATCTTGAATTTGACTCTCTATTGTATTATTATTATTTTTTTCCATGGAAGGAAAGGTTAGGAGGCTTCTGGCCTTTGGTTCCTTCTTCTTTGCATTAAAAGATAATGATGTGTTCATACTTTGTAAACTGTGGCCATGTTTAATTTCGCTGAAAGTCCCAAAGCCTGCCCCCTCCCCCGTGAGGTGCGACCCTCAGTGGTTTCACCCTTCCCAAAACCTTGCTGGAGTGAACATCTATAACTGAGTCAGATTTCATGCCCTTTGGTTAAAAACTTTGGCTGTGCATAGCGACTTTGTCCGACACCAGCAGCGGCCGTCAGAAATAAGGCTGGGGTCAGAGGTCAAGGGTTGGCTCAGGTATATAAGGACCTGAGACGCAGTTGTGGCGGCAGTGTGGAAGAGAGAGAGAGAGAGACAGACAGACAGAGGAAGAATCCTCATATAAACAGGCAAGTGCACAGTTTGAGAAATATTAGAAGCAAAAGGGATATGAAACCAGCTCTCCACATTCCGGTCCGACTAGTGGATTCAGGGTGTTCGTCCCCTTTGTTCCTATATACTCTAGCCTTCTTAGATAGCTACACCATGGCTGTGCTCACGCTGTTTGCCTGTCTGCTGTTCTTGGCTGTTCCTGTCTTCTCTGCCAACCCTCAACACCTCAGTGACGATGAAGCAGGACCCGTGTCCGGTGGTTCAATTACTACCCTTGTGCCTTGTGATATACTCCAGTGCTTTGTGCCCATGGGCGTGGTGGGTGTATGATCCCTTTACCCTTGTGACAGTACCTTTCTTCCTATTCACCTGAGGCAACTCCCACCTTTCTCTCCCTCACACAAACACACACACACACACCTGTACTGGATCTGTAGTCGCTTTCCCCTTGTGACAGTACCTTCTTTCCTATTCCCTTGAGGCAACTCCCACCTCTCTCTCTCTCTCTCTCTCTCTCTCTCTCTCTCTCTCTCTCTCTCTCTCTATTTCCTTATGGTATATAATATATATAAACTATTAGGGACATATGACGTCTATAGAGGGGCGCCAGCATACCTCCTAGGGGGGCCATGGCCCCAATGCCCCCCCCCCCTCCAGATCCGCCTATGCCTTCATTCAGTTCACTACCTTCTCATCACTCGCCACGTATACCTGTGGATCATTTTGTGCCTGAAGAGGGAATTGGCTATCACCAACCCCCTCCTGACACTAATGTCCATTAGAGCACTGCCAATTCTCATCCACATCTACAGGTACACCCCACTCACCAACTACTCCATCCGCTTTCACTTTCCCTACTTTTCCATTGTTATCTCCAGTCATAAACACTCTCTCATTCTTTTCAAACTTTTCCATGCACGCTTCCACATTTGTCCAGAAAACTTCTTTCACTATTCTTATTGCTTTTTCATTCATCGTCACCTCGAACCCGAAAACAATCATAATCCCACCACACACACACACACACACACACACACACACACACACACACACACACACACACACCAACGTACCCTACACATCCCAAACCCACACACTACCCTCCAGTGGCCTTCATGACTCGCAACACCCCTCCAGTAGTGAATTATTCCGGATATTACACATCCATATCCTTTCTTATATATTCCTGATGCTTACCGTATACATATAAAAACGATATATATACACAGTAGAAGAGAAAAAATGGTGGTGAAATATGCAAAATAAATCGCCTAGAAAGAGGTGTTAAGGAGCCAACTATGTTAAATAGAATCACCTGGCCAAAAAGCTAATAAAATAAAGTGAATTTCGAAAAAAAAGAAGTTAATTTGCAATACATAAATTTCCTTTTTAAAAATATTTATGATAATTTGCTACTCATTTTCTTGTATTTTCGGTGCGTGATATATTATTTTTATTAGTAGTAGTGAAGACAATAAATGGATTTAATGTTTATCATTATCTATCTGTCTTTTTATCTACCCATTTATCTGTGTCTGTTTATCTGTCTGTCTGTCTATCTATTCATCAGTCTATCTGTATATCGATATGTCTATCTTTTTCTCTATGTATGTATTGTTACATAGCCTATGATTTCATCATCCTTTGTATAATTCTAACATACAGTATGCTACATGTTTGATCACAATTCGCCTCGTGGCTTCCATAGTGACCAAGCTTCCGTGTTCTACCTCACTCCCCCCTTCTCCTCCCTTATAGTAGATTAAGTCGTTCTTTCTGTTATTCAGAACAGGAGTGTCAACTCTTGGTCCCCTATGGCTTCATTTGCGCGTCCTTCTTACAATTTGTATCAAGCTCTGCCGGCCCCTATATAATGAGCTCAGTCTCTGCATTAATTGCCACTTAGATCTACTCCTCATTTTGTTCACATCTCTCTCCTTCCCTGTACAGTTGTTATTATTTTTGTGAGTGCTCAGGAAGTCTCCAACCATCTGGCTGCTGTATAATTTGAGTATAAGTGTTGTTGCATTTTTTTTCTTGTACTGTATAGCATAAGGTGTTAATTCGTGGGCCTGGTGAGGTTTTTGTGATTCATGTGGAGTTTTTGATGTCAGCCATTGTTAATAATATGTTGTATCTGTAATAATATATCTTGCATTAACTGAGCATTATCTGGTTTTCTCATTTCATCAGGGCTGACTTAGATAAATTTACTCTTGCTAATTTCGTGTTAATAGAGGCTATTGCAGTTAACCATATATGTAACTTGTTTTGTGCCATTACATTATCCTTATGAGTCCTGAATGTTTAGTTGTTAGGTTAATCATTAAATTTTAACTTGTAATTTTACCTAACTCTTTTGTTTTGAACCTGGAACTTTGCGGGACAGTAGTGATTTTAGTATTCTCACTTGAAATGTTCATTATCTCTCTCTGTCCCGTAACATAAATTTGGCGACCTCTTATCAGGATATTCAGGATATTATCATAAGGATATTGCTTGATATTTCGTGACTGTGATTTATTCATGATGTCTACTATTACTATGCTTGATGAACCCAAAGATTTTTTGTCAAATTTGCAAACAGTGTGTGATGTAGAAAACAGAACAAAGAATGAACTTAAGCTTGTTGCTCAACAATTGGGAATTGCAGTTCGCTCTCATCATGCTAAACATCAAACTGTTGGCATGATTAATAAAAGCTTGTTTAATGTAACTCCTCCAGATGAGCAAACACAGATTGAAATAGCTAGGTTACAGCTAGCCCTGCAGGAGGCTCGTGCTAAGGAGGCTGAGTTTCAGGCCTGTGCTAAGGAGGCTGAGTTTCAGGCCCGTGCTAAGGAGGCTGAGTCTCAGGCTCGTATTCAGGAGGCACAGGCACAAGCTCAGGCACAAATTGAACTAGCTAGGATTCAGGCAGACCATGAGTATCGCATGAAACAAGGTGGAACTGGATCATCTAGCTCTGATGATTTTGATGTGGCTAAAAATGTTAAACTTGTCCCTCCTTTTAATGAATCTGATTTAACAAAGTATTTTCAGTTGTTTAAGAGGGTAGCTACAGGTTTTAATTGGTCCAAAAAGCATTGGCCAGTACTCCTTCAAACTGTTCTCATCAGTAAAGCTCAAGTAACTTATGCACCTTTGCCTCAGGATCGATCTGATAATTATGATGTAGTTAAGAGCTTGATTCTTAAGGTCTATGAGCTTGTTCCTGAAGCCTATAGAGTAAAATTTAGGACAACTTATAAGCAAGATAAGCAATCCCATGTTGAGTATGCAAAAATCAAAGAAGATCTGTTAGAGCAGTGGTTAAATTCTAAGAATGTGGATTCTGATTTTGGTAAATTTAAGCAGATGATTTTGCTGGAGAACTTCAAAAGGTGTATTAATAATCATGTAAGCCTATATCTTGATGAGAAAAGAATAGATAATTTGTCTGATGCTGCAGTTTTAGCTGATGAATATGTTCTTACTCACAAGAGATCTTCTAAAGAAAAAAGGAAAGCTGAGAGTAAGTACGTTGCCTCTACTCAGAGTACAGGTAACAGGAAAGAGAATAAAGATGATGTTTCTCAGGAAGTAAATACCAGATCTACCTCTAGATTTCAGAAAAGTAAATGTACTTATTTCTAGTAAGCTTGGTCATACTACGGAGAAATGTTTCAGGAGACAGCATGATGTGAACAAAAAGGAGTCTTTAAATATTCAGTCAATTGGTCTAGTGTCCACCCTTGAGAGTTCCCAGAATTCTTTAACCGAGTTAACTGAACCTGCTTTGAGGGGTAAATTAAATTCTCATGACGGAGCTCCTCTTTTGAGCAGTAACGTGGGTGACACTCTCAAGAGTTCATGTGCTAATTTCCTGTCTGATGGTTTTCTCAGTCCTCTGGACAGTAATGACAGGAAATCAGTTAAAATATATCGTGATACAGGTGCTTGCCAATCCCTTATGCTGACCAGTGTTCTAGGCTCTAGTGTTAATTCCTCTGATGAAACTGTAATCTTACAAGGTGTAGGGAATAATTACTTCTCTGTCCCTCTGTGCAGAGTGAATTTAGAGTCTGGTTTTGTTAATGGTTCCGTTATGGTTGGGTTGGTTGAGACACTCCCAATGTCAGGTGTAACTTTCTTACTTGGAAATGATATTGATGGAAGTCATATGTGTCCAGCTCCTCAGTTGTCTAGTGAACCAGTGACTGCGACCTGGGATGGTGGTGTCCCTGACGTGTTCCCTGCATGTGCCGTCACTAGGGTTAAGTCTAAAGTTACTGGTGACTTAGAGGATAATGATGATGATGATGTTATCCTAGCTGACACTTTTCTTGCTAATTTGGACCACTCACCAGATGAGGCAGTACCCCGTAGTGTTGATAATTTGTCTCGTCAAGAGTTGGTTGAGTTGCAGGTTGCTGACCCTGAGTTGAAAGGTCTAGCTAACTCTGCTTGCAGTGAGGAGGAGTCAGCTGGTGCTTCTACTTGTTATTATATAAAGTCAGGAGTACTTATAAGAAAGTGGAGACCCCCAACAGCATCAGCCGACTGTGGATGGGAGGTTGTACATCAAGTTGTCATCCCTCGTGTTTGTAGGCAGGATATCATTAGAGTGGCTCATGATTCCAGTTTGGCAGGACACCTTGGAGTGAGGAAGACTGTGGCACTCATTTGAAACACTTCTACTGGCCAGGTATCTTCAGAGATGTTTCCTGGTATTGTAAGTCTTGTCACACCTGTCAAGTTGTGGGGAAGTGTAATCAGACCAAAAAGGTTGCACCTCTAGTTCCCATTCCTCCTTTTGAGGCGCCATTCACCCGTGTGTTGGTGGATATTGTGGGCCCTCTTCCTAAGACTTCTTCAGGATTTTCTTATGTATTGACCCTGAATGATATGGCTACTCATTATCCTGAAGCCATTCCACTTAGAAATATCTCAGCAAAGAATGTGGTTAAGGAAATGCTAGGGTTCTTCACAAAGTTTGGTCTGCCCAAGGAAGTACAGTCAGACCGGGGTAGTAATTTCATGTCAAATGTTTTCAAGCAGTCTCTGAAAGAGTTGGGCATCACCCAGATCACGTCTTCAGCTTACCATCCCCAGACCCAAGGAGCGTTGGAGAGATATCATCAAACACGCAAATCGATGCTCAAGAAATATACTGTTTGGAACATCAGAAAGACTGGGATAAAGGTCTTCCATTCGTTGTATTTGCCGCAAGAGAATCTCCAAATGAATCACTGGGCTTCTCACCCTTTGAACTACTGTTTGGCCATGAAGTAAGAGGACCCCTTAAGCTACTCAAGGAATGCTGGCTGTCGGAGGAAAATGACGTCAACCTGCTGGAGTATGTGATGAAGTTCAAAGAACGACTGTCCACTGCTTTACAGCTGGCGAGAGAAAATTTAGGAGCTGCTCAGGAGAAGATGAAGACTTGGTATGATAAGAAGTCCAGGTTACGCCACTTTCACCCAGGAGATCAAATTTTGATTCTGCTACCGGTGCATGGGCAACCTCTTCAAGCCAAGTTTATTGGTTCTTATTTCGTGGCGAAGAAACTCAGTGATGTAAACTATGTCATCGCCACACCAGATCGTAGAAAGAACAAGCAACTTTGTCACATCAACATGCTAAAGTTATATCACAGGCTGGACGAAAATAACCCAGTCTGCACTGTAGCTATTCCACCTGAGTCTGCAAGTGAAGTTCTCCCATGCAGCATGAGCCTGAGTGATAGTTTGGGGAAGAATCCTGATATCATGAATGATCTCCAGACTAAGCTTTCTCATCTAGCTCCCGAGGAAAGGCAGGAGTTTTCGGCATTACTGCAGGAGTACCCGCAAGTGTTCCGTGCCACTCCAGGAAGAACCACTGTGTTGATGCATGATGTCGATGTTGGAAACTGCCTCCTTACCGTGTGAACCCAGTGAAAGTTCCTCTCATCCAGAAGGAGCTTGGCTACCTGTCGGACCACAAGATGATTGAGCCCTGTCAGGGTGAGTGGAGTTCTCCTGTCACTCTAGTCCCTAAGCCAGGTGGGTCACAGCGGCTTTGCATCGACTACAGACGTGTTAATCAGATAACCAAAACAGACACTTACCCTCTCCCTCGCGTGGAAGATTGCATAGACAAGATCGGAAAGGCTAGGTACATAAGTAAATTTGATTTGTTAAAGGGATACTGGCAAGTACCTATGACTGAACGTGCTAGGGAGATCTCATGTTTTGTAACACTAGGAAAGACTTTTGCATGTTCTGTAATGCCGTATGGTATGAAGAATGCACCAGCCACATTTCAGAAGCTCATGAATGTTGTAACAGAGGGTTTGGCAGGGTGTGTTGTTTATATTGATGATGTATTAATCTTCAGTGACATCTGGAAAGATCACCTATGCCATGTCAGTAAATTTCTTGAGCGTATGGTTCAGGCTAATCTTTGTAGCTAATTTATCAAGTGTGAGTTTGGTCAAGCTAAAGTTCAGTACCTTGGGTACGTAATTGGTGATGGACACGTTGCACCGCCAGTAGCTAAGGTTCAGGTTATAAGCGATCTTCCCAGACCTAAAAGTAGGAAAGAGCTACAAAGATATTTGGGAATGGTAGGTTATTACAGGAGATTTGTTCTTAACTTTTCAATTCTTGTATCACCACTTACAGACCTACTGAAAAAGGGAGTAAAATTTGTCTGGACCGATGACTGTGAATCCTCTTGCAGCAAACTTAAAGCTATCCTATTAAGTCAGGCAGTGCTCGCTACTCCAAATTTTGCTAAGCCTTTAAAGATGGCTGGTGACGCAAGTGATACAGGAGCTGGGGCTGTTTTGCTGCAAGAGGATGATCAGGGTATTGAACACCCTGTATCTTATTACAGTAAGAAGTTCACTCCACCTCAAAAGAACTACTCAACTATTGAGAAAGAGCTTTTGGCCTTGATTTTGGGTTTACAGCATTTTTCATTTTATTTGTGTTCTGGTTTTAACCCTTTATACTGATCATAACCCACTGAAATTCCTTAGTAAGTTCAAAGATAAAAATCAGAGATTGACAAGATGGAGTCTACTTCTTCAGGAGTATTCATTAGACATACAACATGTCAAGGGGAAAGAAATTGTTATTGGAGATTGCTTATCTAGACTTTAGACAGATTGTTTTAGAGTAATAAGAAATTTCCTTTATAAATTTTTTTTTTTCTTTTTTTTTTGTGGGGAGGTGTTACATAGCCTATGATTTCATCATCCTTTGTATAATTCTAACGTACAGTATGCTGCATGTTTGATCACAATTCGCCTCGTGGCTTCCATAGTGACCAAGCTTCCGTGTTCTACCTCACTCCCCCCTTCTCCTCCCTTATAGTAGAGTAAGTCGTTCTTTCTGTTATTCAGAACAGGAGTGTCAACTCTTTGTCCCCTATGGCTTCATTTGCGCGTCCTTCTTACAAGTTGTATCAAGCTCTGCCGGCCCCTATATAATGAGCTCAGTCTCTGCATTAATTGCCACTTAGATCTACTCCTCATTTTGTTCACATCTTTCTCCTCCCCTGTACAGTTGTTATTATTTTTGTGAGTGCTCAAGAAGTCTCCAACCATCTGGCTGCTGTATAATTTGAGTATAAGTGTTGTTGCATTTTTTTTTCTTGTACTGTATAGCATAAGGTGTTAATTCGTGGGCCTGGTGAGGTTTTTGTGATTCATGTGGAGTTTTTGATGTCAGCCATTGTTAATAATATTTTGTATCTGTAATAATATATCTTGCATTAACTGAGCATTATCTGGTTTTCTCATTTCATCAGGGCTGACTTAGATAAATTTACTCTTGCTAATTTCGTGTTAATAGAGGCTATATCAGTTAACCATTATATTTAACCTGTTTTTTGCCATTACATTATCCTTATGAGTCCTGAATGTTTAGTTGTTAGTTTGAGCATTAAACTTTAACTTGTAATTTTACCTAACTCTTTTGTTTTGAACCTGGAACTTTGCGAGACAGTAGTGATTTTAGTATTCTCACTTGAAGTGTTCATTATCTCTCTCTGTTCCGTAACAGTATCTTGTTCAGTCAGTATACCTTTATCTGACAAATTATCTATCTGTCTAACTATCTATCTGTTCGTCCATCCATCTTTATATTTATCTATCCATCTATCTGTCTACCAATATAGTCTATTTTGTTGTTTGTTTTCCAGTTAGCCTCTACTTCTATATATATATATATATATATATATATATATATATATATATATATATATATATATATATATATATATATATATATATATATATATATATATATATATATATATATGCAAGGAAGAAGGAACCAAAGGCCAGGAGCCGGCAAACCATTCCTTCCAAAAAAAAAAACAAAAACAATACAAAAGAGCCAAGTTCAAGATCTATGTATCCATCCATCCATTCTTATATCATCTATCCATCTATCTATCTATCTGTCCATCTATCTGTGTATCTACAGTACTGTATCTATCAGTCTATTCATCCACCTACTTGTCTACAAGTATCTATCCATCTACTCATCCATCCATCTATCTATCCATCCACCTATATATCCATCTATCTATCGTAACAAAGAAGGTGTGTGTGGAGTTAAGTACTTGTCTCTGAATTCCACCAACACTTACTCTCGTCACAATTGATACACTTCATTATCGTCTATTTTGCAGTGTTACGACTTTCTTCTTTCAATTCCTACTGTAAAATGATAGTAGTAGTGGTAGTGGTAGCAGTAGCAGTAGAAGTAGTAGTACCATTAGCAATAGTAATGGTGGTGGTTGTAGCAGTGGTAGTAGTAATAGTAGTAGTAGTAGTAATAGTAGTAGTAGCAGTTTCACTTTCGGAACAGCTCTAGGTCTTGTGTTCCCGCTGACGCCATGTTTGTTCCAGCTGCCGCCATTTCGTTCACTCTGGATCCTAGGAGTGTCAATACCGTGGTCCTGAACCGTCTCATGGTGGGGGCAGGTCTAGTTCCGGTGGCTGGGGGGGGGGATGGGGGTTCCGTCCGTTGGATCAAGCTGGCTGGCGGGTCCAATACAGAATTCATCCCTGTGGAAGATGTAGTTGTGATGATGATGATGATGAGGAGGAGGAGGATGGTGGTGATGATAATGATAATGGTTGTGATGATGATGACGAAGAAGATGGTGACAATAATGAGGAGGAAAAGGATCAAAACAAAGAATGATGATGATTGCTCTCTACCTCCACTATCATCATCTATCTATTCTTTTCACTTTAATGTAACTTGGAGAGAAAGCAGCAAAGGAGGGGGAGGGGGGCATAAAACGGGAGAAGAAGGATATGAAGGAATGATGTTTATTTTTCCTCCCATCTCTCCCTCTCTCTCACCTGGCAACACACACACACACACACACACACACACACACACACACACACACACACACAAGAATAATCCAAAACAATTCAAAGTTAGTCAGAGATTCAGTAGAAATAAATAAATCAATAGTAATCACTGGTATAGAAGAGGAAGAAGTTAAAAACAAGATCACTAGAGACAAAAAGGAGATGGCAAATGTAATGAGCTTACTGAAAGAAGTATCAGAGGAAATCTGTAGTAAAGACATTGAGGAACACAAAAGGTTAGGGAAATACGAGAAAAGCAAGACAAGACCTCTAAAGGTGACTTTCCAGAGTGTAAACACTGTGGAAGAGATACTAAAAAATGCAAAGAATCTTATGGAAAAAGAGGAGTTCAAAAATGTATGGATAAAAAGATGCCTAACACAAGAGGAACTGGAATTACTGAAAGAGAAAAGGGAGGAAGCAAAAACAAAAAATGAGGGAAGATCAGAAGAGGAGAAGAAGAAATTTTTTACAAAGTAATAGGATTGCAGGTACGAAAGTGGTACACAAACAGGATGGAAGAAAAAGGAGGAAGGTAGTAGAACCATGTCATGACAAGTATATAAACAAGATGATAAAGTTGATGTACTCAAATGTGGATGGAATGGTATCTAAATTACTAGAGATGAATGATTATGTCAGAGAAAATGAACCACAAATAATATGCCTAACTGAGACAAAATTAACACCAAGGATATCCAATGACATACTAAACTTAGAGGAATACAATATATGGAGAAGAGACAGAAATTTAAAAAAAGGAGGAGGAATTATAATATTAACTAAGAAAAATCTAAAAGTCAAAGAAATAAACCTAGATATACCATCACAAGTAGAACTGATTGCAGTAGAGATCGACACATCTGAAGGTAAAGTAATTTTAGCCAATTTGTACATGCCACCCAGATCAAACACATGGGAAAGAGACGAATATGAGGACCTGGCAGAGAGTACAATTCAGAGTATAAGATCATTGCTACATAAAATGGAAGAGAAATCGGAAAGAATTATACTAACTGGGGACTTCAATACAAATATAAATTGGAATACTCTAGATATAAATAGCCAAGAAAGCTGCTGGGACCAAAAGCTCCTGGATCTCGTACAAGAGTTTTTCTTAACGCAACATGTGAGGAAAAACCACCAGAAAAAGAGGACTTGATGTACCTTCAGTGCTAGATCTAATACTTACTAGACAAGAAAATGACATTGACAGTCTAATATATCACCCTCCACTCGGCAAAAGCGATCATGCAATACTAAATTATAACTTCAGGATAGCATATGACATAGTAAACAGCAATGACAGTTACAAAAAGAGCCTAAACTATAAAAAGGGAAATTATCAAGACCTGAAGAAGTATTTCTTAGAAGTTGATTGGGAAAATGAGCTTAGAGGACAAGATTTAAACGCTGTATATAAATAATTTTGTGAATTTTATGAAATAGGAGTCCAGAAGTACATCCCACAGCACAAAGAAGCAGATAAGAAAATACAGAAATGGTTCAATACAGAATGTAAAAAATCAAAAGAAAGAAGAGATTTGTTGTGGAATAGATACAGAAGACACAATAGTGAAAGGGCGTATAATAATTACAAACAGGCATGAAACGACTATACAAGAATAAGGAGGGAAGCCCAAAAACAGTTTGAGGAGGATATAATAAATAAAAGTAGTGATCAACCAAAGCTGTTTTACAGCTATATCAGAAGCAAAACCAAAGTAAAAGATATCATACAATCCATTACGGACGAGGGAATCACTTATACACAAGAGAAAGATATTTGTGAAGCACTAAATAAGAATTTCCAATTAGTTTTTACAAAAGAAAAAAAATTTGAGAGGGACTATGTGGAACACGCACTTCCACACATACTACCAGATATACAAATAGCAGAAAAAGTAATACAGGAGGAGTTAAGTAGATTAGACAGAGGAAAAGCAAGTGGTCCTGATGAAATTTCATGTTGGGTATTACGAGAATGTGCAAAGGAGTTAAGTAAACCATTATTTTTAATTTTCAAGAAATCCTTGAGTCAAGGGAAACTACCTGATATTTGGAAAAAAGCAAATATAGTCCCATTATTCAAGAAAGGAAATAGACAAAATCCTCTCAACTACCGACCAGTATCACTGACCAGTGTTGTAAGCAAGGTATTAGAAAAACTTATAAGAAAAGCTTGGGTAAATCATCTAGAAGAACACAGTATGATAACAGAAAGACAGTTTGGTTTCAGAAAAGGAAAATCATGTGTTACTAATCTGTTGAGCTACTATGACAGAGTGACAAACACAATACAGGAAAGGGAAGGATGGGTGGACAGTATCTATTTAGATTTCAAGAAAGCTTTTGACACAGTACCACACCAAAGACTTTTATGGAAACTGTACCATCAAGGAAGAATTCGAGGCAAACTGTTTTGTTGGATGCAAGACTTTCTCATAAAAAGAGAAATGAGGACAGTACTAAGAGGAAACTACTCATCATGGAAAGAAGTAACTAGTGGAGTACCACAGGGTTCGGTGCTGGCACCAATCATGTTTTTAGTGTACATTAATGATATAAACAGTAACACTGGAAATGAGAGCTATCTGAATATGTTTGCAGATGATGCAAAAATACAAAGGAGAATTACTAGCACAGACTCTTGTAAGGAGCTACAAGAAGAATTAAATAAACTTCCTGAATGGAGCAGTACATGGCAAATGGAATTCAATGTGGACAAGTGTCATGTAATCAAGTTTGGTAAAAGTGGAAAAAAACCTGATTGGGATTATAAGTTAGGAAATAAAACCCTATACACATCAGAAAGAGAGAAAGACCTAGGTGTGATTATCAATAACAGACTATCTCCGGCTGACCACATCAGCGAGAAGGTACGGAACATGTATACACTGCTTGCAAATATGAGAATAGCATTCACATACATAAATGAAGACATGCTAAGAAGGATAATAACATCATTCATTAGACCAGCCCTGGAATATGCATCAGTAGTCTGGAGTCCTCATCACAAAAAGCATATAGACAAGATTGAAAAAGTTCAAAGGGCCGCTACAAGATGGATACCAAGCTTAAGGGACCTAAGCTACGAAGAAAAACTAAATAAACTGAATCTACCAACACTACAGGAGAGATGGAAAAGAGGTGACATAATAATGCTATATAAGTGCATATCAGGAAAGGAGAAAATAGACATAAATGATTATTTAACATATGGAGAAGCATCAGCAAGAGGACACTGCAAAAAACTGCATAAGAAGAGAGGTGATAAAGACGTAAGGAAATTCAGTTTCCCAAACAGAGCAATTGATCAATGGAATGCACTACCGAATGAAATAGTGTGTGCCAAAACAATTCACAAATTTAAGGATATGTACGATGAATATGGTTTAAGACACGGGACAATACGAGCTTGACTCATTCCTGTAAAGATACAATTAGGTAAGAATTAGGTAAGAACACACACACACACTTCTCATACGTTAATAGCGTCCAAGTGGGGCACAAACTGCTGCATCTTCATAATATACATCCCCCCAATACCAAGCCCGTTGCAGTCGTGGGGGGGTTCAGGGGTCTGGGGCTGGGTCCTGATGGTGTGGGTGGTGTCGCTATGCCCTGCTTCCCCCGCCCTTGGGTCCCAGTCCTTGACCCTACTAATTTTGCTTGGTCCTTTTTCTTTCCTTCTCTTCTTTTACCTTCTTTTCTTCTCACCTCCCTAAGGTGTGAGAGCCGTGCTGATGGGCTGCAAGGCTGTCTTTTGTGTCAGTCACTAACGGCCTCAGGGAACCATGGGTACGGTAGCCTTTGTATCTTTCGCCCTTACTCCTGACTCGGGCTCCCGGGAGTGGACCAGTTTAATTCCTGTTTTTTATAGGTAGGTTCACCATGGCCGATATTGAATCTTTATCATTTCTTCAAGGAGCAACGGGAGATGCTCCTGCAAAACCTTCTCCCAGTCAGGTGGATCCCCCCCCCACCTACTTTTCCGCCTCTTTCCTCCTCTTCCTATCCCTTTGTTTCTTCTCCTCCTCCCCCTCTCCTTCCTCTTTGAATCCTCCACCAGTGACATCAATTTTCGGTCGCCAGATGCGACCCAAATATTTTAACATCCAAGCAACAACGAACAACCTCACTCTCCATCTCTCTCTCCTCCGACAAATAGGTCCTGACGTCACATTCACTTCACGTCCAAATGGAGACCGCTTGTTGACAGCTCAAACTGCTGCAAAGGCTGAGAAGGCATTGTCACTTACTGATCCCTCTGGTCTCCCTATCTCGGCAGTTCCAGATACCGGTATCCAGCTAAACTCTACCACCAGAACTGTCCTGATCCCATCATATGTAACCATAGGAGACTGCAGCTTCTCTGAATGTTCTACTGACATACAAGCTATCTTGTCTGACCAACATCTTCCAGTATTTTCTGTCCAGTGCTACATGCTTCCCCCTCAGGGGCATCACAAGTACTCATCTAACATCGTTAAAATTATCTTTATGGACCGCGATATTTCCACCTTTGTACTTATTGGTGACACACGACTCCGGGTCAAAGAGTACACGCCTTGTCCTCGACAATGCTCTTCTTGTTGGCATTATGGCCACCCAGCCAAATACTGTAGGTCAGAGGCAGTGTGCCCTACCTGTGCCCAACCCGGCCACACCTCCTCAGCCTGTGTAGCAAAGATCCAAGTCTGCCCGAACTGCCAAGGCTCTCATGCTGCCTCATCCCGGAACTGCCCGGTATATATTTTCGAATCTGAAGTCTCCAGAATTCGCTGGAAAGAAGATCTCTCCCTCCATGCAGCCCATCAATGTGCCCGTGACTTAGGATTCTCTTCCTGTCTCACTTATGCTCGAGTGGCCCGTCCTGTCTCCACTACCTCTGCCGACACACCTGCCCCTTTGGTATCTCCAGTCTCCGGTTCCTCTACTGTCTCGATTGTTTTTCCTGTTTCTGCTAATATCTCCTCCTCACCTACCCCTCGGACTGTTACTGTTGCCTCCTCTACCTCTATCTCTGCTCTCCCCTTTTCCACCTCCCGTTCTCCCTCTTCTTGTTCTACTTCCTACTCTCAGGCCCCTCCAGTTTCTCTTTCCAACTCCATTCCGACCTCCTCCCTGTCGCCTTTATTTTCCACTCTTCTCTCTTCCCCTCATTGCCCTTCCTGTTCTGCTGCTCCCCCTCGTTCTTCCTCTTCTCTCTACCAATGATCACTCCCTCTGCCACAACATGGTTCCCGCCGTCTGCCTCCCTCTGGCAAACGTGAACTGCCCCCCACTGCATCAGATGCCAAGGGTTCCACAAAACTCACACATTCTCCCCCAACTCGTAAAATGAGTACCGCTCATCCCTCGCTCTCCGCGGCAACTACTCCAACAAAGTTCCCTGTCTCGACTCCACGATCTGGTTCCAACCCTATCCCAACTCTGGAAGCCACCCCACAACCGACTCCAAATCCTGTATCAACACCACAAGCGACACTCCCAACAGGTGCTGAGAGTGAAACCCTCACTGATACTATGGAGTTTCTTGCGACTCCTTTACAGGAACCATTGAGTCACCCAAAAATACTCCATAGAGCAGAAGTATATTCGGCTCCTTCTGATCTCCCTCCCACTCCCATCCCTCCCTCCACTTCTGCCCCCCTCTCTTCTTGTTCTAATCCCTCTCCTTTATCCCTCCCTATGCTGCCAGGCTATAGTGACCGTCCTGCTCATTTGCTTCTTCCACCCTCTGCTTCTATTCCTACTATCGAACCAACTCGATGATGTGTGACACCCGTCCGCCATAAATTCATTTTTATTTAAAGTTTTAGTATGTCTTTTTTTTTTTTTAAATTCTGGAACATACTTTGTTTTACAGCCCATTGCAAACCTTCCAACTAGACCTTGATCTTTCTGTTATTAGTTTTATTTTTACACAATGGCTCCCATTAGCAGTTTCACTACACATTGGCCAGACCTCCTGTTTTTATTTTCTCAATATAACCCACCGATTATCTGCCTACAAGAGACACGCCTCACCATCCCCCCTTCCGTCTTATTCATATCTAATTCTACCCCATTTCCAGTATAATACCTGTCTCCTGATACATGTTGACGTTCCTTTTCAAACCTTTTCTGTTACGACTACTATCAAATGTACCTTCACCGGAGTTTTTCTATCTAGGTGGGTTTCAGTGGTTTCACTGTATCTTTCCCCTTCAGTGCCTATCAATTTTACTAACCTTGATCGACTTTTATCTGACCTTCTCCCTCCTATCCTGCTTTTAGGTGATTTTAACTGTCAGAACCCCCTCTGGGGTGACTCTGTTTTAACTGCACATGGGCGCTCCTTGGAGGATTTCCTCCTTGCCCATGATTTTTACATTTTTAAGTCTGATTCCCCAACCCATTTTGACAACCGTACTCAAACTTTCTCTGTATTGACCTGTCCGTCTGCATCCCAATGATTTCCTTGGACTTCACTTGGTCGGTTCTGAATGGTTATTGTACCACGGACCATTTCCCAATCCTCCTAACCCCCACGTCTTACTATCCGGTCCCCGGCCCTCCTCGATGGTGCTTTGATAGGGCAGACTGGGCAACGTTTACGTCCCAGGCTTTTCCTCCCACTCCTCTTCTGCTTTCCCATGATCAAACAACTTTTCTTTCCTGTTTCCATACCTTTCTCCTGACGGTTGCCTGAGCCCCCATTCCGTGTACCTCCCGACCCGTGTCATCAAAATGTGTACCATTGAGGAATAGCCAATGCACTTCAGCCCTCCGGGTCAAGAGGGCCAGGTGGAAGAGCTTCCACAGGAAAAAGGGCACTGTGTTGGACGTCCCAGCTTTTATACTTTTTCAACAAGCTAATGCTCTCCTCCACTGCACAATCCGTTGAGCAAAAAAGGACAGCTGGATGTCTTATGTCTCTACTATCGTCTCAGACACACCCATTCCATGTATATGGTCCCGCATCAATAATATAGCGGGTAAACAGTCACCTACCCCGACTCCAGTCCTCACCACCAATGATGGAGCCATAGGCAATGCTTTTCAGGTTGCCAATATTCTGGGTCACAATTTTAGCCAGATTAGCAGTGGGTCCCATCTCCCCCCTACTTTTTTAACAACCAAATGACTTTCAGAACGGATGCTCTTACAGTTCACACTGTCGTCAGATGCGGTGTACAATGCCCCTTTCTCCAGCTCGGAACTCAAAGCAACTCTAACTGCTTGCGGTTCTACCTGTGAGGGACCCGATGGTGTACACTACAACATGATAAAACATCTGTCCCAGACAGCTCTTCACTTTCTGCTTGGAATATATAATACTATATGGTCCACTGGGAACTTCCTAATGAACGGAGACAGGCCTACCTCCTACCATTCCTTAAACCTGGCAAATCTGGGTCATCACCTGGTGATTATTGCCCTATCGCTCTTGTTAGCTTTCTAGGCAAACTGATGGAACGTATGGTAAACTCTCACCTACGGTGGCATTTAGAATCACGTGGTGCAATCTCGCCCTTACAATATGGTTTCCTCAAGGGGCGGAGTACCCTAGATCCCCTGATGAGGCTAGCAACCTTCATCTGACAAGCCTTCACTAACTCAAAGGTGGTCATAGCTGTGTTTTTGATTTCGAAAAGGTTTATGATACATTCTGGAGGTATAATATTCTCCATGTTCTACAACACCCTGGAACTGATGGCAATATGGGTGTCTTCTTACAGAATTTCCTTTGTGACCAGACCTTCTGTGTACACCTTCAGAATGTGTTATCCCGGTCTTATGTACAGCATGAGGGTGTCCCACAGGGATGTGTGCTTAGAACAACTCTTTTTATCCTTGCAGTAAATGATATCATTTCATCTCTCCCACACTGTGTTCGTGCTTCATTATAAGTAGATGATTTTGCTATATATGCAGCTGGAGCTGATGTCCTGGCCTTACGAGCCCTACTTCAATCAGCTATGGATGCCACTGTAGGGTGGGCCATGGATCATGGCTTTAAATTCTCCCAGACGAAATCCTGTGCTATAACTTTTATGACCCGTCAATCAATCCCCCAACCCCCTCTTACACTATATGGTACCCCCTGTCATATCGATTATCAGCCCCTTTCCTTGGCCTTGTTTTTGATTCTT
Organism: Coenobita brevimanus; assembly: GCF_032717465.1. Lineage (NCBI taxonomy): Eukaryota > Metazoa > Arthropoda > Malacostraca > Decapoda > Coenobitidae > Coenobita > Coenobita brevimanus. The sequence continues at coordinate 20,982,445 of NC_137027.1, read as the reverse complement.
GACTGACTTGGTCCCCGCATCTCACTTCCCTTAAGACCTCTGCTTCCCTCAGACTTCAGTTATAACAAACTCTCAGTCATATGTCCTGGGGTGCGGACCGTACAACTCTGTTCCAACTCCATACTGTCTTAGTTTTGTCAAAGATTGATTATGGTTGTCAGGTTTATGCATCGGCCTCATCTTCCTTCGGCGCCTAGATTCTGTTCACCATCGTGGTTTACGTCTGGCGTTGGGTGCTTTTCGCTCCACCCTGGTTACGAGCCTGTATATCGAGTCAGGTATGTCCACTCTATCCTCCAGACATGACAAGCTAACTCTCCATTAAAACATTTGCCTCCTTCAACATCCATCTGCAGGTTTCCCTTCCTCTGCTATGCACCTCTCCCCTCCTTTTCTGCCCTCGTTACCTTCATTTTTTCCTTGTAGGGTCTCCAGTTTACTAGCATCCCTTTCTTTCCCTGCTATTTCAGTTCTCCCTCTGCAAGATTCTATATTCCCTCCTTGGCTTCTTCCTCACCTTACTGTCTGTGATGCCCTGCTCTCTCGTCCAAAGTCCTCTTCCACCTCACAGGAACTCTATCATCTTTCTATGGATCATAATGCGTTGTCACTCCTCAGCGACCCCAGTGTACACAGACGGCTCTAAATCTGCTGTAGGCTCGGGCTTTATTGCTCTTTTCCCAGACCATACCTATCAGATCCGCCTTCCACCAGTCACCAGTATTTTCACTGCTGAACTGCTGGCCATTTTACTGGCCCTTCGTGTTATATAACGATCAAGGTTACAAACTTTTGTAATTTTCACAGATTCACTTAGTGCACTACTTGGTATTCAGTCTATCCCGGCCAGCAACCTGTTAATGTTGAAGATACAAGAATGGTTGTTCCGTATTAACACCAGATTGAAGTCTGTCTCCTTCTGCTGGGTCCCAAGCCATGTTGGAATACCGGGTAATGAGAGGGTTGACTGCCTAGCAAGTACAGCTGTCACCTCTTGCTCTGTCACACCCCATCCGTCCCGGCAACTGATTATATCGCGATTGTTACCTGTCTCCTTGGCCAGTGGTGGCAAGCAGAATGGACGTCTACAACTGATAACAAACTCCACTCCATCAAACGTACTGTCACTTCCTGGCAGTCGTTCTCCCATCGCAATAGGCATTGGGAAACAGCCCTCGCCCGTCTGCGCCTTGGTCACACGTGGATCACACATGGCTTTCTCAAGTCAGGAGGCACTCCTCCGATCTGTCAATGTAGTCAGGTCCCACCCACTGTCCACCATCTTTTGTTTGACTGCCCTCAGTTCCACACCGTGCGCAGATGGACTCTCCTGTTCCTTTACTCTTTTGAACGTTCCCCGATCTTAGCCAATCTTCTTGGTGAATCCCCTGCGTTTTCCATCACACACCTCATGCGCTTCCTATTTCAAACCCGTATCTTGCCTCACATTCAGTGTCTTCCCCGCCTTCCCCTCTACCTTTATTCCACCATAGGACACCTGTCAATTATTTTTGCAGTGGTTTTATTGCCATATAGTCCTCTTGGGCTTGGTTCTAGTCCTTATTACTTACTTACTTCATAATATACACAATTCTCAATATAAGGGGGTAATTTTTCGGTGTGTATAGAGAGGTGTCTTCACCCCCACTGAGCTCTGTAGTAACACATTTTGAAAATGACATTTCCTGGGGACCTGCTAAGGTTTATTAGTTGACTAAACACTTTGTAAAAATAAATAAATGTGAGGAATTTTTGTTTTATTCCTGATAATTTTATTAACACCGAATAAATAATAACAATAATTCTCTATATAGCAGTATATGACAGTCCCATCTGTGTCCTGATTGGCTAGCTATTATGACGTCACAAGCTCCGCCCCCTTACAACACTTGTGGATGCTGGGCCAGCCGCCACAAGCGTGTTGGATGTGGGAATTAGTGTGGACCCTGACATCGAGGTGGATGAACGCCATGGCACCTTTCGCTCTGCTCTGCATTTTACTGGCTGTTCTTCCTGCTTTGAGTTCAGGTACGGATATTTATGAATTTTTTTTGAGACTCATGATGTTAAGTGCCTTTTGAATTTTCGTTCAGCTCTTCACTAGCGATTTATTCTGTCCGCACATCGATATCCTCTCGTGTCTTATAGATGCAAAGTAAAGTACGTCGATATGGAATTTTAAACTGACATTTCGTTGCATATTTTTCTCAGCGGTTTATTCTGATCATTGCACATTTGTATGCTCTTGGATTAGTGCAACCTGTTTCAGTATTAAACAATATAAATAACGCTCAATAGTGCAGAGATGTTTTATGCAAAAATATAATAATAATAATAATTACAACAACAAGAACAACAATAATAATAATAATAATAATAATAATAATAATAATAATAATATTAGTAATAAAATAATAGTAATGACGATGACAATAATAATAATAATAATAATAATAATAGTAATAATATTAAAAATAAAAATCCATCCATCCATTCATCATCCAATCCTACATTGCCCCATGAGGAGCATAGGAGCCCGGGGCTAAGCAGTTGGTCCCGACATTTAATATGAGAGTGATCAGCCTCACTCATCCCTGAGTGGCATTACATGAGCAATCAACCCCAACCATCTCTTGGAAATAAACCTTCACCGGTTCAATCCGATTGGAGCGCAATAATTACTCACTAAACCACCAGGCGCCAAAATTTGGTTATATGGTTACCACCCAGCGTAGTAAATGGTTTCCTGGTGTACAGGAAACCATTTGGCTTGTCACTCAGTGTAGAGTCACCCACAGGCAGAAGGAGGAGGAAAGAATGAAGGAACGAAAGACAGAAGAGGGAGTGTAAAGTTACTCGTAGGCAGAAGGACTAGGAAAGAATGAAGGAAAGGAAGACAGAAGAGGATGGAAGGAAAGAATAGTGGAGGAGAGGAAAGGGCAGACACCCGACAGCAGCACTACATCGAGTGAGTGGATGGTGAGCACCCCCACCTACCACTAATAATAGTAATAATAATAATAATAATAATAATAATAATACATATCTAAAAAATAGCTGTTACGAAGCCTACTATGCCACTAAGAATAATAATATACGTTATGTATAATGTTGCTTGTTTACACACACACACACACACACACACACACACACACACACACACACACACACACACACACATTAATTTCCTTTTTTTGTGTCAGTGTCATTTTTCTTTTTATATTTGATTATTCCCCTGTATTTTTTCACTTTACTATCATTATTAGTATTAGTATTACAGTTGATAGAGGAGTTTGGAACGGTGTGTGAAAGGAGGAAAGTGAAAGTAAATGAGAATAAGAGTAAAGTGATGATTTTTTTGTTTTTTTCTATGCGAGTAAGAAGGAACCAAAGGCTAGGAGCCCTGAATCAATTCCTTCCAAGAAAAAAAAAAAAAAAAAAAGTGAGCCAAATTCAAGATCTGTTCATTTCTAGATGCCTGGACACACTGCGTTTGAAAGACTGGAGATCATAGGAAGTAGGAAATACAGACAGAGAAAAACATTTCCAGAATTGACCCGTTGCATAAATGAAGGACTGGGAGTGACGGTTAACTCTTGCATTAGAGAGTTGGACAGAAAAGGGATGAGAATTTGTTGCTAGACGGGTGCTATGCGCCCATCGTAGAGGTGGAGGGATGCAAGAAGACAGTTTAGAGGAGCAGTGACAATGGAAGTAGCGATAGAAAAGAGATAAAGATGCAACAGTGCTGCGAAAAGAAAGAGGTTGAAGGTAGCCAGTACGACGTTGGTAGATGGTAGGAGGATGAATATAGTTCTGAATGGTGAGTTGCTTGAGGAGGTAGAGTTTTTTAACTAAAACGCGGATCGTCGCTTTTGCGACGGTCGGCCCAAAGGGCAAAACGGCGGGTCGTCGCGTTTGCGATTTGAGTTAATTTTGAATAACCGCGGGCAAGCAGGCTCAAGCTGGTATTGTCTCTCAGTCCCGCCACCCGTGAGCTACTTTTAGCACACTTGACCTTTGTACTACTGACCTCGGTTGTTGCCAAGTCTCATTTTTTTTACCCACGGACGCACTGATGCGCGGCCCTCCCTCGTCGTGCGATATGGCAACGCGCGGATGGCTGATACGTGTCAATCTGAGCCGTCATCTCGCAAGCACTTTTTGCTATTGGGAAACGCTTGTTTCCCCAGTTGTCACACTGTCATTTTTTCGCGCGGTTTGCCCCAGATTAGCGTCAGTCCACGCAAATCTGCCACGGTGACACCATGTCAGGCTCTAGCTCTTCTAGTTCCGTGCCTTCTAGCCCTCCGAAAAAGGGTTTTGTTACCTCTACGCCCTTCAAAACTTTACAAGTGACTACCAAGGGGCTAAGTGACTCGGCCATAGCATCTGAACTGTTGAAAGCCTCTATGGACTACGGCAGTGACGTGGGTGTTTTGTCTAGCCTGGCTGAATCAGAGACACAATCGAGTGCTGATTCAGCCCCTGAAATGATGATTTCTGTGCCCGAGGAAACTGTGACTGTGCCCAGCACCTCTACAGGGAAGGCCCCGGTGAAAAGGGGCCTCGAATATGGAAAGGAGAGAAAAGGAAGAGGACGGAGACAGCAGTGCACCGCCATCGTCCACTACGCCACGCCACACCACCGCAAGCCCGCCACGTTCTCCCAGCCCTCTTCTCTCGTCCTCCTCGTCTGCTGTCCTGTCTCCTGAGTCATCGGAGTCTCCATCACCACCGAGAAAGGGAAGTAGACGAGCAATGTTACGTATGAGAGGTTTTCGTAGGCCTAGTGTTCGTGTCAGTAAAGTTAAGTCCCCTAGGCTAACTCCCACTAGGCAACTCAGGAGTCACGCCACCATGAGTGACCTTGACCCAAGCGATAATCTCCCTCCAACCACCACCACCACCACCACAACACCAACACGGCCTGGGATAACCTCTCCCTTACCTACTATTGCCCAGCCCTGCCTCACCCACTCCCACACGACCTGCCTCACCCCCGCCGCCCCAAGCACCTCCCAGCCTAGGCAGGGAACTTTAGATGCTTTTGTGTGGTCAGAGGGATCAGATTTTGTGCCTGAAGATCTGCCCTTTGACGAAAGTGAGTGTGGGCTTCAGGCTGACTTCCCTGTGGACGACGATGGTGAATGTGTTGACTACCTGTTGGCCTTCCTTGACGACGAGGTTATGGAGCACATCTGTACCGAGACCAACAGGTACGAGGGGCAATGTGCGCCAATTCCGCGAAGAAGAAGGTGAGGCTGCGACGCCATCCACGTCGCGGATGGCATCATGGGTGCCTTTGACGATCCGCGAGCTTTTTGTATTTATTGCCTTGATGTTGCTTATACGCACAACTGGAAGCATAAGTTGGAAGAGTACTGGGGTTCCGACGAGCTGTGCCCAACACCAATATTCAATAAATACATGAGCCGTGATCGTTTTAGGCAGCTGATGACTTATCTTCACTTCGCGAATAATGATGAAACCTTCCCAAACTGACCCATTATGGAAAGTGAGGGAATCCTGAACATGATCAAAGATAAGTTTACGAGGTTCTTGCGCCCTTTCAAGAAAGTCGTGATTGACGAGTCTTTGGTATTGTTCAGGGGCCGTCTTCAGTTCGTCCAGTACATTCCAAGCAAACGCCACCGCTTTGGAATCAAGTTTTTCGTGCTGTGCGACTGCAAGACGGGGTTCATCCTTGACTTCGTCATCTACACCGCCAGCAATGTCGACTTGGATAAGACTGACCCCTTGGATTCTCTGGTTCTGTGGTGAAAGTGCTTTTGGAAAAGTACTTTGGCGAGAATCATGTCCTGTATACGGACAATTATTATACAGCTCCAAAACTCGCCAAGTACCTTTCTGAACACGGCGTCGGCTCCTGTGGCACTGTCAGAAGTAACAGGGCACATTACCCTGCCTTCCCAGAGGCTGAAAAGTCAAAGCGGGAGACGTGCACCTGAAGAAATCTGACAAGATGCTTGCGATCAGGTGGCATGATAAGAGAGTCGTGAACATGCTCACCACAGTACACAAGGGTGAAATGCTGGCAACAGGGAAGGTCGACAGAAGGACTGGCGAGCCTGTGATGAAGCCTGATGCTGTAATTGACTATAACGTCAATATGCGGCTGGTGGACAAGTCGGATATGATGATTGGAGAGATTGACTGTCTGAGGAAAAATCGTCGTTGGTACAGGAAGGTGTTCTTGCACTTGATTGACATGTGCATATTGAACGCCTTCATCCTGTATAAAATCAAGAACAGGAAGCCAGCCAACTACTCTCTCAGAAGATTCTCCAAGACTTGTGTCTACCAGCTGCTTCAGCGTTATGGCCAGGTGCTTTCAACAGGTCCCAAACGCCACCCTCACACACCTCCAGACCGCCTACAGTGTATGGCCTACCTTCAGCGACACCGCCTGGAGCCACTGCCAGCCACTGCAAAGAGGGGGAAAGCACTGAGGAGGTGTCATGTGTGCAACCACACTACCAGGCAGGAAAGAACTTTTAGGCGCACCTCCTTGCAGTGCAAAGAGTGCAAAGTTCCCTCTGTGCTTACCCAAGTGTTTTTCGACTACCACAGCCTAAGTAGATTTTGAAAATAAGGGTAAAAATATTGGGAAAAATACTGAGAGTGACAGTGATAATATTGTTTAGTTTTCTTTTACGTGCTGACAGTGACAGCCTGATGAGTGTAAATTAGTGTATGTACTTGTAAAAGCACTGACAGTTACAGTGTTTTTTGTTGTAAATAATTGTACATAGTAATCATATAAGTATTGCGAGTGACAGTCACTCCAGTGTAAAAAGATAAAAGCATATTTTCCTATTCTATGTTCTGAAAGTAAAAGTTTTTTGTGTATAAAATATTATTTTTATAACACTGGACAGTGACACTGATGAATAAGGCAAAAAAAAAAAAAAGATACAGTGAAAGTGAGCGATAGAAATGAAGTGCGAGTGGCCGACAGGAGCGAGAATAAAGTGCCTGCCGTAAGGCTGAATAAACTCGCGCCGCAGTGGTCTTCCTCATTCCCAGTCCACAATACTGGCAGTGACATTGATTTTTATTACCGTAATAGTGACAGGCAAACGTTTGCGAAGTCCTATGAAGGAAAAAAAAGGAGTATACGTGTTTTTTGCCGAGAAAAGGCAAATGTGACAATATTGACGGGAAGATCGCCACCGCGCTGCATGTCGGCCGTGCGCTCCGTCCATTTTAGCCTTATTTTCAGTTCTTATTTACAAATACGGATTCCAAACAACCTGTACGTTGTTGTATAAAGTGTACTGTGACAGATTGAGGCTGTGGTAGAAAGAAAACCGGGTTTCTGGAGGTGTGAGAGTGAAGACTTTGTTACCCAAATTTCCAAGTCTTCACAAGTCCTTGGGTAGTCAACGAAGGCTCAACATGTGACTCAGGAGATAGCTGAATGTAAGTAATATATGCCATAAAAATTTTAATGCTCTAGGGTTAATCTATGATTTTTGGCTAATATTTTTCCACAGGTAAGAGAAGGTGTGGCCTTGTTAGTGAGTCCGGAAGTACAGCAGTGTGTGATTGAATGGAAGGAGGTGTCATCGAGACTGATGTGGGTGAAAGTGAAATTTGAACGTGAGTTGTGGGTGTTTGTGAGTGCATATGGGCCTGGTAGTGAAAGGGATGAACAAGAGAGGGAGTCTTTCTGGAATGATGTTGATGAGTGTCTGCAGAGTTTTGGAGCGAATGTGAATGTGGTAATGATAGGAGATCTGAATGCTAGAGTGGGAAATGTAGCAGTTGAAGGCGTAGTTGGTATGCATGGTGTGCCTGGAAGAAATGAAAATGGGGAACGAATGATAGCGATGTGTGTTGAACGAGAGATGGTGATTGGGAATACGCTGTTTGAGAAGAAAGATATTTATAAGTATACATGGGTGAGACAGGAGGGCGGAAAGGTTGTTGAGAGAACATGGATGGACTATGTGGTTGTGTCTACGAATGTAATAGGAAGATTGTTGGATGTGAGAGTTCTGAGAGGGGAGGTTGAGGTTTGTTAGACCATTACCTGGTGGAGGGATAGTTCAGAGTAGGTAAGAGATGGGTGAGAGCTAGGAGGGTTAGGTGTGGCAGGGAGGTTTTGAAAGTGAGTGAGTTGGATAAAAGAGAGAAAAAGATAGAGTATCAGGAGAAATTGAAAGATGAGTGGAACGCAGTGAAAGATCAGGAAAATGGCAGTGTGGAGGAGGAATGGCAGTTGTTTAAGAGTGCTGTGGTGGGGCATGCAGAAGAGGTGTGTGGTGTGAGACGTGTGGGTGGTGGTGTAAGAAAAGGAAGTGAATGGTGGTGCGAGGAAGTAAGTATGGCTGTGGCTGAGAAGAGACGTGCATATGAAGTGTGGCTGCAGAGGAAGGATGAGATGTCATATGAAAGGTATAAGGAAAAGAGGAATAGAGCGAGAAGGGCTGTGCGTGATGCTAAAGTGGCAGCAGATGAGAGGTGGGGTAGGCGGCTGACAGAGAATTTTCAACAGAATAAGAAAATGTTTTGGAAGGAGGTGAAAAGGGTGCGAAAGGGAGAGTCTGGGATGGAAGAACGAGTAAAAGCAGAGGATGGAAGGATGTTAATTGAGATGGATGCAGTAAGGAAGAGATGGGCAGAGTATTTTGAAAGATTGTTAAATGTAGAGGAGGAAAGGGTGGCTGAGATTGTGGCAGATAGAAGGGTGCAAGGAATAAATGTGTTGGGAGAGTTGAATGATTCTTTGATCACGAAGGAGGAAGTGGAGAAGGCAGTAAAGGAGATGAAAACATGGAAAGCTGCAGGTATGGATGGGTGTGCTGTGGAATGCCTGAAGGGTGGTGGAGTGACTATTGTTGACTGGTTAGTAAGATTATTGAATATGTGCTTTGAGAAAGGTATGGTGCCAATTGACTGGGCAAGTGCTTGTGTGGTCCCGTTGTATAAAGGCAAGGGTGATAAGTATGAATGTACTAGCTTTAGGGGTATAAGTCTGTTGAGTGTTGTAGGTAAAGTGTATGGTAGAGTGTTAATTATGAGAGTTAGAGAGGGTACAGAGGAGTGATTAGTGATGAGCAGTGTGGCTTTAGGAGGGAGGAGGATACGTTGATCAGGTGTTTGCTGTGAGACAAGTGTGTGAAAAGTATTTAGCGAAAGGCAAGGATGTGTTTTGGGCATTTATGGATTTAGAGAAAGCGTATGATAGAATTGATAGGGAGGCTTTGTGGACTGTTTTAAGATTGTATGGACTTGATGGTAGGTTACTAAAAGGGGTGAAAAGTTTTTATGTAAATAGTAGAGCGTGTGTAAGAGTGGGAAATGCTGTGAGTGATTGGTTTCCCGTGAGAGTGGGGCTGCGACAGGGATGTGTGATGTCGCCTTGGTTGTTTAATATTTACATGGATGGTGTTGTAAGGGAGGTGAATGCAAGAGTTTTAGGTGGTCTGAGTCTGGTAAATGTTGATGGAGAGAGTGGAATCTGAAGCAGCTGCTGTTTGCAGATGATACTGCACTGGTGACTGATTCAGAGGAGAGATTGAGACAGTTGGTAGAGGAGTTTGGAAGGGTGTGTGAAAGGAGGAAATTGAAAGTAAATCAGAATAAGAGTAAAGTGATGAAGTGTACGAGGTTGATAGATGGTAGGGGGATGAATATAGTTTTGAATGGTGAGTTGCTTGAGGAGGTAGATTGTTTTAAATATCTAGGGTCACATGTTGCTGTGGATGGAAGAATAGATGCAGAAGTGAAGTTTAGAATAAATGAAGTAGGAAAGGTGCTGGGAGGAATGAAAAAAGTGTTTAAATGTCGTTCGCTTAGAATGGATGTAAAGAGAAGGCTGTATGAGGGTGTTGTGGTACCGACTGCGTTATATGGGGCTGAAACATGGAATACGGGTGTAGCAGAGAGGAAAAGTTTGAATGTAATGGAGATGAGATGTCTGAGGAGTATGTGTGGAGTGACGCGTATGGATCGAGTGCGAAATGATGAAGTGCGAAGGAGAACTGGAGTTGTTCGGGAGATGGCTGGTAGAGTTGAGCAGAGGGTGTTGCAATGGTTTGGGCATATGGAGAGAATGGATAATGAGCGATTGGTGAAAAAGATAAGTAGATCTGATGTGAGAGGTGTAAGACTGAGAGGAAGAACACGAATAGGATGGATGGACAGTGTGAAGAGAGCGCTGGATGCGAGAGGGATGTCTGTTGAGCAAGGAAGAGTGGCTGTGCGTGACAGAAATAAATGGAGAGAAATTGTGAATGAATAAGTGATGACGCAGCGCTGAGGGGATATTCTCCCGCATTTGGTCTGATCAGCTAGTCAGGTCAGGTGCGGGTAAGGGGATGGGTCTGTTATGATGTGGCAGGGGTAAACCAGTTCTGCTGTCGGGCCCTGCTGTGGATGTCACTGCTTGCATTGCGCAGTTGACCCTTGTGTGGTGTGATGCGGTGAGGATCTGTCCGTTCTCCCCTTTGGGGCTAAGATGCGAATGAATGTGTTTGAATGGATGAGTAAATGGAGAGTGAGTCGTCCTGTCTCGGCTACCTCCCTTTCCTTGGGGGAAGCAGCCTAGGTATATAGATAGATAGATAGACTCAGACCCCGCTACAACCCCGCCACAGGGGGGGGATCACGCGTACACAGCCGCGTTTTAGGGGTTAAGCATTTAGGGTCAAATGTTGCTGTGGATGGAGGAAGAGATGCAGAAGTGAAGTTTAGAATGAATGAAGTAGGAAAGGTGCTGGGAGGAATGAGAAAAGTGTTTAGATGTAGTTCGCTAAGAATGGATATAAAGAGAAGGCTGCATGAGGGTGTTGTGGTGCCGACTACGTTATATGGAGCTGAAACATGGAATAAGGGTGTAGCAGAAAGGAAAAGTTTGAATGTAATGGAGATGAAGTGTCTGAGGAGTATGTGTGGAGTGATGCGTATGGATCGAGTGAGAAATGATGAAGTGCGAAGGAGAACTGGAGTTGTGCAGATGGCTGATCGAGTTGAACAGAGGATGTTGTGATGGTTTGGGCATATGGAGAGAATGGATAATGAGCGATTGGTGAAAAAGATAACCACATCTGATGTGAGAGATGTAAGGATGATAGGAAGACCACGAATAGGATGGATGGACAGTGTGAAGAGAGCGCTGGATGCAAGAGGGAAGTCTTTTGAGCAAGGAAGAATGGCTGTGTGTGATAGAAATGATTGGAGCAAAATTGTGAATGAATGAATGATGACGCAACCCTTAGGGGATATTCTCCCACATTTGATCTGATCAGCTGATCAGGTCAGGTGTGGGTAAGGGGATGGGTCCATTATGATGTGGCAGGGGTAAACCAGCTCTGCTGTCGGGCCATGCTGCGGATGTCACTGATTGCACTGCGCAGCTGACCCTCGTGCAGTGTGATACGGTGAGTATCTGTCCCTACTTCCCTTAGGGCTAAGGTGCGAATGAATGTGTTTGAATGGCTGAGTAAATTGAGAGTGTGTCGTCCTGTCTCGGCTACCTCCCTTTCCTTGGGGGAAGCAGCCTAGGTATATAGATGGATAGATAGATTATCATTACTACTACTACTTTTATCATTATTATTATTATCATCATTATGCGGACCTCCATTCCCACCCTAGGGCAGGGTGAGGAGTTGCAGTGCCCAGACAGCTCAAATTTGCCTAGTCCAATGGACCACGCTTCCATTCACTGATCATTCAAGCCTCCAGAATCCTGGCTCTATCAGATACGCCACAAACATTCACCACGTTCTGTAGCTTCACACTAATTTACCCGATAGAGTCAATTCGAACACTACCACGTTAAAAAGGGGTACCAGATCCCTGATCATGCACTTCTCCCCACAACATTCATCCAGCCAGCTCGATCTCTTGTCAGTTCCCTAGCCTCACCGACTTCCAAACCTTTCTTCCTCACACACTCACCCACAATTTCTCTCCACCTTCTCCTTAGCCTACCGCGCCTCCTCCCTCCTTCAAATTCACTCAGATATACCTTTTCCATTACTCTGTTGTTATCCATCCTCTCCACATGACCATACCATCTCAGTATACTCTCTTCGATTCTGGTGTCCACCGACTTCCTCACTCCACATCTTTCACGAATCACATTATTTTGTATCCTATCCACACCCTGTACACCACTTACATTCCTCAGCAGTCCTATCTTCACTGCTCTTACTCATGACATTTCATTTTCATGCCACACCATAGTCTCACATCCATATGTTAAAGTTGGCACTAACCGTGGAAAGTAGAGTGACACAAGGAAGAAAAGTAGCTGGTGAATGAAGGCCTTGATAAGAAATAGAGGCTTGAGTGTTGCAGCTGCACGAGACTTACATGAAGAAGTGTTAGTACCATTATTATTTTCACTCTCACTGTTATTATCCTCACCATTATTCCATATGGTGGGGATATAGGAAGCGCCCCTGTCCGTCCTTCTTTCCGTCCGGGCCTGTATCTCGTAAACTACCAGGTGGATTGGCTTCCTATCACACAGAAAGATAGACTATGTGTCGTAGTTGATGCCCGTATAGGTAAAATTACCATATTGTCTGTACTTCATGAGCTATGACCATATAAGGAAAAATCTGTCTTGTTACCTCCGCAAGGATATTATGTTTTACCCCGCGTTGGTTGGTTGGTTTGTCCGTCTGTCTGTTAAGAGGATTACTCAAAAAGTTACGAGGGGATTTTGATTAAATTTTGTGAAAAGGTGGGCCATGGGCTAAGGAAGAATGATTAAATTTTGTGGCGGATCCGGATCCGGAGTATCCCGCACAATATCTCCAAAAGTTCGCAATGAAATTCAATGAAATTTTATGTAAAGATGGGCCATGGACCAAAAAGGAACTGAATATGGGGGCGGATCCGGATCCTATATCCACTAATACTGATCCAGATCCTTTTTAATGGCAATGGTATTGGCGGAGGTATGCGCTCCCTGAGCCCTTTCTAGTGTTATATTTTGGAAACCTTGCAGGATTCTCTTCATACCTTACAGAAAGATAGAGTATAAGCCCTGGTGTATGTCTTTATGCATGACACTGCCACATTGTAAGTACTGTATTTTACGAGCTATATCCATACAAGGAAACTAATCTATAAATAGCTGTGTCTTGCAAAGTGCTTGCTAGATCATCTTAACGTCTTAAAGAAAAAGAAGCGGTGCCAAGGCACAGCAAACCCGTGTCCGGCAGTCGTTTTAGTGCTGATCCATAAACACAACAGGATATCTAGTCAAAGATGTCACATAAAATATGGAGTAAATCGGGTGAAAATCGACGATTTTTAGCCTCTTTGAAATTTTAGGCCCGACCCACCTGACATTAACCCTCCTACCGCTAACTGGAGGGTGACCTCCTTATGTAATGAAACATGCTATAGGATGCATATTTGAACGATGTACCTTTAGCATTTGGTTTCATGTCGATTTGAAGAATTTGAAAGGAGTTATGGTGAGAAAACGATTTTCTTTTTTACATTTTTGGGAGCGTACCGCCTGGGCCATGGCCCAATTTGGCCCAAAATTTAATCAGGTGCTCAGAGGGTCGTAGCCCATCATCCCTGTTATTTTTGTAAAAATCGCACAATTAGTTTTCACGTAGAGTTAACAGACAAACAAACCAAGCAACAAACAGGCAGACAAACCGAGTGAAAACTATAGGCTACCAATCTCCGAGCCCCTCCCAGGCGGGGACAGGTAAAGATAGTGTACGAGTCCTAATTTATGCCTCCATATATAAATGAAATTTTGGCATAACTATTAGTGCATATTTATAGGCTATATTCTTTACCGCATGATGGGGATACGTCGTTGGTAAAGGCTTGTTATTACTGATGTTACCATCATTACTGCTACTACTACTACTACTACTACTACTACTACTATTACCACTGCTGCTACTGCTACTATTACTACTACTACTACTACTACAACTACAACTACTGCTACAAATACTACTATTATCATTATTATTTTCACTCACTATTGTTATTATTACTAATAACATTACTAATATCAATGTCACTGTCTCTACTACTATTACCGGTACCGTATCATCACTACTACAATTTTCATCCCTACTATTATTATTATTATCACCACAACCATTATTATCATCACTACTACTATTGTTATTATCACCACTATTATTATTATCATCACTACTGCTGTTAACATTACTGTTATCATTGCCACTACTGTCATTATCACTACGATTATTATTATCACTACTGCTATTATTATCACTACTACTCTTATTATTATCGTTACTATTTCATCATTATCACTACAATTATTATTATCACTACTGCTATGATTATTGCGATTACCACTACTGTTATTATTATCACAATTACTATTATCATTATCACTACTGCTATTATTATTATCATCACTACTACTATTAATTATACTTCCTAACCCACAACAGGTCAGATCGAGCCCCCGTGTGAGCCCTCGTCCTGCTGCTACACGCTTCCAAACGGCATATGTTACTGCGACTTTTTGTCCTGCCCCTTGTCCGGGGAGCGCGCCACGACAACGAAGACGACCAGTACGACTCGAGGTGACCCCAGCATCGGCAGTGTGAGTAGTGGTAAAGGTCGTCGTGAAGCCCCCAGTGGTCGTCGCGCAGTATGGCAGTCGTAAGCAAGAACTCGGCTCCATTATCCTCAACAAGAACGACAAGAACACCAACAAAAACAACAATAACAGAACAACAAGAATGACAAATAAACAAGAACAAAGAACAAGAACAACAATACCACCACAACAACTACAAAAACAACAAAGTAAAAAACAAGAAACAAACAACAAAACAATAACAAGAAACCATCAACAACAAAAACAATAACAAATATGGTCCTTTCACCTTAGCTTGGCCCAGATTTTCGTCCTTTTTGCAGCTTATTTCACGTAGCTCAGTGACAGAATAAGACAATGCTACGGCTCTACATCCCTCCCATAGCACTTCTTCGTGACTAGCAATTTGAAGGGGTTAATGAAGGCTATTTCTCCCCCTTCTCCTCGTTCCAAAATTCCCTCCTGCGCCTAATAAAATCGCTTGGATGTGATATGGATTACATGAAAAGGTAAATAAAAAAAAGATAATGCTTCTCTCTCTCTCCCTCTCTCTCTCTTCAAATAAATTGTTCAGAAAGTGAAATACCGTGTCTCATTATCTTGTGTGGTGTGGTGTGGTGTGGGTATTACTGACTGGTGTGGTATTATCCAGTGTGGTGTTGTGGTGCGATTGTTACTGACTGGGGTGGTATTATCCTGTGTGGTGATTTGGATGTGAGTATTATTTACTTGTATGGTATTACCCTGTGTGGTGATGATGTGGTGTAGTGTGGTTATTATTGATTGGTGTGGTATCGTCCTGTGTGGTGGTGAGGTGTAGTGTGGCTGTTATTGACTGGTGTGGCATTATCCTGTGTGGTGGTGTGGTGTGGGTATTACTGGCTGGTGTGGTATTATCCTTTGTGGTTCTGTGGTCTGGTGTGGGTATTACTGAATGGTGTGGTACTGTATTGTCCTGTGTGGTGGTGTGATGTGGTGTGAAAATTACTGACTGGTGTGGTATTATCCTGTGTGGTGGTGTGGTCTGGTGTGTGTATTACTGACTGGTGTTATAGACAGAAATCCAGACAACAAAAGCCCCCTTGCTCCTTTCAGGCTGTTTGGTAGAGAGTTTAACCCTTACCATGCCAGCGACGTAGATCTACATCCTCTTCAAAAACGCTGGTGACGTAGATTAATGTCCTGCGGCATTGAAAGTTAATGCAAGTAATCGAAGTGAAATGGAACATAATATCATATCTCGCTAACGTCAGACATTTCTCCATCACACTTAGAACACTGATTTAGGAGCACAGGAGGCGAGTGAGTCTTTCCAGGCTCACTGCCACTCTCTTCTCTAACCTCAAAGATTTCGGAGGCAGACTGGCACCAACCTGACTCGATTCAACCAACTTTCTTACTTTGCTGATTACTTTTATTAGTGCCAGGGATCTTATATTGATGTATTAAGCCAAATTGCCCCCCAAAAATGTTCAAAATCGGTTCACAAGCTCACAGATGCTCTGCTCTCAGTAACCTTCAAGATTTCAGAAGTCGAGTGACACCAACCTGACTTGATTCAACCATCTGGCTTTACTGATTACTTTTGTTGTGCCAGGGATCTTATACAGATGTATTAACCCCATTTAGCCAGAAAAATAAAAATTCAAAATCGGCCGGCATTGAAGGGTATCTTTTTTTTTTTTTTTTTTTTTTTTCCCAGCACGGTACGGGTTAAAAGGCTGGAGGTCATAGGATAAGGAAGAGACTGACTGAGGGCGATAGTTCCTCACCTGACATACGGGAAAGGTGATGATGATGATGATTATAATGATGATGATGATGAGGAGGAGGAGGAGGAAGAGGAGAATGATGAAGGTGGTAATGGTGGTGGTGATCATGATGGTGGTAATGGTGGTGGTGGTAATGGTGGTACTGGTGGAGGTGGTGATGATGGTGGTAATGGTGGTGATGGCGATGATGGTGTATAGTGAGAAAAGGAGGAGAAAAAAAGAACAGCATTTGTGGATAATCCGTAACGCCTCTTCATTAGCAGTTTAATATACGCATTACACCCCAGTTTTCTTCTATATCTTATTAACGCAAATTATGAAGGTATTTGAAAGATATACAAAACATACGAAGGAATAATAACATGGATTGGATAAAATAATAAGCCAGAGAATAACTGTTACGAAACCGCCTATGTCGTTCTTGAGAGAGAGAGAGAGAGAGAGAGGCTAGTTTTTGGTGATCTTGCTGAATGAGATTTTCCAATTTCTATTATTTTCTTTTTACTTCTTTCGATCTACACCATCCATCCCTCCCTTCCCCATTCCCACCCTCCCTCCTTCCTTCCCTCTTTCAGTAGCAGTGGTAGTGGTGTATAGATGTTCGTGCTGTCTGTGTGGGTAGCAGACCTATCGACCACAAACAAGCAACATCTTCATGTGACGGACAGGGTGGGAACAGGGTCCTTCCACAAGGAAAGGTGCAGGTAAAGTGAAAGAGGCATACCCCCGAGAGGATGAGCTGTGTATAGAATATGTATGAGTAGTAGTGTCACCCAGACTTTGTCTACTTGGTAAATGTGGTTGAGTTCCCCCCCTGCGAGTGTTGTGCAAGGCTGGCTGTGTATAGGAGGTATGTATGAGTAGTAATGTCAGCCCAGACTTTGACTACTTGGTAAATGTGGCTGAGTTCCCCGCCTGGGAGTGCTGTACATGGCCAGCTATCATGTCACTACCACGATAGTACCTCCAGGGACGATGGTAACCATGCAGCTACTACCATTTTGGTGGGCTAACGGGTGTTACAACTTGCCTAAGGGAGACCCGGGATAATGCAGGGCAGGGACGTCCATCTCTGAACCGGACACATCACACGGCCGCATACCCATGATGTGTTAGGTAATGATGAGCAATTAAGCAAATTATACTCGTTTTACTCTAATTTGGCCCAGATTTTTTGGTTATTTTGTAGTTTATTTCACACTCTACATTCCTTCCATAGCACTGCTTCATGACTGGCATCATATTCTAGTGTTAATATCTGGCATCATATTCTAGTGTTAATATCATGAAACAGCTTAGAATTCAAGATGGAGAGATGGCAATTTTAGGCCAAGTTAAAGTGAAAATGGTATAATACACAATGGAGTATAGAGGAAGGCAAACAGCAGTAGGAAATCCATTATATTTTTTTATATAATGCAATATGTCTTTTTCCAATTATTTAACTATAACCACATATTGAAATTGTGCTTAATTATGAAGAAGCAGTTTTTGTCTTAAACCCTCTTCAGATGTAAAATCAAGGTACTTTTCTAGCTAGCTATTACTCTATTATCTATCTATTATCTATTTAAAACTATTTGTGCCTATTCATGTATGTATGAATGGATGTATACGAGTATGACCAGACATGTCTATAGTGTGGAGAGAGAGAGAGAGAGAGACAGAGAGAGAGACAGAGACAGAGACAGAGACAGACAGAGACAGACAGACAGACAGACAAACAGACAGATAGACAGTGACAGAGACAGACAGACAGACAGAAGCTTAGTCTCTCTCCCTCTCTCTCTCTCTCCACACACACACACACACGCACACACACACACACACACATTCCTTTCCTCTTTCCCTCCCTCACTACCACCAACCTCATCCCCACAAATCACTTGAAGGGAAAATAGTGGCGGGGTAGTGAGAATTTCCCCAGTGTTTGTTCACTTTGCGGTTGTTGCCCTGTGCGAAAAAGTGTAGATTTATTAACTAAAATGATGGCGCGTGAGAGACTGACAAAGAGGGTGTGTGAGGGGTAGGGAAAACCTGAGGATGCGATGCAGGGATGGAGTGGAGAGATATGTGAGAGGATGGGGAATGAGACTTACTAGAGGAGTGTATGTGAGGGGTAGGGGGAAACCTGAGGATCTGCAGGGATGGAGTGGAGAGATCTATAAGAGAGGGAGGCGGAGCATGAAACTGACTAGGAGGAATATATGTGGGAGGTGGAGAGGGAGACGAAAGATGAGAGGGATGGATAGATGAGTGGTGAGATTCACTTATATGAGAGAGGATTGTGATTCAGAGATGGTATATTTCACTGTTTATGCTGAGCTTCAGTAAAAGTTGCCAAATATCGTTCATCCCATGTCTCAGAGTTACTGTCCTCTTATTGCACTCATCTACTGCCTTCTTATATGCAGAGAATGACTTCTTTATTTAGACTCCAGTGAGATGAGTGACTATTGCAAGATAAAGAACACAGTAATAAATAGGTGCGGGCACTTCGCGCTTATTTCGACAGCGAGTGTACACTTCTTGCATACATAAACCCACACGGCCATTACACATACACACCACCAGTACACATACACAGTATACCTCACTCTCAAATCGCTGCTTTCGGCCTTCAGTTCTTTTTTTACTCTCCTTTCCCACTCGCCCACTTATTATAAACCTTTAATTATTCTGAGCAAGACTATTAAGCTGCAAAACAGTGTCAAAGTAACAACATTCTTTCACACAGAAACAGGCAGAACAATGACAGAAATTCTCAATAAAAGTCATGTTAATGTTTCCTCCGTCCATATCCGATATCTCGATATCGACAGTAAATATCGGTATCGGTTATGTCTCGGAAAAAAATGCAAATATCGGCGATATAACGTTTCGGCGAATCATTTCGATTACAGCACAACCGGTGGTAAGAAAAACTGAAGAGAGAGAGAGAGAGAGAGAGAGAGAGAGAGAGATGCTGTTAACCTACTCCACCTCCCCCTTTCATCGATTTACTATTTTACTCTGTCGAAGAAAACCATTCTAAATCTCTGAAAACAAATATTACCTATCTCATCACCTAATCAAGCCACTAAAGTGTAAATAAAATACTTCTGACCTATCTCACCAGTTCTCTGTAAACAACAAGTAATTAGGACACTAAATTATTTTATCTTTTTTCTCAATAATCAAAAGCACTTCCACAAGCTCTGCAACTGCGACCTTTTAGGTTCAGTGTTTCTCCACATCATATTAAGGCAGTGATACTTAAAACTAGGCAAATTATGACCAAATTTATGATGTGTGTGTGTGTGTGTGTGTGTGTGTGTGTGTGTGTGTGTGTGTGTGTTTCACGCTTGTTCTTGATCTTTCCAAGTTCTTGGATGAAGATGACGACCCACACTTCAGAACAAATCCTTGTTTTAATTTGTCCTATATAACTATGAAAACATGTCTCTTAAATCAGTTAATGATGGTGGTGGTAATTGTAGTTACTGTAGCTGTAGAGTAAATGCGACTGGTAACAGAGAGAATAAGAAGAAATTAGGGAGAAAACAGAATGGAGACAGACAGACAGAGACAGAGACAGAGACCGAGAGGAGACTACGCCATACTTTTTCTTCAGTACACTTGCCTTGATGAAAGTATCCTACCACGGTCAAGGTCAGGTAAAGCATCCAGGAAACGAACATGTTTGTTGTTTATTTCGTTAGGGGAAAGCTACCCTGGTATGAAAGTTGGTCAAAACTCACCTTGGTCTCTCCTTCCTTTCGTCAATTAGGCAGTTGCTACTGTACGAGGTGGACGTGTGTGCTTTCATGATTAAACATCTTTAGCCTGAGTAGATTTGGCCGGGGGGGGGGGAGGTGTGACCTGCGTAGCTATGTACTGGAGGGTGTGGCCTACTATCAGAGGGAGAGAGGGGGAGGTTTGGGGTGGAACTGCTTGCACAAGGGTGGGAGGGGGGGATTGCTTGAGGGTGTGTCCATTACAACGTATGCGTAGTAATGGGCAGTGTTATACTACTGCAGAGAAAATTGTGAACCTTTGTATACAGGAGCATACCATAGAAAGTTTTTGCACGGTCCGTCGCCTCACAACAGGGGTAGTTAGGCAATGAGGGTGAGATAGGGACACGGTTGGTATAGCACAAAGTACTGGGATATTTTTTGTTTTTTTTTGTGCTCGACTCTGGGAATAGGCTTCACAGCCAGCTTCCAAGGCCCAGTAGTCCTCCTACATATCATAAATCTCTACATGTCACCACTTCGGCGCTAACACCCACTGTCCATTCTGAATACATGCTAGGGCTGTCTCATACAGGACTGGTGTATTGGTATTAGCCGGGGTATTTTTACGACATGACAGCGGGTCTTCTGGTAGATCTTTAAAGTCTGCTTTACATGAAATTCAAGTCCTTAAACTATTCCCTGCCCCAGCGGGGATTTGAACCTGGGTCCGGTAGGACCGCAAAGACATCTGTCTACCGATTGAGGCACCGCCTTCCCCAGATACAGTATACTCCTCGCATACTGGTTGCTGTTGTAAGGGATTGCTGTTGGCTATTGTGTTAGCAGTTAATTTATGCGAGGCAAGGCTGTAATATAGTGCTGTGTTAATTTCGCTTTAACTTGGCCTAAAATTCCCATGTCTCTTCCAGTGCAGAGTCGAAAAATTAAAACGAGATGATAGCACTAATCATGAATTGCTATGGAAAAAATGTCGATCCCTATCATTGACTTACGGCTAGTTAGCTACAGGAAATCAACTTCAAAAAAGGCGAAAATCTGGGTCAAAAAAAGGTGGGGCAGAAACAGTTGTAGGTGGGAGGGAGTGCTGGGCTGTTAAGGCTTGTCGCAGGGTTATCAGTACACTATTTGCAAGAGAAAATAATAATGATCGTAAGTAAAACACTAGATTTCTCGGTAATTACTGATGATACAAAAATAATGAGGTAATTTAACTTGCTGTGAGCTTAAGAAACAGAAAGATTAAAGATATGTTCAGTCACTTCAATCTTAAGCTCCTTTTCTGCGATACGTCTTCTCTGAGTAACTAACACCAGTCGGAGGTAACAAGAATAAGCTAAAAAAAAATAAAAAATAAAAATCCCCAGTGCAGTGAAGTGGATTATGTTTATATTCCTCCGACATTTTACTGCCGAGGGAGAGAGATAAAGAACAACAAAGGATGGTGAGTGAGTTCGATAGGGTGTAGTAGGAAGGCAGGGAACTGAAAGTGAGTTAAATAAAAGAAAAGGGGAGGTGCTTGAGTGGGAAAGGTGTATGGAACTGTCTACTTTCAATGTAACGTGTATATGAGTGGGAGATGGGGGATAGTATGTAATAAATGAGGAAATGATAGGAGGGGTAGATGCTGCAGACGGACGCCTTCACGTGGTGGCACTAATACACTCGGTCGACTCCTCTGCTTGGAAAGAGTGACTATGATGTCTCCTTAGCCACTTGTTAGAATGCAGCCAAAAATAGGCAGCCTAAGAATGAGGGCATGATCTAAGAGAGAACATTGTAAGAAAGCAGAGAGGCTGAGTGAAGGGAAGGGGCTACAAGAAATCACTACATCGAGTGAGTGGATGATGGGTATCTGCACCTAACTTGAATTAAAATATGGCGTAACTGTGCTGAAACGCATAACTCCTTGAATTACATGACGGTGCTGGTAAGGGATACCGTCACGTGGTGGCACCAGCATCACTGACGGTGGACCTGCCTGGTTATATGAACGTGCCCTAGTCCTCTCACTGTCCCCTCCAAAAAGGATGTGCCCGATAAAAGAATGACAACTGCCTGCAGTCCACCGGGTTTTCGTTCAGATGAACCTGAGCTACTACCACCACCACCACCGTCACTGTACTATTGCATCCACTACTGCCATCGTACAACTACTGCCACTGTACTACTACTACTGCTAGGCTACTACTACTACTACTACTACTACTACTACTACCATTGTACTACTACTCCTACTACAACTACTACTATTACCACTACTGCAACCACCACTACTACTGCAATGATGCATTTTTATGAAGTTCTTGCTACCACAAGATTCTTATGGTCAGCTCACGACGAACCTCTACCAGTAAAGGGGTTAATGACAGCTATACCTATTACGTAGGTCCTCCAGTTTAAAAAGCCTCTTAAGTGCTGAATGAAATCGTCTCGTGGTAGTAATAATGTAACAGAAAAAATCGCAACCGTACTGCTGCTGCTATTTTCCAGGCTCATCCGAACATGAACCCGGTGTAGGCTTAAGCTGTCCCTTCTCCTGTAGACCACCATTCCGCTCCAGGAGGTGATGGAAGCAGCTTCAGGAAGTTTATGCGGCAAGGCAGTGGAGCAGCCTAGTTAAGTCGGTGCCACCGCATGAAGGCGTCCGTACTCGCTTAATCTAACTACAACCACTCCTCTGTGCGGTTGTGGCAATCTAATTACCTAGTTACTTCAGTGTTCACGGCAGCTAATCAACACGAGTGTGGCCTTTTCGACGGTGATGATATGGGTAATGTGGGTGTGGGTGTAGGTGTGGGTGTGGATGTTGGTGTGGATGAGAGAGAGAGAGAGAGAGAGAGAGAGAGAGAGAGAGAGATGAGAAGAAATGAAATGAGATGTGAGAGTGCAAAATCAATTAACATTCGAGGTAACAATGCCTTTGAACCAAAAGAACTGAAGCAACTAGTGACAGGTACTGAACATATTTACCAAGGAAACGCTCATCTGATAAGAGTCAATCCACCTACTGTGCGGTAATGATAGTTTAGGAAAAAAAAACTGAAAAATCTGCCTCATAGTTGACTGGCTGTGTACATGAACATCTGAGAGTTTTTGGTTATCTTTCACATTAAGTGACGTGTGTGTGTGTGTGTGTGTGTGTGTGTGTGTGTGTGTGTGTATTTACAGGATTGATGCAACCTCGTAATGACCCTTCTTACTTCCTTATTTTATCACACGTGTGTGTGTGTGTGTGTGTGTGTGTGTGTGTGTGTGTGTGTGTGTGTGTGTGTGTGTGTGTGTGGTGTGTGGGTGTGTGTGTATGTCGATGGCGAGAGAGAGAGAGAGAGAGAGAGAGAGAGAGAGAGTAAAAAAATGGGAAAAACTCTGAAAAACATATTTAATCACGAATTTTGCGTCCACACCATGCCAGCATCGGGCACTTTGTCTTATATCGTCAGGACGACTAGCAGTAAATATATATACCTGTATATATATATATATATATATATATATATATATATATATATATATATATATATATATATATATATACCTGTATATATATATGACGACGCTATTTAGCTCTCTATCATCTGACTGCATTTTCTTGGAGGGAACAACATGCGGGCTTCTTCCCTTTGGCTCCTTCTTCCTTGCATAAAAAAAGTAAATTCATTTATTTCCTACCCCCACTGCCACATCGCCGATACCAGCAGACTGAGCGGTCCCAGCATGACGCAAGAATCTCCATGGAAGCCTGTAACGAAGCGCCAATTACGGACTATACTATATATATAAAATTCCTCGTTAATTACCTGTATCCAGTTGCATACTGAACGTTGATTACCGCATGATATATTTGCCTCTAATGAAATACTAATTAAGGACTATCCTGTATATTTAAAATTGCTCATTAATTACTCAAAGGTAATTACCAAATGATATATTGACCTCTACTTTCCGGTCCAATTCAATTAATCAAGGTGGGTTAATAAGGTGTGTTTCAAGTGCAATGACCCCTGTTGGATCTTGTTAGCCCAGTTAAGAGACGACCCTCATTAACCCCTTCAGACAGAGGACGTATTTAAGATTTTTCTCGTAGTACTTAACTCTGTCTCTGTCTCTGTCTGTCTGTCTGTCTGTCTGTCTGTCTCTCTCTCTCTCTCTCTCTCTCTCTCTCTCTCTCTCTCTCTCAATTTCCTCGGCTTGCCTTCTGTTCACTGGACAGGAAGGGACTTGTACTGAAGGGTCAAAGGTCACACACACACACACACACACACACACACACACACACACACACACACACACACACACACACGCACGCACGCGCGCGCGCGCGCGCGCTTGATAAAATGAGGATGGAAGACGTATCATTACGAGCCTAACTTAGCCCTGTTAAAACACACATAGATGAGTACACACACACACACACACACACACACACACACGTTTGATAAAATGAGGATGGAAGACTTATCATTACGAGCCTGACTTAGTCCTATTAAAGCACACATAGGTGAGTACACACGCACACACACACACACACACACACACACACACACACACACACACACACACAACTTAAAACACAACATCCGAGCTATCGCCGAGGGTGTGGGTGTACATAATGCAATTCAGAAAGTAACCAAAGAATATCTGTTACGGGTGAGGCTCGTTCTACCCTAAGCTAGCTAAAACTGTCAGCCACTAGCAGGAATAAAGTGGCAGAAATAAAGTAGCAAGAATAAAGTGGTAAGACTAAAATAGAGGGAATAAAATAGCAGGAAAAAAGTGGCAGGAATAAAGTAGCAAGAATAAAGTGGTAGGAATAAAATAGCAGGAATAAAGTGGCAGGAATAAAGTAGTGGTTTACTTGAAGAAAGAATTATTTAGAGAGTGTCTGTCTGTTAGTGTGTTAGTGCGTCTTCCTCTCCGGGGTAGTCGTATTTCCACTGAAATTAAATACAAATTTCTGGCAGCAACAACAATAAAGCACTATATAATAATTATGAACTGATCATTCCAATTACACTGAACCGATAATTCGCAAAGTTCCTGCCTCACTTTCGTTCTCTTCATTCTACCTGTCTAACTTACACTTCTTCCTCTACGGCAAGGGTTTAGTCTCACTTAAGCTGAGTATAATCGTCTTCCTTTAGCAGGAGCGGAATAGCAATGGATGTGATCTGGTAACTGCAACTCTATCTTTCCTTCTGTCCGTCTGTTTAATGTGCCTTTCACGTCTTTCTCTACGTCTACAAGGGTCTGAGATCATTTCATATGAATCATGTCATCTGCTGGAACGAAGAATAAATTAAATCGACATGAATCAGTCCTCCAGTCTATCTTTGTCTGTCTTATGTAGGAGGCGTATTCGGTCCGAAGATGGATGTAATCATTGTCCTTATCAGGAGTAAAATAGCAATCATCCTGATTCTCAAATGGCGTGTGTCTGTCTGTGTGTTTCCTTTTCCTTGCTGGAATGGTTTATATTCTCCTTGGCTTAATATATGTGTTTCAAGGTATTTAGAAAAAAAAAAAAAAAAATTTTCTTTTTTTTTTTTGGTCGCATGTCCATCTCGCTGAAGATGACTTCTGCCCAAGCACATAATTCTCTACTAGACAGAATTACAGGACAGCTTGAATGTTAAAGGAAATACTTCAGTAATTTATATTTGAAACCAATATAACGTTCAACCCTTTTTGCATCACGTTTCTTAGTTAGTGCATTCAGAATTTCTTCAATTGTTTTCACGTAAAATGGAATCTACAACATGCCATGAGCATCGAGAGCTGCTTCGAACCGCGAAGCAAAGGGGTGAGCAACGTCTCGATCAAAGGTCGTGGTGGTACTTGGGGGAGGAGGAGGGGGAGGAAGGAGGGAGAGGAGGGGATTTGGAGCATTGTCAGAGCAACAAACCATTCTTGCTTTCCTGTCCGAACACCAGACCATTCTTGCTTTCCTGTCCGAACACCAGACCATTCTTGCTTTCCTGTCCGAACACCAGACCATTCTTGCTTTCCTGTCCAAACACCAGACCATTCTTGCTCTCCTGTCCTAGGCATCGACAGGGCCTGTATACTTTCTTTGGATCGCGACTGTACAAATATGTGTACTGTGTATACTATATATATATTGTTACATAGCCTATGATTTCATCATCCCTTGTACAATTCTAACTTATGATACAGATGAATTCATGATTGCATCAACCTTTGTATGATCTTGATGTACAGTATGCTGCATGTTTGTTCACGATTCGCCACGTGGCTTCCATAGTGACCAGGCTTGCGTGTTCTACCTCACTCCCCCCTTCTCCCCCTTACAGTAGAGTAAGTCGTTCTTTCTGTTGTTCAGAGCAGGATTGTCAACTCTTCGTCCCCTAATGCCTTCATTTGTGCGTCCTTCTTACAAGTTGAATCAAGCTCTGCCGGCCCCCTATATAATGAGCTCAGTCTCTGCATTAGGTGCCACTTAGATCTACTCCTCATTCTGTTCACATCTCTGACCTCCCCTGTACAGTATATTATTATTTTTGTGAGTGCTCAGGAGGTCTCCAGCCATCTAGCTGCTGTATAATTTCAATATAAGTGTTATTACCATTTTTCTTGTACTGTATAGCCTAAGGCGTTAATTAGTAAGCCTAGTAAAGTTTGTGTGATTCATATTGGTTCCATACTGTCAGCCAGTATTAGTAATATTTTGTATCTGTAATAATATTATATCTTGCTTTAACTGAGCATTATCCGGTTTTCTCATTTTATCAGGGCTGACTTAGATAAATTTGCTCTTGCTAATTTCGTGTTAATAGAGGCTATTGCAGTTAACCATATATGTAACTTGTTTTGCCATTACATTATCGTTATGAGTCCTGAATGTTTAGTTGTTAGTTTGAGCATTAAACTTTAACTTGTAATTTTACCTAAGTCTTTTGTTTTGAACCTGGAACTTTGCGGGACAGTAGTGATTTTAGTATTCTCATTTGAAGTGTTCATTATCTCTCTCTGTTCCGTAACATTAATTTGGCAACCTCTTATCAGGATATTCAGGATATTATCATAAGGATATTGCTTGATATTTTGTGACTGTGATTTATTCATGATGTCTACTATTACTACTCTTGATGAAGCCAAAGATTTTTTGTCAAATATGCAAACAGTATGTGATGTAGAAAACAACAAAGAATGAACTTAAGCTTGTTCCTCAACAACTGGGAATTGCTGTTCACTCTCATCATTCTAAAGATCAAATTGTTGGCATGATTAATAAAAGCTTGTTTAATGTAACTCCTCCAGATGAGAAAACGCAGATTGAAATAACTAAGTTTCAGCTAGCCCTGCAGGAGGCTCGTGCTAAGGAGGCTGAGTTTCAGGCTTCTGCTAAGGAGGCTGAGTTTCAGGCACGTGCTAAGGAGGCTGAGTCTCAGACTCGTATTCAGGAGGCACAGGCACAGGCACAGGCTCAGGCACAAATTGAACTTGCTAGGATTCAGGCAGACCATGAGTATCGCATGAAACAAGGTGGAACTGGATCATCTAGCTCTGATGATTTTGATGTGGCTAAAAATGTTAAACTTGTCCCTCCTTTTAATGAATCTGATTTAACAAAGTATTTTCAGTTGTTTGAGAGGGTAGCTACAGGTTTTAATTGGCCCAAAAATTATTGGCCAGTACTCCTTCAGAGTGTTCTCACTGGTAAAGCTCAAGTAACTTATGCATCTTTGCCTCAGGATCAATCTGATAATTATGATGTAGTTAAGAGCTTGATTCTTAAGGCCTATGAGCTTGTTCCTGAAGCCTATAGAGTAAAGTTTAGGACAACTTATAAGCAAGATAAGCAATCCCATGTTGAGTATGCAATAATCAAAGAAGATCTGTTAGAGCAGTGGTTAAATTCTAAGAATGTAAACTCTGATTTTGATAAATTTAAGCAGATGATTTTGTTGGAGGACTTCAAAAGGTGTATTAATAAAGATGTAAGCTTATATCTTGATGAGAAAAGAATAGATAATTTGTCTGATGCTGCAGTTTTAGCTGATGAATATGTTCTCACTCACAAGAGATATTCTAAAGAAAAAAGGAAAGCTGAGAGTAAGTACGTTGCCTCTACTCAGAGTACAGGTAACAGGAAAGAGAAAAAAGATGATGTTTCTCAGGAAGTAATTACCAGCTCCACCTCTAGATTTCAGAAAAATAAATGTACTTATTGTAGTAAGCTTGGTCATAGGGAGTAGACTGTAGCACCAGTCGAGCAGGGCAGTACTCCCGAGGTGGATGGAAAGCTGATGACAGGGAGTGCTGGAGCTCCCATTTCATCAGCCCTCAGGACTAGTTCCTGACCATCCCCCTTTGCTGAACTTTTTTAGTGTCTCAGTTACACAGAGAGTAGGCCAGCATGCTCTCCAGTACAAATTTCTCTATCTATCTTCACCAAACTACATGCACAGTACAAACTACACTTCCTATTCAAAATTCACCAAAATGGCGTCAATTCACCCAGCCTCGGAGTCCCCAGGGGAGGGGACCATAAATGCCCCCGCCATCTGCCCCTCTGCCGGTGACGACTCGAGGTGCCTGGAACCACTGTCTGACTCTCTTCTTCTTCATTTCTGCAACATTCGCGGCCTTTCATCTAACTTTCACTCTGTTGAGCACCACCTCTCCTCCTCTAAACCTCACCTTCTTTTTCTAACGGAGACTCAGCTGTCTGAGGCAACTGACAGCAAACCCTTTTCTGTATCCTCCTACTTTCTCTATACTCATTTCAAAGCCAAAGGTGGCTGTTGTGCATACATACGCAACGACTTATCTTGCTCTCGTGTTCCTGAACTTGATTCTTCTGAGTTCTCCACTCTCTGGCTTCGGCTTTCCTGTCATTCTCTGACTAAATATATCTGTGCTGTTTACTTATCCCCTAATTCTACTGACTATCAAAAATTCTTCGACTATCTTACTTCTACGATGGAACACATTCTGTCCATTTCTCCTTTCTCTGAAATCTCCATTCCTGGAGATTTCAATGTTCACCACCACCTTTGGCTCTCCTCTCCTTTCACGGATCCACCTGGTGAACAAGCCTACATCTTTTCTATCCTTAATGACCTAGAGCAGCTTGTACAGCACCCTACCTGTATCCCTGATCGCCTTGGAGAGAGCTCCAACATACTTGACCTCTTCCTCACAACTAATCCTTCTGCTTACTCTGTTAATCTTTTCTCTCCGTTGGGCTCCTCCGATCACAACCTTATTACCTTAACCTGTCCTATCGCTCCAGTACGGCCTGCGGACCCTCCAGGGAAACGTCGTCTTTGGCATTTTGGAGCTGCGGACTGGGAGGCCCTCAGGCAGTACTTCTTTGATTTTCCCTGGAATGATTATTGCTTCCATGGCCGTGAGCCATCTGAGTGTGCCTTGCGCATTACGGAGGTTATTCTCTTGGGCATGGAAGCATACATTCCTTTCTCATATCCTTTGACTAACGCAAGAAAGCCTTGGTTTAATCACGCTTGTTCTAATGCTGTCCGCAACAAGGAGAAAGCCTACAAAAGGTACCGGAGCCAACAAACCCCTGAATCACATAATCTTTACGTTTCTGCCCGGAATCGTGCTAAGTCTGTTCTTCGCTCTACTAAAAATAATTTCATCCATACTAAATGCTCTGAACTCTCCAACTCGAATTCTTCCCGCTCCTTCTGGCACCTTGCCAAAAATCTTTCTAACAACTTTACCTCATCATCCTTCCCTCCTCTTTTCTACTCTGATGGTTCTGTAGCTATTTCTTCTACTGATAAAGCAGATCTCTTCGCACAGACTTTCTCCTCCAATTCCACCTTAGATGATTCCGGTGCTGTTCCTCCATCACTTCCCCCCTCTGACTTCCTCATGGCTGACATTAAAATTTCTTCAGTTGATGTATTTTCTGCCATTACTGGCCTCAGTACTAACAAGGCATATGGGTCTGATGGGGTCCCTCCTGTTGTTCTCAAAAACTGTGCTTCTGTGCTTACACCCTGCCTAGGCAAACTATTTCGCCTTTGTCTGTCAACTTGTACCTTTCCTTCTTGCTGGAAGTTTGCTCTCATTCAGCCAGTCCCAAAGAAGGGTGACCACTCCCAACCCTCCAACTATCGTCCAATTGCTTTAACGTCCTGTATTTCAAAAGTTTTCGAGTCAATTCTTAATAGAAAAATTTTAAGGCATCTTTCCTATCACAACCTTCTTTCCGATCGTCAGTATGGGTTCCGTCAGGGACGCTCCACTGGCGATCTTCTCACCTACCTTTCAGACTCCTGGTCATCCTCCTTTCGGGACTTTGGCGAAAGCTTTGCCATTGCACTTGACATCTCAAAGGCTTTCGATCGAGTCTGGCATAAATCTTTAATTTCCAAACTGCCCTCCTACGGTTTCTATCCTTCTATCTGTGCCTTCATCGCTAGCTTCCTTTCTGGTCGTTCTATAGCTGCTGTCGTAGACGGCCATCGTTCTTCTCCTAGATCTATCAACAGTGGTGTTCCTCAGGACTCTGTCCTATCACCAACTCTCTTATTTTAATTCATCAATGATCTTCTAAGCTGCACATCTAACCATATCCACTCATACGCTGATGACTCCACCCTTCACCTTTCCATTCGGTTCCCGCAACACCCATCTCAACAGTTACTTCAAGAAACAAGGGATGAGGCTATGGCACACCTAATGTCTGACTTGGCTCATATCTCTGACTGGGGTAAAAATAATATGGTTGTCTTTAATGCATCTAAGACTCAGTTCTTACACCTATCAACCCGACAAAATCTTCCACAGGTATACCCACTAATGTTTAATAATATTCAGATTAATCCTGCATCATCCTTGAACATGCTTGGGGTTTCATTTAATCGGGACTTATCTTGGAAAGATCATATTACATCTCTTGTAAAATCTGCTTCCAAGAGATTGGGTGTGCTAAGCCGACTCCGCTCTTTCTTTACCCCTGGACAGTTGTTGACTCTATACAGGGGTTTATCCGCCCCTGTGTGGAGTACAACTCTCATGTGTGTGGACTCTCCCCACATACAGCTCTTCTCAATAGGGTCGAGTCAAAAGCTTTTCGTCTCATTAACTCTCCTCCTCTTACTGAATCCATTCAACCTCAGTCTCTTAGCCGCACTGTTGCATCTTT
The DNA here is from genome assembly GCF_032717465.1 of Coenobita brevimanus. Taxonomy (NCBI): domain Eukaryota; kingdom Metazoa; phylum Arthropoda; class Malacostraca; order Decapoda; family Coenobitidae; genus Coenobita; species Coenobita brevimanus. Next base: position 20,951,191 of record NC_137027.1, on the reverse strand, counting down.
ATCTCTTTTCTATCGCTACTTTAATGGTCACTGCTCCTCTGAACTGTCTGCTTGCATCCCTCCACTCTACAACGGGCGCGTAGCACCTGTCAGGCAGCAAACTCTCATCCCTTTTCTGTCCAACTCTCTAATGCAAGAGTTAACCGTTATTCCCAGTCTTTCATTTATGCAACAGGTCAGCTCTGGAACTGTCTCCCTCTGTCTGTTTTTCCTTCTGCCTATGATCTTCAGTCTTTCAAACGAAGTGTGTCCAGGCATCTCAAAATGATCGGATCTTGAATTTGGCTCTCTATTGTATTTTGTTTTTCTCTTGGAGGGAACTGTTACTGCGGGCTCATGGCCTTTGGTTCCTTCTTCCTCGCATAAAAAAAAAAAAAAGGAGAAATGATTCAGGAGACAGCGTGATGTAAACAAAAAGGAGTCTTTAAAAATTCAGTCAATTGGTCTAGTGTCTACCCTTGAGAGTTCCCAGAATTCTTTAACCGAGTTAACTGAACCTGCTTTGAGGGGTAAATTAAATTCTTATGATGAAGCTCCTCTTTTGAGCAATAACGTGGGTGACACTCTCAAGAGTTCATGTGCTAATTTCCTGTCTGATGGTTTTGTCAGTCCGCTGGACAGTAATGGCAGGAAATCAGTTAAACTATATATTGATGCAGGTGCTTGCCAATCCCTTATGCTGACCAGTGTTCTAGGCTTTAATGTTAATTCCTCTGATGAAACTGTAATCTTACAAGGTGTAGGGAATAATTGCTTCTCTGTCCCTCTGTGCAGAGTGAATTTAGAGTCTGGTTTTGTTAATGGTTCCGTTATGGTTGGGTTGGTTGAGACACTCCCAATGTCAGGTGTAACTTTCTTACTTGGAAATGATATTGGTGGAAGTCAAGTGTGTCTAGCTCCTCAGTTGTCTAGTAAATCAGTGACTGCGACCCAGGATTGTGATGTCCCTGATGTGTTCTCTGCATGTGCTATCACTAGGGTTAAGTCTAAAGTTACTGGTGACTTAGAGGATAATGATGATGATGATGATGTTATCCTAGCTGACACTTTTCTTGCTAATTTGGATCACACACCAGATGAGGCAGTACCCCGTAGTGTTGATAATTTGTCTCGTCAAGAGTTGGTTGAGTTGCAGTTTGCTGACCCTGAGTTGAAAGGTCTAGCTAACTCTGCTTGCAGTGAGGAAGAGTCAGCTGGTGCTTCTACTTGTTATTATATAAAGTCAGGAGTACTTATGAGGAAGTGGAGACCCCCAACAGCATCAGCTGACTGTGAATGGGAGGTTGTACATCAAGTTGTCATCCCTCGTGTTTGTAGGCAGGATATCATTAGAGTGGCTCATGATTCCAGTTTGGCAGGACACCTTGGAGTGAGGAAGACTGTGGCACTCATTTGAAACACTTCTACTGGCCAGGTATCTTCAGAGATGTTTCCTGGTATTGTAAGTCTTGTCACACCTGTCAAGTTGTGGGGAAGTGTAATCAGACCGAAAGGGTTGCACCCCTAGTTCCCATTCCTCCTTTTGAGGCGCCATTCACCCGTGTGTTGGTGGATACTGTGGGCCCTCTTCCTAAGACTTCTTCAGGATTTTCTTGTGTGTTGACCCTGATTGATATGGCTACTCGTTATCCAGAAGCCATTCCACTTAGAAATATCTCTGCAAAGAATGTGGTTAAGGAAATGCTAGGGTTCTTCACCAAGTTTGGTCTGCTCAAGGAGGTACAGTCAGACCGGGGAAGTAATTTCATGTCAAATGTTTTCAAGCAGTCTCTGAAAGAGTTGGGCATCACCCAGATCACGTCTTCAGCTTACCATCCCCAGACCCAAGGAGCGTTGGAGAGATATCATCAAACACTCAAATCTATGCTCAGGAAATACTGTTTGGAACATCAGAAAGATTGGGATAAAAGTCTTCCATTCGTTGTATTTGCCACAAGAGAATCTCCAAATGAATCACTGGGCTTCTCACCCTTTGAACTACTGTTTGGCCATGAAGTAAGAGGACCCCTTAAGCTACTCAAGGAATGCTGGCTGTTGGAGGAAGATGATGTCAACCTGCTGGAGTATGTGATGAAGTTCAAAGAATGGCTGTCCACTGCTTTACAGCTGGCGAGAGAGAATTTAGGAGCTGCTCAGGAGAAGATGAAGACTTGGTATGATAAGAAGTCCAGGTTACGCCACTTTCAGCCAGGAGATCAGGTTTTGATTCTGCTACCGGTGCATGGGCAACCTCTTCAAGCCAAGTTTATTGGTTCTTATTTCGTGGAGAAGAAACTCAGTGATGTCAACTATGTCATCGCCACATCAGATCATAGAAAGAACAAGGAACTTTGTCACATCAACATGCTAAAGTTATATCACAGGCGGGACGAAAATAATCCAGTCTGCACTGTAACTGTTCCACCCGAGTCTGCAAGTGAAGCTCTCCCACGCAGTATGAGCCTGAGTAATAGTTTGGGGAAGAATCCTGATATCATGAATGATCTTCAGACTAAGCTTTCTCATCTAGCTCCTGAGGAAAGGCAGGAGTTTTCGGCATTACTGCAGGAGTACCCGCAAGTGTTCCGTGCCACTCCAGGAAGAACCACTTTGTTGATGCATGATGTCGATGTTGGAGACGCAAAGCCAATTAAACTGCCTCCTTACCGTGTGAACCCAGTGAAAGTTCCTCTCATCCAGAAGGAGCTTGGCTACCTGTTGGACCACAAGATGATTGAGCCCTGTCAGGGTGAGTGGAGTTCTCCTGTCACTCTAGTCCCTAAGCCAGGTGGGTCACAGCGGCTTTGCATCGACTACAGACGTGTTAATCAGATAACCAAAACAGACACTTACCCTCTCCCTCGCGTGGAAGATTGCATAGACAAGATCGGAAAGGCTAGGTACATAAGTAAGTTTGATTTGTTAAAGGGATACTGGCAAGTACCTATGACTGAACGTGCTAGGGAGATCTCATGTTTTGTAACACTAGGAAAGACTTTTGCATGTTCTGTAATGCCATATGGTATGAAGATTGCACCAGCCACTTTTCAGAAGCTCATGAATGTTGTAACAGAGGGTTTGGCAGGGTGTGTTGTTTATATTGATGATGTATTAATCTTCAGTGACAACTGGAAAGATCACCTATGCCATGTCAGTAAATTTCTTCAGCGTTTGGTTCAGGCCAATCTTGTAGCTAATTTATCAAAGTGTGAGTTTGGTCAAGCTAAAGTTCAGTACCTTGGGTACGTAATTGGTGATGGACACGTTGCACCACCAGGAGCTATGGTTCAGGTTATAAGTGATCTTCCCAGACCTAAAAGTAGGAAAGAGCTACAAAGATTTTTGGGAATGGTAGGTTATTACAGGAGATTTGTTCTTAACTTTTCAATTCTTGTATCACCACTTACAGACCTACTGAAAAAGGAAGTTAAATTTGTCTGGACCGATAACTGTGAATCCTCTTTCAGTAAACTTAAAGCTATCCTATTAAGTCAGCTACTTCTCACTACTCCAAATTTTGCTAAGCTTTTTAAGATGGCTGTTGACGCAAGTGATACAGGAGCTGGGGCTGTTTTGCTGCAAGAGGATGATCAGGGTATTGAACACCCTGTATCTTATTACAGTAAGAAGTTCACTCCACCTCAAAAGAACTACTCAACTATTGAGAAAGAGCTTTTGGCCTTGATTTTGGGTTTACAGCATTTTCCATTTTATTTGTGTTCTGGTTTTGGCCCCATAGTCATTTATACCGATCATAACCCACTGAAATTCCTTAGTAAGTTTAAAGATAAAAATCAGAGATTGACAAGATGGAGTCTACTTCTTCAGGAGTATTCATTAGACATACAACATGTCAAGGGGAAAGAAAATGTTATTGCAGATTGCTTATCTAGACTTTAGACAGATTGTTTTAGAGTAATAAGAAATTTCCTTTGTAAATTTCTTTTTCTTTGTGGGGAGGTGTTACATAGCCTATGATTTCATCATCCCTTGTACAATTCTAACTTATGGTACAGTTTTGCTCATGACTGCATCATCCTTTGTATGATCCTAATGTACAATATGTTGCATGTTTGTTCACGATTCGCCACGTGGCTTCCATAGTGACCAGGCTTGCGTGTTCTACCTCACTCCCCCTTCTCCCCTTTATAGTAGAGTAATTCGTTCTTTCTGTTGTTCAGAGCAGGATTGTCAACTCTTCGTCCTTTAATGCCTTCATTTGCGCGTCCTTCTTACAGGTTGAATCAAGCTCTGCCGGCTCCCTATATAATGAGCTCAGTCTCTGCATTAGGTGCCACTTAGATCTACTCCTCATTCTGTTCACATCTCTGTCCTCCCCTGTACAGTATGTTATTATTTTTGTGAGTGCTCAGGAAGTCTCCAGCCATCTAGCTGCTGTATAATTTGAATATAAGTGTTATTACCATTTTTTTTGTACTGTATAGCCTAAGGCGTTAATTCGTAAGCCTGGTAAAGTTTGTGTGATTCATATTGGTTCCATACTGTCAGCCAGTATTAGTAATATTTTGCATCTGTAATAATATTATATCTTGCTTTAACTGAGCATTATCCGGTTTTCTCATTTTATCAGGGCTGACTTAGATAAATTTGCTCTTGCTAATTTCGTGTTAATAGAGGCTATTGCAGTTAACCATATATGTAACCTGTTTTGCCATTACATTATCCTTATGAGTCCTGAATGTTTAGTTGTTAGTTTGAGCATTAAACTTTAACTTGTAATTTTACCTAAGTCTTTTGTTTTGAACCTGGAATTTTGCGGGACAGTAGTGATTTTAGTATTCTCATTTGAAGTGTTCATTATCTCTCTCTTTTCCGTATATATATATATATATATATATATATATATATATATATATATATATATATATATATATATATATATATATATATATATATATATATATATATTAGTATTCCATATTATAAATACAATTAATTATAGAAAACATGATAGATAGATAGATAAACAGAGAGATAGACAGAGCACCAGGCAAGCCTGGGAACGGGAAATGATCTTGCAAGTGTAACTGAGGGAATGTTGACAATACACTGGAAGCAGCAAGTCAGGGGATGATATAGGTAGTGTGTCAGCGAGATAGCATACGAACAATGCCTAGTGACCATACACACATACTCACACACAGGTTTCTAGAACATTCCAACAACAGTGTAACACACGTGACATGACCCCTGCTACACCAGAATTTAGGAAGCAGAGCTCAGAAGGAGGCTAGCTATAGAACCGACAGGTAGTGGAGAAAGTGAACAAGAAGAGGGGTCCAACTAAACTTACTTAGTGTATTCAGTCTCTGTAATACATACACTGCTAAACTTAAGATTTTCTCTGAAGATAATAAATCAAGATCAACTCCCTGTATTCATCTTTAACTCCTACTACAAGAATCGAGTCACATTTGGTTGGCAGCGAATGTACGGACCTCGTCTACGAATCTACAGTGAATTCCTACAAAATACAGCCTATGAGCCTACAAGCCTATGAGCCTACAAGTCTACAAAACAACTCTATAATCTTAACGTAACTTTAAGCAGCAGGAAGAAGAATAAAAAACAAAGCAAGTAAAGAAAAAGAAAGACCAAAGCAACAAGCACACAAAACCCTAACACTCTCTCCCGCCTACCTCCATCGCTGATGCAGAGGTCAAGACACACAGCACAACACCAGAGCCACATTTATAACGCATCTTACTCACCTTTCTTCACCCAGGTTACGCATCGCTACTCAGTTACTTACCACAGCTACCAGTGTGGGAAGCCGACGTCACCATGTGTATCTGCTGAGATGACATCACCACGCGAGTTTGCTGACATAAGGCCACCCCAATCAAAGTGTGACTGACACCTGGCACTTCTCACCCACTACTCATTACTCATTATTCACATAGCTCCTACTCATACTCATTTATTTCCACAGTATTGAGTTGGAAATTCGACGTTCAATGCAGAGATTTGCCTGTGACAGCTGTTAACCACCACAAGCACCAGGCTATGGAATTTCCTGAGTAATATCGTCCATCAACACAGCCCTAGAATTATCAAGAGATCTTCAATCAACCCTGCATTTTTCTTCCGAGATCGACAGTTGCATCGACACGCCTCTCCGATCTGTGTCATTTCTTCTCAGTGCTAAAATTAGGTATATTCAACTCCTACACTTATTTGTATTTATACACTTATACACACACTATCTATCATTTATTACAACTCATTTACTCATCTATTTAGTTAGGACATAAACAAAAGGTGTATTTCATAACACCATACCTTAATGACAGGGATATTTTCGCCACCACGCACGTTAATACCAGATGAAACACAATTAGCTCCAACAACAGATTCACAATTAGGAGAGCACCAAGGCAACACACCCATTGTACAAAACTCAACACAAACTATAGATCAAGAAACAAATACGTCAGTTCTAGATGATGAGTGCGAAACCCCCTCTTACGTAGCAAGTGAGGACTTTGTCACTGACTTGCACACGTATGCCAATATACTTAACAGGGTTCACCGTTCCGGCCGAACCTATTCCGCCATTCCCTCACACAACAATAAACAAGTCCAAGTTAAATTAACAAACAGTGAAAATCATTAACGAAACAAATACCGCGGATCAAACTTCCCCACCTCATGTTTATGTTTACCATGAAGATAAAACTGCCCCAAAATCCTCTGGCACAGAAAAAGATCGTATTGACGTCATTTTAGTGGTCAGTCAGTGCAAACAAATCTTTATCAAGCGACATATCCTCGATGAACAAGAGAAAATTGCCATTTTTTCATCTTGCATAAACCAGGAAAGATGTCCAGCAAACAATTTACTGGGATCAGATAAGCTCCTCAAGGCTAGGACATATGATGAATTTAAAATTGAATTTTTGAAGAAATTTTCTGGAGGTATGAACTTCTTGCCAGGTATAATTCCAGAATTACGTAAGATTGTAGATCTTGTAAGGGAGCACACTACAAACCATGTGCTCAGTGAAATAACTGCTGATGTCTCCACAATCAAAAGAACATTGTTAGTTAGTTTGGAAAACTCAAATTGGATAACTATCTCTATCTATCTATATACCTAGGCTGCTTCCCCCAAGGAAAGGGAGGTAGCCGAGACAGGACGACTCACTCTCCATTTACTCATCCATTCAAACACATTCATTCGCATCTTAGCCCCAAAGGGGAGAACGGACAGATCCTCACCGCACCACACCGCACAAGGGTCAACTGGGCAATGCAATCAGTGACATCCGCAGCAGGGCCCGACAGCAGAACTGGTTTACCCCTGCCACATCATAACAGACCCATCCCCCAGCTAGTCAAATTGGATAACAGATGATGGAAAGATGTCCTCAGATCTCGTTGTGGACATCATTGGTTATGTAGCTGCCTTGTGTAAATTACCTGATAGAACCCTTCAGATCGCCAAGACGATCGCGTACGCCCCAGGCATGTGCTTACTAGACTTAATGAACGAGGTAGAGATGCAGTGCAGTAAAGCAGGTATGGTCGACACACCCGCACATTCTAGTAGAATGAGAGTACCTGAGACAGTATTAGCTTTGAAAACATCTACACCGACACCAAACAGAGAACAAAATCGATCGCGACCCGAAAGCAGGCAGAGCAAACAACTAAACGTGACGAGGGTTCGATCACAAACACCAGGCTACAGGCAGTTTCATAAGTTTACGCGTAGCCCGAGCAGATCTCGCGCCACAAACAATACTACATATGGGAAGTCACCTCGTAGGTCACAGTCAAGAGATAGGTCCATTCTATGTCATTATTGTGCAAAACCAGGACACACAAGGAATGAATGCTTTATCAAAACAAAAGAGGATAGACAAAAGACAAGGATTTGGTCCTTACTGTAGGCATCATAGATGTCAAGGGCACTGGACCAGTAACTGCAAAACAGCAGAAAAAAATTGTGTCTATGTTCAAATCAGGGGAAGACCAAGTCATGGTAAAAAACGAACAAACGTAAAGGAAAGCAAGTCTAAAATTCACATAGGAGGCATGTTGGGAAATGAGTGTATCTTGATACCAGCTGTATGTGAGGATCAAAACGTTTCCTTATTTTTAGACACAGGCTCTCCAGTGAACTTAACAACACAAGAAGAAATAAATAGAATTCTTAAAAATAAGAAGAAAGTAACTTTTCTGGAAGAAGCTGATTTAGATTTATATACGGTAGATGGAAAAAAAATTACAGTAAAAGGTATGACAAGGTTAAATATTATTTTCACAGAGACCACAAGACCATTCTCTGCATTTTTCTATATCGTTGAAAACTTAGCAATTAAAACTCATATGCTACTGGGCTTAAGATGCATGAGAGCAGAGAACATAACTTTACTCCCACAAATGAATGGAATAGACTTTGACAATGAATTCATAGAGGAAATACCATCAGAGCCCTCACCGAATAGTAAAAGAGAACCAAAAAGAATTGGTAATATTAAAAGCTTAAACAAACATACACAAACAGATGAGCGTATAGATCCACTCCCACCACCAGCCCCAGCCTCCAGAATTAGAGACCCAGATAACAGTACTGATTTATCAGTTTTTCCCGCCCATCTCACCAATGATTTAGTTATACCACCTAATTCGTATATGAAAGTTACCATAAAGAGCAAATTACGGAATAGTACTGTTCTTGTCTTACAAGAATTATGTAAAGTAAAGGGATTGTCAGTAGAAAACGCATTATGTCAGATGAACGACGAAGGGCAAACTCAGATATTCATAATTAATCACATGAATGGGGATGTTCAGTTGAAAAAGGGGACTTGCATAGTTAATATTGAAAAATGTCCCGCCCCTGTGAAGGAAATAGTTATAGCTTGAGTGACAAGTGAGATAAAATCTACGGATAGAGAAAGCATAACAGAGAATTTAATTCACTCAGGTGAATTTGATGAAGAAAATGATTTGCTAACCCTGCTGGAAACACACAGGGACACCGTAGCATTACCCGAAGAACAATTAGGGTGTACTAACCTGATTAATCACAAGATTAACGTGCACCCAGAAACACCACCAATTTTCGTACCAGCCTACCGCATCCCACACTCCCAACGTACACTTGCAAATCAATATGTCGATGAAATGTTAAAACTTGGAATTACTGAACCTTCAGTCTCCCTGTGGAATGCCCCATTATTCTTCGTGCCCAAACGAAATGGAGAAATGCGTGCAGTAGTAGATTACCATAAACTAAACAATCACACAATCCCAGACCGATTTCCCATGCCATTGCTAAGCGACATTCTAGAGAATATTGGACCGGAAAATAATATAGTTTCAACGATCGATCTACTAAATGGCTATTAACAAATACCGGTTGAAGAGGAGTCACGTAAATACACTGCCTTTTCCATAAATAGAGGACACTACCAATATACAAGGATGCCGATGGGACTGAGGACAGCCCCAGGCACATTCCAGCGTCTTATGAATTACGTATTGTCCAGAATTTTAGGACAAGGAATATATGTTTATCTTGACGATATTATAATCGCAACGAAAAATATTACGGATCATCTCAAGAAATTAGACTTACTCTTACAAAAGCTTAGTGATGCTGGTTTAAAAATTAAGCTTTCTAAATGCAAATTTTGCTTTAAGGAAATAAATTTCCTAGGCCACAAATTATGTTCTAATGGTATTCAGACCACTGATGACAAAATACAGACAGTGAGAGATTTTCCTAAACCCACTACAACTGACGAAGTTAGACAATTTTTAGGTCTAGCTGGGTACTATAGGTCATTCGTACCACAATTCTCTCATATAGCCTTTCCTCTACTCCAATTACTCAAAAAAAGACGCTATATTCCAATGGGAAGAAGAACAAAGAAAGGCATTTAGCAATCTACAAATTAAACTAACACATGCACCTTGTTTAGCATATCCGGATTACACAAAATTATTTCTTATTTGTACAGACGCATCAGTTAAAGGTTTAGGGGCTGTACTGATGCAGGAAGATAAAAGAGGAAAGAATCAACCAATTGCATTTGCCAGCAGACAAACAAAAGGTGCAGAGAAAAATTATTGCACTACAGACTTAGAGGCACTTGCAGTGGTTTTTGCATTACAAAAGTTTCGAGATTTGGTATATGGTTACGAAATCCACTTATTCACCGATCATAAACCACTAGTGGGTATGTTTAAAGAAAAACTCCTTTCTGGGAGGAGATCAAGATGGAAATTTATAGTTGAAAACTACAATGTACAAATTCATTATATACAAGGTAAAATGAACATAGTAGCTGACACATTATCTAGGAACCCGAACACAATTCAGGTCACGGCATTAGATCTCAAAGGAAATATCCCAAACCACGATGATATCGCAAAAGCACAAAGACTTGACCCAATATGGTCTAAAGTTATGTACAAGTTAGAAATTGGAGATGACATACAATTACCCAAACTGCATGTACTACTCGAACAATTCACAATGGTCAATAATACATTACACAAGATCAACCCGAAACAACCAAAACGCCAAAGAAGTACTAATCAGTTGGTAATACCTAATGACATGATACCCCAAGTATTACGAACGATACACGATAGCCCACATGCAGGACATCCTGGAAAGGATAAGACATTCAAACAAGCCCAGTTGTTATATTACTGGCCTTCATTACGAAAAGATATAAACAATCATATAGACAGATGCGAATCATGTGCAAAACACAAAGGATACCCAATCACACCTGCGCCGATGGGTAATTACCCTGCACCACATCAACCATGGGAAGTTGTCGCTGTTGATTTACTGAAGATGCCATTATCATACAATAATAACCAATACCTATTCGTAGCAACGGATCATTTTCCCGTCATGTCATTTTAGCTCCAATTAAAGACAAAACAGCAGAGACAGTAGCAAAGGCAATAACAGATAATGTAATATGTCGCTTTACTACCCCAAAGGTACTAATAAGTGATAATGGAGGAGAATTTAATTCTGATATCTTACAAGAAATATGTAAACGATACAACATGAAAAAGGTTAACGTTTTAGCCTATCACCCAGCATCTAATGGGTTAGTAGAGAGACAAAACAAAAAAGTATTAGATATGCTACGACAAATTCTCAGTGAAAATTATGCAAGCTGGGATGATTGGATTCCCAGAGTAGAAGCCTCAATTAATGGATCTATAAATAAATACATAGGTGACACACCACATTTCATTATATATGGGACAGATAAAAAAACTACCATATGAGCTCCTAGAAGGTGACAGTCTGCCCATATACAATTACGATGATTACTCTAAACTCCGTTTACGTGAATTCCAGGATATACATAAAAGAGTCAAAAAACAATTGACGATGTCCAAGGAAGAAATGACGGAGGCATTTAACAAGGAGGCAAGAGCTTAGTAGACATTGTTTATGGTATCATTCATACGAGATACAATAAATTATCCCCAAAATTTGAGGGCTCATACAGATTAATTAACATAAAAGCAAACAAAGTTTTAATTAAGTCACTGTCAAGTGGCGAAGAGAAACAAGTCCATATTGACCATTTAAAATGAGTTTCATGGGAACTATCCAATAATTATTCAGCATCGGATACAACCGAACAGGCGAACGTAACTCAAGAAAACAAGCAAGAAAACAATAATGATTACAAAAAGAAATTAAGGTCATATACCAAACAATCAAACATAGGTGCAACTGTTCCAATAAAATCTACAGTACATCATATACGAGAATTAAATATCGATTTAAACTCCTTCTATAAATGAAATAACAATCAACCGTAATGCACATCATCACTATCATCGACCACAGCATGACCATATTAGAAAATTAATAGATTTTTTTTTTCGGTAGGTAGCGATGAAGGGACTTATGCTATGGATTCTCCTCTACATAGCAAGAGGATATGCGCACTTAGACCCCCAACACATAGTACGACAAGGACGCCTCATAGCTCCAACGGCCACGACTTCAATCGTAAAAGACGTCATGAGTACTGAAATAAGTCTGGATTACTTGTATGAATTACCTTCTTATCTAGAAAATCTCGCGAAACCTATGCGAACCCTGGACTTTATGATAGGAGGCTATGTTTCACAAGCACATAACACAAAGGAAGTGAATGAAATAGTGAAGTTAGCGAAATGGAAAATAGAACAGGCAAAGTCAACTATGCTCATCATGATCCAAGATCTCCCATCTAATGGAACGGAGGTATTGAGCGACAGGAACAACATCACACGTACTCGCCAAAAGCGCGTTTTGTTCGACCTGGTTGGCGCAGTTCTCGGGAACATCTTTGGATTGGCTACAGAGGATGACGTTAAAGAAATAAACAACAAATTTGATAAAATAGCTCAGGTACTAACATACCAAGATAAATTCATCACAGGACATAACTCAGCAATGAAGACAATTGTGAAAAATCTGAAAAAGGCAGAAAACATAGCTCTCGAAAGTGTAGATAAAATAAATGAAATGGAAGGTAACATAACACTTTTCCAACACTTCTCCATCATCATAGAACATATTGACACAATTCTACTACAATTAGACAACACTAGAGTTCGTTACAGGGCACTTATGCAAGGAATTTCGAATGCTGGTGATGGCAAGATCACAATTGACTTACTCCCAGTTCATGAGCTATGTCAGATAATTAGTCAAGGCATACATAAACATAAATTGAAGCCTTTGTTCCGAAGTAGGGAATTCATGCAATATTATCCATATTTAGAAGCAACACTAACACCAACATCAGTAGTAGGTCATGTACCATTCATAACTGATGACCTGTTCACAGTATACCAAATACACCCCTTCCCCTCTAAAAATAACAACACTTTGGTCATCATCAACATCAACACAGACAACGAACTCATCATGGTCTCCAAGAGACTGAACACTGTCACTTTCGCAAGTGAATCAACGATTGAACGAAAGTGCCGTACATCCTTATATGCTGTTCATCTTTGTCCTGCGTACATTTTCATGTTTCAGCCTACTGATACACTCCCTTGTGAAATGGCTATCATCAGAAATAACAATATTCATAATCATTGCAACTTCACTTTTGCTCCAGATAAGCTTGTACACCATCGACGCATTGGACACTCACAGTTTTTTTTATTTCACTCATAACACATCAGTTTACATAGTCTGTCCAGATGTACCACCATCTCATACTTCAGCCTCAGGATTATACATAGCACCAGACTACTCTGCGGTATTTACACCATCCATGTCCACTTTATCCACCATCAATCACTATGCCATCCTCAATCATACACACAAACATTTCCACCCACTGCCTGATATGGACTTAAACATGAGCACAAGTATTAAGTTGATTTCAACTAAGTTTGAAACTATGCAACTGATTAATGAAACAATGAAGCCCTGGGAAGATATGAGTCTGAGTATGTTCAACCCATATTATGTGTATAGCCCAGCACCTACTGTCTTTATAATCTTCTGCATTGTATTTGCAGTAGTGCAGCAATGCACAGAATGCATGCAAGAATTGCAAATTTGGAGTCAGTATTTAGTGGGGGTAGAGTTAACATCCAAGTTAACCCCCCCTGAATGAAGTGTACATATTTTGTATATAGTATTAATTATATATATATATATATATATATATATATATATATATATATATATATATATATATATATATAATACAAAGAAGAATGACCCGTGATATAGAAGTATGGCATACCAGTAGCATTATCTTTAAATGAAATGTTAATAACTCTTACCATAATCTTAATTTTAAACTTTTTTTTTTTTGCATGTATGCATATCACTACAATAACCCATGTACATACTGTATTACAGTTCAATAGTTTACCTTTAGTGCATTTATTCAAATATGTGTACAACTTGTTTAAAATGTTATATTACTAGATCATTGCAATTTACTATGAATATTATATGTATACAATAATATAATCAATATTATGTACTAATAGATTAGCATACGTCGATGATAATTACTGTCGGAGGACCTCCAGCAGCGTGACCGAGCAATGTTAGGACTCCATATTATAAATACAATTAATTATAGAAAACATGATAGATAGATAGATAAATAGATAGATAGACAGAGCACCAGGCAAGCCTGGGAACGGGAAATGATCTTGCAAGTGTAACTGAGGGAATGTTGACAATACACTGGAAGCAGCAAGTCAGGGGATGATATAGGTAGTGTGTCAGCGAGATAGCATACGAACAATGCCTAGTGACCATACACACACATACACACATACACACAGGTTTCTAGAACATTCCAACAACAGTGTAACACACGTGACACGACCCCTGCTACACCAGAATTTAGGAAGCAGAGCTCAGAAGGAGGCTAGCTATAGAACCGACAGGTAATGGAGAGAGTGAACAAGAAGAGGGGTCCAACTAGACTTACTTAGTGTATTCAGTCTCTGTAATACATACACTGCTCAACTAAAGATTTTCTCTGAAGATAATAAATCAAGATCAACTCCCTGTATTCATCTTTAACTCCTACTACAAGAATCGAGAGTCACACACACACACACACACACACACACACACACACATATATATATATATATATATATATATATATATATATATATATATATATATATATATATATATATATATATATATATATAATAGTTGTAGCAGTAGTAGCAGCGATGGTGGTAGGAGTAGTAGTAGTAATAGTGGTAGTAGTACTGGTACTAGTAGTAGTAATAATGGCTTTTCTAATCTGTTTCCATCCTTTCTCATATATGAGTATCTCACCACTCATCCATCCATCCCTCTCATCTTTGGTCTCCCTCTCCACCTTGCACATATACTGCCCCTAGTCAGTTTCATTATCCACCCCCGTCTCTCATATACCTCTCCACTCCATCCTCAGGTTTTTCCCTACCCCTAACATACACTCTTCTGGTCAGTTTATCATTACCCATTCTCTCATATACCTCTCCACTCCATCCCTTCATCTCATCCCTGGTCTATCATTCCCCATCCTCTCATATATCTCTCCACTCCACCCCTCCATCTCATCCTTGGTTTCCCTTTCCACCTCGCACATATACTTCCCCTAGTCAGTTTCATTCTCCCCCCCCCCTCTCATATATCTCTCCACTCTATGCCTGCATATCATCATCAGGTTTCCCCCTACCCCTCACATACAGTCTTCTGGTCAGCCTCTCATTCCCCATCCTCTCATATATCTCTCCACTCCATCCATCCATCTCATCCCTGGTCTCCCCCTTCACCTCACTCATAAATACTCTTCACTAGTATCATTCCCCATCCTCTCACGTGTCTCCCCACTCCATCCCTGCATCGCATCCTCAGGTTGCCCCTACCCTTCACATACACACTCCTTGTCAGTCTCCCATTCGCTATCATTTTAGTTAATATATCTTCATTTTTTTTGCACAGGGCAACAACCTCAAAGTGAACAAACACTTGGGGAAATTCTCACTAACCCACCAATATTCTCCCTTCGAGTGATTTGTGGGGATCAGGTTGGTGGTAGTGAGGGAGGGAAAGAGGAAAGTACTGTACTTTGTGTGTGTGTGTGTGTGTGTGTGTGTGTGTGTGTGTGTGTGTGTGTGTGTGTGTGTGAGTGTGTGTGTGTGTGTGGAGAGAGAGAGAGAGACAGACAGACAGACAGACAGACAGACAGAAGCTTAGTCTCTCCCTCTCTGTCTGTCTGTCTCGTATGGTCATATACATCCATCCATACATAAATACGTACATTCACATATAAAGTCATAGACAGATTTTAAATAATAGATTGAAAGCTAGATAGATAACTATTTTAATTTTATATTTGAAGAGGATTTAAATGAGACAAAAACTGCTTCTCCATAATTAAGCACAATTTCAATATGTGGTTCTAGTTAAATAATTTGAAAAACATATTGCATTATAAAAAAGTATAATGGATTTCCTACTACTGTTTGCCTTCCTCTATACTCCATTGTGTATTATACCATTTTCATTTTAACTTGGCCTAAAATTGCCATCGTTCCATCTTGAATTGTAAGGTGTTACAAGAGATTAACACTAGAATATGATGCCAGTCATGAAGCAGTGCTATGGAAGGAATGTAGAGTGTGAAATAAACTACAAAATAACCAAAAAATCTGGGCAAAATTAGAGTAACACGAGTATATTTTGCTTAACTGCTCATCATTACCTAACATATCATAGGTATGCGGCCGTGTGATGTGTCCGGTTCAGAGAAGGTGGACGCCCCTGCCCTGCACTGTCCTGGGTCATCCTTGGGCAAGGTGTAGCACCCGTTAGGCCACCAAAAATATACTAGCTGCATGGTTACCATCGTCCCTGGAGTTACTACCATGGCAGTGACGTGGTAGCTGGCCATGCACAACACTCCCAGGCGGGGAACTCAGCCACATTTACCAAGTAGACAAAGTCTGGGTGACACTACTGATCATACATATCCTATACACAGCTCATACTCTTGGGGTTATGCCTCCTTCATTTTACCTGCACCTCGCCATGTGGAAGGACCCTGTTCCCACCCAGGCTAGGAGCTGTCTGCCACATGAAGGTGTTGGTTGTTTGTGATCGATGGGTCTGCTAGGCCACACAGACAGCATCAACATCTATACACAACTACCACTGCTATTGAGAGGGAGAAAGAAGGAGGGAAGGGGGGAGTGGGGAAGGAAGGGATGGATGGTGTAATACCAGATAAATAAAAAAAATAAAATAAACGAAAGAGGAAAAATCTCATTCAGTGAGATCAGCAAAAACTAACCTCTCTCTCTCTCTCTCTCTCTCTCTCTCTCTCTCTCTCTCTCTCTCTCGAACGAACGAACGAACGAACGAACGAACGAACCACATGGCTTAACAGTTGCCCTTTGGCTAATTATTTTACCTACTCCATGTTATTATTCCCTCATATGTTACGTATATCTTTTAAATACTGTACCTTCATAATCTGCATTATTAAACTATAGAAGGAAACTGGGGTAGGCAGCCCCGCCCAGG
This sequence comes from Coenobita brevimanus, assembly GCF_032717465.1. Lineage (NCBI taxonomy): Eukaryota > Metazoa > Arthropoda > Malacostraca > Decapoda > Coenobitidae > Coenobita > Coenobita brevimanus. The sequence goes on along the minus strand of NC_137027.1, from coordinate 20,934,132 downwards.
GAAGTACTACTGTCAAGGTAACGGGAGAATCAAGGAATAGCCTGGATTCCATTTTCTCTGCTAGGTCTTGGTAGCTGGTTACACATCTTTCTGCCTCACACATCAGAGGGCATCAGGCTGCCTTCCATACATAACACACACATCCACATTATATCACATTGCCTTAAACCGGCTATCCTCTCTCCATAAAACACCGATCTTGTCATTACATATACACATTCCACAACTTATCCAAGCTCCCCCCCCCCATAAAAATAACCATGGCTGCTGCTATAATAGGAGTTAGTGCGGTGGTTTCTCGGATGACCACTACCGACAGGATTGGGTCGTCTGTACAGGGCGTTCCCGGTCGTCGTCAAGCTGCCGTGCCACCTTCAGTGTTGCGACGCCCCAAAACTGCTCGTCAGTGCGATAAATTTTCTTCTGCAATATTAGGGGACTTCAATCCAACATCAACTCTGTTCACAATTTCCTCCAGGTTGAATCCCCAGATTTGTTATTTTTGACAGAGACTCAGGTAAGCTCCACCTCAGGTTTAGCTACATTAATTTTCCTGTTATATCTTGATTCAAAATTTCAGACCCAAAGGAGTATGTTGCCTTGCTAAATAAGAAATTGCCGTGGAGGAGATTACTAAATTTAATTCTCCTTATTTCGACTATTCCATATACAAATTAAATTCTTTGGGTAAAATTTAGCACTTCTCTTGTGTTTATTATTCCCCTAATGCCCCTCAAGCACCAAGTTTATTTGACTGTATTCACAACTAAGTGTAATCAACATCAGTACTGCATCAGAAATTACTATCCTGGGTGATTTTAATGTCTATAATGATGGATGGCTCACTTATTCAACCAGAACTGATGACTCTGGTTTTGAATGTGAGCTATCTGCAGGCTCATTGAATCTCATCCACTTAGTCAGTCAATCAATCCGTGTACCAGACAACTCCAATAAAAATCCCCACCTACTGGACGTGTTTCAAACAACCAATTCAGATAATTTTTATGTCGAAGTGAAGTCCCCCTTCAGATCATTGTCTGATACAAGCCACCAGTTCAACACCTACCACGTCCTCCTGCTCTGAACCTGTTATGGTGTCTAAATGGCACTACAACAGGGTAGACTGGGAGGGTTTCCAAAATTTTTCCATGGATGTTTCTTGGACCTCCTGTTTCTCTCAACATGCAAACTCCACATTGGGCCACATACAGATTACATTAAAGTCGGCATGGAAACATTCTTCCCCAACAGAGTTACAGAAAAAGATGTAATTCACCTGAATGGTTTGACCACAGTTGTGACAGAGTAACATAACAAGAAACAATAGCCTATAACACTTACACAAGGACCAAAACTAAATGAGCCTTTACCTTTAAGAACCTTTTATTATAGAAATATCAGATACTGTGCCAAAACTATTATCAATCTTTCTAAATCAAACTTTTTTCACAGACAAGCTAACAAACTACTAAACAACCCAAATGATAACAAAATATTCTGGTCTACCCTTAATTAATTCAAATCTAACTTCACTACCACCTCTTCCATTCCACTGTTACAGTTCCCCAGTGGAAATCTAGTGAGTGACCCACGTGGAAAAGTCAACCTTCTTCTTGATATTTTTTCAACAGTCGCCCCTAAACACAGAAAGTCACAGTATTCCTGTACTTGATTTTAATTCCCCTCAAATACCCCCTTTCATAAGATACGTACAGGCTGTATTACAGAATCTCTCAGTATATAAAGCTACTGGTCCAGATGAAATTCCATCAATTGTACTTAAAAATTGCTCCCCAGTGTTGGCTCCTGTATTGGTAAAATTTTTCTGCTTATGCATCTGTACCTCAAGTTTTCCAGCCTCTTGGAAAGAAGCAAATATCCACCCTGTTCCTAAGAAGGGGGCAACTTCTGATCCATCAAACTATAGACCAATCGCTATAACTTCCATTCTCTGAAAAAGTTTTTGAGACACTAATAAACACATAGTCAAACACCTAAAAATCAATGAATTAATCAATGACCGGCGTATGGATTTAAACAAAAAAGTTCAACTGTAGACATTTTTTGCCCTCTTACCAATTAGATAAACAAAATAAAAGATCGACATGGTGAAACACACACAATAGCATTTGATATTTCAAAAGCATTTAACAGAGTGTGGCAGCAGGCCATATTGTCTAACATGTCACACTGTGGCCTTGCCTCACTGGTTCCTCTAATTTCGTCTTAAATTCATAATAGAAAAATACTGGTAATGGGAGATAAAATTTCTTCCCAATTTCATTCCATAAATGCTGGCGTACCTCAGGGATCAGTTTTGACCCCAACTCTCTTTCTCATTCATATCAATGACCTCCTATCTGTCACTAACAACCCAATACACTCTTATGCTGATGACTCGACACTTCATAGTTCTTTCACATTTAGTACCTCCTTTATACAATCTGCTATTATAAATTTCTAAATAAACACAGCAATTTCTCTGTACCAGGACCTTTCTAAAAAAAAAAAAATCAGTAGTTACAGACAAATCTAGTGTCACTTAATGCTCAGAAAACTAAATACATCAATTTCTTCAACAGAAAGAATCCGTCAGACTCCCACGTAACTTTAAATGATGTCATTATTCCCATATCCACTACACTTGATATCCTAGGTGTCAAACTAAACACCAACATAAACTGGATAGCTTATGTTAAATCCCTCCCCAAAAAGGCTTCCAAAAAATTGGGACTTCTGTACAGAGTTCGTGAATTCTTCACTGACGAGCAGTTGGCCACAATATACAAAAAGTCAAGTGCGTTCTTAGTTCGAATACTGTTCGCCACTGTGGAGTGGATGTGGTGCAGTTGCAACGAGACAGTTGGACAAAATTCAAAATAAAGTCATTAGATTAATCAATAATCCTGCCATTACGGTGGACCTTCCTCCATTATCAGTACGTAGAGATGTTGCATCTTTAGCATTATTTTACCTGTATTTTTACCATAACTCCTCTGACAAACTTCCTTCAATTGTGCCTCCCCTTCACATTTTCCCCCGAAATACTCGGGCAGGTGGGAGAGCCCGTGAACTTACACTCTCTCCCCCGCAATGCAGAACCTCTGCTTATCAAAATTCATTTATCCCCAGAACTACTACTCTCTGGAATTCACTTCCTGGGAGTTGCTTCCACTTTTATTTATATCCAGTTGTTATATTTTATGACTGGAGGATGACTTTAGGCACACGCACTTGTTTTTATTTCCTTTGTTTTTCCTTCCTCCATTCATTCTCTTAAAAAAAAAAGTGTATATTAAATTGCCAAGGAAAAGGTTTTACGGAATATCCACAAATACCGTTCTTTTTCTTCTCCTCCTCCTCTTCTCATTATCCACCATCATCACCACCACAGCCACCACTACCACCTTCATCATTCTCCTCTTCCTCCTCCCCATTATCATCATCACCATCATCATCTTAACCGTATGTCAGATGAGGAACTATCACCCTCAGTCAGTCTTTCCCTCTTTCTAAGGCCTCCAGCCTTTTAAACTCTCTACCAGACAGCCTGAAGGAGCAAGGGGACTGTTGTTGTCTAGATTTCTCTGTCTATAATACCAGTCAATAATACCCACACCAGACCGCACCACCACACAGGACAATACCACATCAGTCAATAATAGCCACACCACACCACACCACCACACAGGATAATACCACACCAGTCGATGATAACCATACCACACCACAACACAGGACAATACCACACCAGTCAATAATACCCACACCACAGCACCACACAGGACAATACCACACCAATTAATAATAGCGACACCCCACCACCACACAGGATAATACTACACCAGTCACCAATGGCCACACCACACCACACCACCACACAGGATAATACCACCCTCGTCAGTAGCAATCACACCACACAACACAGGATAATACCACACCAGTCAGTAATACCCACGCCACACCACACAGGATAATGAGATATGGTAATTCACTCTCTGAACAATATATCTGGCAAGAGAGAGAGAGAGAGAGAGAGAGAGAGAGAGAGAGAGAGAGAGAAAAATCATTATCTTTTTTTTTTTTTTACCTTCTCTTGTAATCCATATCACATCCAAGCGATTTTATTAAGCACAGGAGGGAATTCTGGAACAAGGGGGGGGGGGAGATAGAGCCCTCAATAACCCCTTCAAACTGCTAGTCACGAGAAAGTGCTATGGGAGGGATGTAGAGCCGTAGCATTGTCTTGTTCTGCCCCTGAGCTACGTGAAATAAGCTGCAAAAGGACGAAAATCTGGGCCAAGCTAAGGTGAAAGGACCATATTTGTCATTGTTTTTGTTGTTGATGGTTTCTTGTTATTGTTTTTGTTTGTTTGTTTTTACTTTTTTTCATTTTGTAGTTGTTGTGGTGGTATTGTTGATCTTGTTCTTTGTTCTTGTCATTCTTGTTCTGTTATTATTGTTTTTGTTGTTTTTTTGTTTTTTACTTTGTTTTTGTAACTGTTGTGGTGGTATTGTTGTTCTTGTTCTTTGTTCTTGTTTATTTGTCATTCTTGTTGTTCTGTTATTGTTGTTTTTGTTGGTGTTCTTGTCGTTCTTTTTGTGGATAACTGAGCCGAGTTCTTGCTTACGACTGCCATACTGCGCGACCACCACTGGGGGCTTCACGACGACCTTTACCACTACTCATACTGCCGATGCTGGGGTCACCTCGAGTCGTACTGGTCGTCTTCGTTGTCGTTGTTGTCGTGGTGGGCTCACCGAACGACCTCTTCCTGTCGCAGGGAAAGCACTGAAGCAGGACGCAGCATTGCTTGCCCTCACTCGGGAGCTCCCTCTGACCTGCTGTGGGTTAGGGAGTGAAAATAATTGTAATAGTGATGATAACAGTAGTAGTGATGATGATAATAATAATAGCACTTGTGAAAATGATACTAGTGATAGTGATAATAATAGTAGTAGTGATGATAACAGTAGTAGTGGTAATCGTAATAATAATAGCAGTAGTGATAACAATAAGAGTGATAATGATAGTAGTAGTGATAATGGTAAAAGTGGTAGTGATAATAATAATAGCAGTAGCAATGATAATAACAGTAGTAGTGATAATAATAATTGAAATAGTAACGACAATAATAGTAGTACTGATAGAAGTAGTGATATTAATAATAGCTGTATGGATAACAAGAGTAGTAGTGATGATGATAATAATAATAGTAGTAGTGATAATAGTAACAGCAGTAGTGATAATGATAATAGTAGCGATAGTAGTAGTAGTGATGATAATAGCAGTAATGATAATAAAATAGTAGTAGTAGTGATGATAATAACAGTAGTGGTGATAATAATAACAGTGGTGATGTTAACAGTAGTAGTGATAAGGAGAATAGTACAGTAGTACTGATGATAATAGTAGTGACAGTGACAATGATATTAATAATAATAATAATAATAATGATAAGCCTTTACCAAAGGCGCATCCTCATCATGCGGTAAAGAGTATATAGGTATGCACTAATAATTATGTCAATTTCATATATATATATATATATATATATATATATATATATATATATATATATATATATATATATATATATATATATATATATATATTGTTACGGAACAGAGAAAGATAATGTACACTTTAAGTGAGAATACTAAAAATCACTACTGTCCCGTAAAGTTCCAGGTTCAAAACAAAAGAGTTAGGTAAAATTACAAGATAAAGTTAAATGCTCAAACTAACAACAAAACATTCAGGACTCATAAGGATAATGTAATGGCAAAAAACAGGTTAAATATATGGTTAACTGCAATAGCCTCTATTAACACGAAATTAGCAAGAGTAAATATATCTAGGTCAGCCCTGATAAAATGAAAATACACTGGGTAATGCTCAGTTGATGCAAGATAAATTATTCCAGATACAAAATATTATTAATGATGACTGACATAAAAAACCCTACATGAATTACAAAAACCTCACTAGGCCCAAGAATCAACCTTATACTACACAGTACAAGAAAAAATGCAACAACACTTATACTCAAATTACACAGCTGCTAGATGGTTGGAGACTTCCTGAGCACTCACAATAATAACTGTACAGGGGAGGACAGAGATGTGAACAAAATGAGGAGCAGATATAAGTGGCAATAATGCAGAGACTGAGCTCATTATATAGTGGCCAGCAGAGCTTGATACAACTTGTAAGAAGGACGCGCAAATGAAGCCATAGGGGACAAAGAGCTGACAATCCTACTCTGAACAACAGAAAGGACGACTTACTCTACTATAACGGTAGAAGGGGGGAACTGAGGCAGAACACGCTCGTGATCAAACATGCAGCATACTGTGCGTTAAAATTACACAAAGTATGATGAAATCATAGGCTATGTAACACCTCCCCACAAAGAAAACGAAATTTACAAAGGAAATTTCTTATTACTCTAAAACAATCTGTCTAAAGTCTAGATAAGCAATCTGCAATAACATTTTCTTTCCCCTTGACATGTTGTATGTCTAATGAATACTCCTGAAGAAGTAGACTCCATCTTGTCAATCTCTGATTTTTATCTTTAAACTTACTAAGGAATTTCAGTGGGTTATGATCGGTATAAATGACTATGGGGTCAAAACCAGAACACAAACAAAATGAAAAATGCTGTAAACCTAAAATCAAGGCCAAAAGCTCTTTCTAAATAGTTGAGTAGTTCTTTTGAGGTGGAGTGAACTTCTTACTGTAATAAGATACAGGGTGTTCAATACCCTGATCATCCTCTTGCAGCAAAACAGCCCCAGCTCCTGTATCACTTGCATCAACAGACATCTTAAAAGGCTTAGCAAAATTTGGAGTAGCGAGCACTGGCTGACTTAATAGGATAGCTTTAAGTTTGTTGAAAGAGGATTCACAGTTATCGGTCCAGACAAATTTAACTCCCTTTTTCAGTAGGTCTGTAAGTGGTGATACAAGAATTGAAAAGTTAAGAACAAATCTCCTGTAATAACCTACCATTCCCAAAAATCTTTGTAGCTCTTTCCTACTTTTAGGTCTGGGAAGATCACTTATAACCTGAACCTTAGCTCCTGGTGGTGCAACATGTCCATCACCAATTACATACCCAAGGTACTGAACTTTAGCTTGACCAAACTCACACTTTGATAAATTAGCTACAAGATTAGCATGAACCAAACGCTCAAGAAATTTATTGACATGGCATAGGTGATCTTTCCAGTTGTCACTGAAGATTAATACATCATCAATATAAGCAACACACCCTGCCAAACCCTCTGTTACGACATTCATGAGCTTCTGAAATGTGGCTGGTGCATTCTTCATACCATATGGCATTACAGAACATGCAAAAGTCTTTCCTAGTGTTACAAAACATGAGATCTCCCTAGCACGTTCAGTCATAGGTACTTGCCAGTATCCCTTTAACAAATCAAACTTACTTATGTACCTAGCCTTTCCGATCTTGTCTATGCAATCTTCCACGCGAGGGAGAGGGTAAGTGTCTGTTTTGGTTATCTGATTAACACGTCTGTAGTCGATGCAAAGCCGCTGTGACCCACCTGGCTTAGGGACTAGAGTGACAGGACAACTCCACTCACCCTGACAGGGCTCAATCATCTTGTGGTCCAACAGGTAGCCAAGCTCCTTCTGGATGAGAGGAACTTTCACTGGGTTCACACGGTAAGGAGGTAGTTTAATTGGCATTGCGTCTCCAAAATCGACATCATGCATCAACACAGTGGTTCTTCCTGGAGTGGCACGGAACACATGCGGGTACTCCTGCAGTAATGCCGAAAACTCCTGCCTTTCCTCGGGAGCTAGATGAGAAAGCTTAGTCTGGAGATCATTCATGATATCAGGATTCTTCCCCAAACTATCACTCAGGCTCATACTGCATGAGAGAGCTTCACTTGCAGACTCGGGTGGAACAGCTACAGTGCAGACTGGATTATTTTCGTCCCGCCTGTGATATAACTTTAGCATGTTGATGTGACATAGTTGCTTGTTCTTTCTACGATCTGGTGTGGCGATGACATAGTTGACATCACTGAGTTTCTTCTACACGAAATAAGGACCACTAAACTTGGCTTGAAGAGGTGGCCCATGCACTGGTAGCAGAATCAAAACCTGATCTCCTGGCTGAAAGTGGCGTAACCTGGACTTCTTATCATACCAAGTCTTCATCTTCTCCTGAGCAGCTCCTAAATTCTCTCTCGCCAGTTGTAAAGCAGTGGACAGCCGTTCTTTGAACTTCATCACATACTCCAGCAGGTTGACGACATCTTCCTCCGAGAGCCAGCATTCCTTGAGTAACTTAAGGGGTCCTCCTACTTCATGGCCAAACAGTAGTTCAAAAGGTGAGAAGCCCAGTGATTCATTTGGAGATTCTCTTGCAGCAAACACAACAAATGGAAGACCTTTATCCCAGTCTTTCTGATGTTCCAAACAGTATTTCTTGAGCATCGATTTGAGTGTTTGATGATATCTCTCCAACGCTCCTTGGGTCTGGGGATGGTAAGCTGAAGACGTGATCTGGGTGATGCCCAACTCTTTCAGAGACTGCTTGAAAACATTTGACATGAAATTACTTCCCCGGTCTGACTGTACCTCCTTGGGCAGACCAAACTTTGTGAAGAACCCTAGCATTTCCTTAACCACGTTCTTTGCTGAGATATTTCTAAGTGGAATGGCTTCAGGATAACGAGTAGTCATATCAATCAGGGTCAACACATAAGAAAATCCTGAAGAAGTCTTAGGAAGAGGGCCAACAATATCCACCAACACACGAGTGAAAGGCGCCTCAAAAGGAGGAATAGGGACTAGAGGTGCAACCTTTTCGGTCTGATTACACTTCCCCACAACTTGACAGGTGTGACAAGACTTACAATACCAGGAAATATCCCTGAAGATACCTGGCCAGTAGAAGTGTTTCAAAATGCGTGCCACAGTCTTCCTCACTCCAAGGTGTCCTGCCAAACTGGAATCATGAGCCACTCTAATGATATCCTGCCTACAAACACGAGGGATGACAACTTGATGTACAACCTCCCATTCACAGTCGGCTGATGCTGTTGGGGGTCTCCACTTCCTCATAAGTACTCCTGACTTTCTATAATAACAAGTAGAAGCACCAGCTGACTCTTCCTCACTGCAAGCAGAGTTAGCTAGACCTTTCAACTCAGGGTCAGCAACCTGCAACTCAACCAACTCTTGACGAGACAAATTATCAACACTACGGGGTACTGCCTCATCTGATGAGTGGTCCAAATTAGCAAGAAAAGTGTCAGCTAGGATAACATCATCATCATCATTATCCTCTAAATCACCAGTAACTTTAGACTTAGCCCTAGTGACAGCACATGCAGGGAACACATCAGGGACATCACAATCCTGGGTCGCAGCCACTGGCTCACTAGACAACTGAAGAGGTGGACACACTTGACTTCCACCAATATCATTTCCAAGTAAGAAAGTTACACCTGACATTGGAAGTGTCTCAACCAACCCAACCATAACGGAACCATTAACAAAACCAGACTCTAAATTCACTCTGCACAGAGGGACAGAGAAGTAATTATTCCTTACACCTTGTAAGATTACAGTTTCATCAAAGGAATTAACATTAGAGCCTAGAACACTGGTCAGCATAAGGGATTGGCAAGCACATGTATGACGATATATTTTAACTGATTTCCTCTCATTACTGTCCAGAGGACTGACAAAACCATCAGACAGGAAATTAGCACATGAACTCTTGAGAGTGTCACCCACGTTACTGCTCAAAAGAGGAGCTCCATCATGAGAATTTAAGTTATCCCTCAAAGCAGGTTCAGTTAACTCAGTGAAAGAATTATGGGAACTCTCAAGGGTGGACACTAGACCAATTGACTGAATATTTAAAGACTCCTTTTTGTTCACATCACGCTGTCTCCTGAAACATTTCTCTGTAGTATGACCAAGCTTACTACAATAAGTACATTTACTTTTCTGAAATCTAGAGGTGAAGCTGGTATTTACTTCCTGAGAAACATCATCTTTATTCTCTTTCCTGTTACCTGTACTCTGAGTAGAGGCAACGTACTTACTCTCAGCTTTCCCTTTTTCTCTAGAATATCTCTTGTGAGTGAGAACATATTCATTAGCTAAAACTGCAGCATCAGACAAATTATCTATTCTTCTCTGATCAAGATATAGGCTTACATCTTTACTAATACACCTTTTGAAGTTCTCCAGCAAAATCATCTGCTTAAATTTGTCAAAATCAGAATTTACGTTCTTAGAATTTAACCACTGCTCTAACAGATCTTCTTTGATTTTTGCATACTCAACATGGGATTGCTTATCTTGCTTGTAAGTTGTCCTAAATTTTACTCTATAGGCTTCAGGAACAAGTTCATAGGCCTTAAGAATCAAGCTCTTAACTACATCATAATTATCAGATTGATCCTGAGGCAAAGATGCATAAGTTACTTGAGCTTTACCGGTGAGAACAGTTTGAAGGAGTACCGGCCAATACTTTTTAGGCCAATTAAAACCTGTAACTACCCTCTCAAACAACTGAAAATACTTTGTTAAATCAGATTCATTAAAAGGAGGGACAAGTTTAACATTTTTAGCCACATCAAAATCATCAGAGCTAGATGATCCAGTTCCACCTTGTTTCATGCGATACTCATGGTCTGCCTGAATCCTAGCAAGTTCAACTTGTGCCTGTATCTGTGCCTCCTGAATACGAGCCTGAGACTCCGCCTCCTTAGCATTTGCTTGAAATTCAGCCTCCTTAACACAAGCCTTCTTAGCCTGAGACTCAGCCTCCTTAGCACGTGCTTGAAATTCAGCTTCCTTCACACGAGCCTCCTGCAGGGCTAGCTGTAACTTAGCTATTTCAATTTGCGTTTGCTCATTTGGAAGAGTTACATTAAACAAGCTTTCATTAATCATGTCAACAATTTGATCTTTAGAATGATGAGAGCGAACAGCAATTCCCAATTGTTGAGCAACAAGCTTAAGTTCATTCTTTGTTCTGTTTTCTACATCACACACTGTTTGCACATTTGACAAAAAATCTTTGGCTTCATCAAGTGTAGTAATAGTAGACATCATGAATAAGTAACAGTCACAAAATATCAAGCAATATCCTTATGATAATATCCTGAATATCCTGATGAGAGGTCACCAAATTTATGTTACGGAGCAGAGAAAGATAATGTACACTTTAAGTGAGAATACTAAAAATCACTACTGTCCCGTAAAGTTCCAGGTTCAAAACAAAAGAGTTAGGTAAAATTACAAGTTAAAGTTTAATGCTCAAACTAACAACAAAACATTCAGGACTCATAAGGATAATGTAATGGCAAAAAACAGGTTAAATATATGGTTAACTGCAATAGCCTCTATTAACACGAAATTAGGAAGAGTAAATATATCTAAGTCAGCCCTGATAAAATGAAAATACACTAGGTATTGCTCAGTTAATGCAAGATAAATTATTACAGATACAAAATATTATTAATGATGACTGACATAAAGAACCCTACATGAATTACAAAAACCTCACTAGGCCCAAGAATCAACCTTATACTACACAGTACAAGAAAAAATGCAACAACACTTATACTCAAATTACACAGCTGCTAGATGGTTGGAGACTTCCTGAGCACTCACAATAATAACTGTACAGGGGAGGACAGAGATGTGAACAAAATGAGGAGCAGATCTAAGTGGCAATAATGCAGAGACTGAGCTCATTATATAGGGGCCAGCAGAGCTTGATACAACTTGTAAGAAGGACGCGCAAATGAAGCCATAGGGGACAAAGAGCTGACAATCCTACTCTGAACAACAGAAAGGACGACTTACTCTACTATAACGGTAGAAGGGGGGAACTGAGGCAGAACACGCTCGTGATCAAACATGCAGCATACTGTGCGTTAAAATTACACATATATATATATATATATATATATATATATATATAGAGAGAGAGAGAGAGAGAGAGAGAGAGAGAGAGAGAGGCATAAACTTGGACTTGTACACTATCTTTACCTGTCCCCGCCCCGGAGAGGCTCGGAGATTGGTAGGCTATTGTTTTCACTTGGTTTGTCTGTCTGTTTGTCTGTCTGTTAATAACCACGTGAAAACTAGTGGTGTGACTTTGACTAAAATTACAGGGATGATGGGCCATGATCTCTGAACACCTGATTACATTTTCGGCCAAATTGGGCCAAGACCCAGGCTGTAGACCCTCAAAAATGTAAAGTAGAAAAAAGTTTTTTTCGCCATAACTTTTTAAACTCGTCACATCGACATGAAACCAAAACCTAAAGGTGCATCTTTCAAATTTGTATCCTAAAACATGCTTCATTACATCAGGGAAGTCACCTCCAGTTGGCGGTAGGAGGGCCAGTGTCAGGCGGGTCGGGCCTAAAATTTCAAATGAGTTAATAATCGTCAATTTTCACCTGATTTACTCCAAATTTAATGTGAGATCTATGACCAGATATCCTGTTATGTTTATACGTCAGCACTAAAATGACTGAGGGGAAGGGGTTTGCTGTTCCTTGGCACCGCTTCTTGTTCTTAAAGACGTTAAGATGATCCAGCAAGTAGTTTCCAAGATACAGCTATTTACAGATTAGTTTCCTTATTTGGGTATAAGTCGTAAAATACAATGTGGCAATTTCATATATAAGGACATAATCCAGGGCTTATAGCCTACTCTATCTTTCTGTAGGATATGAAGATAATCCAACAAGAAGTTTCCAAAATATAACACTAGAAAGTGCTCAGTGAGCGCATACTTCCGCCAATACCATTGCCATTAAAAAAGATCCGGATTCGTATTAGTGGATATAGGTTCCGGATCTGTCTCCAAATTTAATCAGTTCATTTTTGGTCCACGGCCCATCGTTCCATACAATTTCATTGAAATTCATTGCGAACGTTTGGAGATATTTTGCAGGTTACTCTGGATCCGGATCCGCCCCAAAATTTAATCATTCTTCCTTGGCCCATGGCTCACCCTTCCACAAAATTTCATCAAAATCCGCTCATAACTTTTTGAGTAATTCTGCTAACAGACAGACATACAACCCAACCAACGCGGGGTAAAACATAACTTCCTTAGCAGAGGTAACAAGACAGATATTTCCTTATATGGTCATAGCTCGTGAAGTACAGACAATATGGCAATTTTACCTATACGGGCATCAACTACGACACATACTCTATCTTTCTGTGTGATAGGAAGCCAATCCACCTGGTAGTTTACGAGATACAGGCCCGGACGGAAAGACGGACGGACAGAGGCGATTCCTATATTCCCACCATATGGAATAATGGTGAGGATAATGATAGTGATAGTGATAAGAATAATAATAGAGATAATAGCACTAGTAGTAGTAGCAATAATAATAATAATAATAATGAAGTGAGAAAATACCAAGAAACAATCAGATAAAAGAAAAATGACACTGAGATAAAGAAAATAAATGTGAGTGTGTGTGTGTGTGTGTGTGTGTGTGTGACCGGGTTTTGTGATTTTTCAATATTAAATAATATCTTAAATGTTAACCAGCCAATATTAAAAAAGAACTGACTTGCAAGAATCAAGCAATGATTGATACTTTATGCCGGCTTACTTCGCCGATTCTCTAAGGACGAGAATTTATTTACTTTCTCAGCAGTACACACCAGAGACTAATTACTCACAAATGCTGTTTGTTAGTACTGCTAGCCTCACGAGAAAGTCACTCCACCCCTGACAATCAATAACTAATGCAATGAATAATAAGCAGGTTCTAGCAGGTGCATTAACTCCAAGTTGCACAACGGATATTAGTTAATAAAAAGGACTGGCCTAAGTACCAGTTATGAATAATGCAAAGGGTTTATGCAAACTAGGAGCAATAAGTGAAATAAGCTAATGTGGAGAAATAAAACACGAGTTTACATTACATTAAGCTCAAGAAAAAGAACTGTTAATTTATTGATTACAATGAGTTAAATTTACATTACTTGTTCCAAAATAAGTTCAAAATAAGGAGAACACACTCACTTGCTCACTCAAAAGCTAAACTATTAAGCCTAGGAAAAATGAAAGGAAAATACTAGTCAGAAAAAGGGCTAGGCAGGATGAACTGGGCATCGTTGCTGAGGAAGGACGCTGCCACACACACTGAACCTCTACGCCGGATCACACTGAGTGGAGACTTCAGGAAACCGCTGAAGAACGACCTGGTCTCATGGTGCTTCAATCCTAAGTGAATTCAAACAAGCGAGCCGAGGGCTGAGGCCAGCCGCTAACTGGTAACGGCAAACGGAAAAAGAAAGTGAGTGAAACACGCCCATAATGAATCACTCAGTAAAAGCACTAATGTCACGCACAAGGACGATCACTTATGAAACAGTGAAAAATGTTCTGAAAACACTCCCGATCGGGTGAATACGTGGCGGTTGACTGAGTGATACTTATGGGAATTCACTAGAATTTGCAGTTTCCCACCAAAGTTCAATGTTATTTAGATAGAGAATCGTGCCAACTCATGACATTACGCCCCATCAAAATCATTTTTTTTTCCTCAGGAAAAGTTTTTTTTTTCAATTTACATACATATAAATCCTAACTCAGTCACACAAGATTCACACTGTGGAGTGTGTGCTATCCTGTTACAGGAGAAAATCACAGTCGCCCATGAGCGTAAAAACCTCGTATTTACGTTAGTAGAAGTAAGCTTGAGGAAAAAACTCCGAGATGATGGTGAAAAATCCTGTACTCAGGTCAAACTGAGCGAAAAGTTCGCTACATTTACATTAACAACTAATTGTTATGTAGCGTTATGTATGTAATACATGGTGTAGGTGTGACACTTGTGGTGTAACTGTACCTATGTGTAAAATTACATAAGGCAAATCAATAGTAAATGATGACGACGAAGCAGAAGAGAAGAGGCAGCAGCATGTGTCAGGGACGATCAGCTGTTCCGCACAGCAATGCTGCACCTGCCAGCTGCACCTGCGAAAGCAATCAAGGTGGAGCATCAAATGTGTCATTTCTCTCTCTCTTTGCCTAGCAATCAGTACTTATGTTACAAAAAGTACACTATTTACATTATTAATCAGGAAACGTAGTCAAGGCATCTCTGCAGGACATCAAATGCTGACCCAGTTTACTGGTTAAACCCTATACCTAATTAGCGAAAAGACTAGGCGTTTGTGCAGGACATCAAATGCTGCAATTTGCTATATTAACCAGGGAACGTGGTCATGAGTGAAAAGACTGGGCGTCTGTGCAGGACATCAAATGCTGCGATTCGCTAATGGAACCCAATTTACTGGTTAAACCTTATACCTAATTTGTGAAAAGACTGGGCATTTGTGCAGGACATCAAACGCTGCAATTCATTAATAGGACCCGTGTTAGCTATCAGCTAGCAGGCGAGACATCAGGTCAGCGCCTACATTGTCACTTCCCTTGATGTATCTCACAACAAGGTTAAACTGCTGCAAATACAGTGTCCAGCGTGTCAATCTTGTATTAGCCGTCTTAGTCGTGCTGAGACTAGTGAGTGGCATATGATCAATTTCCAGAGTGAATGGTGCCCCATATAAATAATAGTAATATTTCTTAACACCATCTACCACGGCCAAGAGTTCCTTCTCAACTGTACTGTAATAACTCTCGGCAGGTTTTAGCTTAGGGCTGTGGTATGCCACTGGGAAAATTCCGCCTTCTGATTCCTACATTAATACGGCACCTACTCCATCTTGTGAAGCATCAGTGTGCAGTATGAAAGGTTTGTTGGAATCAGGCAGCTGCAAGATAGGCTCCTTACACAGCATATTCTTAAGGGCGGCAAAAGATCTCTCTTGTGCTTCTCCCCATTCAATGGTGTTTCGAGCATGTTTTTGAAGCACCTCATACAACGTTTGGGCAATTAGAGCAAAGTTGGGGATAAAACTCCTATAATACCCCACTAGGCCAAGGAATGCCCTAACCTGTTTCTTGGTCACGGGTCTCAGGGCTTCTCTAACTTTCCTAATCTTGTCACCCTGACACCTGCAGCGATTGTTGCCAACAATATGTCCGAGGAACTCCACCTCACTGTGAGCAATTTTACATTTGCTAGGCTTCACAGTCATGTTGAAACTCAGGAGTCTACTGAAGACAATTTCCAAGAGTCTGAGGTGCTCCTCCAATGTGGCAGAATGAACATGGACATCATCAACAAACATCTCTATTCCTACGATACCATGGAGCACTTGTCTCATGGCATGATTGAATACTGCTGGGGAATTGGTAAGTCTGACTGGGAGGACTTTATACTGATACAATCCCCTAGGAGTAGCATAGGCATTGAACTGACGGCTCTCAGGGTGAAGGGGAATCTGAAAGGATCCCTTCACCAAATCGAACTTTGTGAAATATCGTGACCCTGCCAGCTTGGAGAAGATGGCAATGTGGTCACCCATCGGCTCAGCATCCACTTTGGTGATTGCATTGAGCCTCCTATAGTCGCCGCAAATCCTGATTCCGCCATCTTTCTTGCAACTACTACCATTGGACTGCAGTAAGGAGATGAGAACTTTTCAATAATACCTGCAATCTCCATATCAGCAATTTCGTTGTCTACTGCGCCCAGTAGTCACCTGGGAATCGGATATGGCTTAACCTTTACGGGAGTATCGCTGGTCAACTCAATTTTGTGACAATCAACCTTTGCAAGTCTAGGCTGGTCAGAGAAGACATCAGCATACTGACAGAGCAGTGACCTTATGGCATTCTGATCACCTAATGCTAGGTCAGCGTTAAGTAAAACATCTCCGACAGTCTCTTCCTGACGGGACTGAGCGGTTAAGGGCTCGTCATCATGGTCATCAGCTGGGATCACCGCGGCTGCCCCGGTTTCTTCCAGTGGCTGGTCACTATCATCAGCTACTCGTAGGCCAGTCTTCTCAGGGTTTGACCCATGATAAGCCTTCAACATGTTAACATGGAACCTTTTGCGAAGATTCCCCATCTGAAATATGTAGTTGAGGTCTGAAATGCGCTCTACTACATCAAATGGACCCTTCCATTGTGCCAACAACTTGTTCTGGGCAGTGGGGAGCAACACCAAGCACTTATCACCCGGACTAAACTTCCGAAGTTTTGTCTTCTTATCATAATAGGCTTTCTGAACTTCGCGCGCCTTGATCAATTCTTCCTTAGCTAACTCGCACGTCAACTGGAGGCGGTCAGCTAGATCAAGGATGTAGGTGTAGGTGGTCTTGACTTCAGGGTCGGGTTCTTCATCGTCCCATAACTCGCGAAGGACTTGAAGTGGTCCACGGACCGACCTTCCATGCACCAGTTCAAAGGGTGAGAACTTCAAGGAATGCTGTGGGGCTTCTCGATAAGCAAACAGATGAGGAGCAATGAACCGCGGCCATTCCTTTGGTTGTTCGGCGGCCATCACTTTAACATCTTCTTGAGAGTCCCATTGAACCTCATACAGCCCGTTACACATGGGATGATAAGGCATAGTTAGCAGGCCTCGGATGGACAATAACCTGAATGCTTCGTTCATCATTGCAAAGGTGAACTGCAAACCCCTGTCGTTTAAGACTTCTTTGGGGATACCTACGCGACAGAACACTTCAATCAATGCCTCAGCAACAGTGACGGCCTCTATATTCTTAAGGGCCTCGGCTTCAGGCCACCGTGTGCTGAAATCAACAACAGTGAGGATATACCTTGATCCATCACTTGCCCTAGGGGAGATTGGCCCAACAATGTCAACTGCTACTCTCTCGAACAGTTCAGAGATTACAGGCATTGGTTTCAATGGCGCAGGATGGACACGTCCCCGGTCAGTGGTACGCTGAAACACATCACAGGAATGCACATGCCTTTTTATTTCCTGTCCCATTCCTGGCCCGAAAAAGTCAGCATGGATGCGGTCAGAGGTTTTCTTTTGGCCCATGTGACCTCCCATGGCTGAACAATGACCTAATTCGAACACTGCCCGGCGATACTTCGCAAGAATGACGAACTGCAGTCGAACCTCGCCCTGGAGTGTTTGTGATTCACAGTATAGCCGTCCTTGCTTGCGAAGGAACCTGGCTTGACCTCCCCGTGAATAGTTAATCACTTTACCCTCCAGCTTCTTATGCACTGAGACAAGTGTCGGGTCAGATTGTTGTTCTTGGACAACATCTTGACTATGAATCAAATCTCGCGGCATTGCGATGGTCAACGGGGTGACACGATTCGGAGCCTTGGCCATGGCTCGTGTTACTGCAACAACCGAAGTCTGAGTAGCAACATCTACGGCGCAACTGTTTTTGACGCCCGGTATGTTGCCGATAATGAGGTCAAACAAGGGTTCTTGCATGACAACAGCAGCTGTCAAGCCGGTGTAGAAAGGAGATGCCACCTGGATATGTGCCTCAGGGAACAATCTCACTGATCCATCATTAAGTCTAACTTGGATCTGCTTAACCGTGTACTCGTCGGGCCGAACTAAATTTTGCTTGACGGAGCAACCAGAGGAACCGTTATCTCTCAGGACATTTACAGAAACACCTCCCACAGACCCTGGCTGAACAAGAAAGGCAGTGTTACTGGTGGAAGGGTCTGAGGAGGTAGCAGCCAGTCATTGGTGAGACTGCGGAACAAATGATGCAGCCAATGTGGCTATACCTGAGAGGTCGTGCTCACCATCTGAGGAGCTGGAGTATTAACCACCTGTGGAGGAGGGTTCACTGTCGCTGGGGAACTAGTGAACTGTGAAGTACCTGTACTGGTGGGGTTGGCACCACTGTACGCTTGTTGTGGCATGAGGGCTGCATTTGCATCCTGCCTCCGATACACTAAAGTTGATTGTCCTGACTGAGGGTTATGTGGTTTGTCCTTGCCCTGCTGCTGCTTGAAACACCAGTACTGCTGCTGGTTAGGGTTCTGCTTGTCGTACCGCTTCCACACAGGTTTCTGAGTGTTTTGCCCCTGGTCCTTCTTCTGCGGTTTTGGACCTTGGCCATTATTCTGAGAACGGCCTTGTTGCTGGGGTTCAGTCTGAGATAGGTTCCCCAGATTTATCAGCTTTCCTGTTCCAGGTATGCTGCTTACGAGTTTGATACCCGTATGCAGTGAAGAATGCATCAGCCTTCTCCACCATTTGGCTGGCATCCCTTACCTGGCAGATCTTAAGCTGAGCCATAAGTTCAGTAGGCCACGACTTTTCTAGCTGTGTGCGCAGCATCAGGTCGATTATCCCCTCACACGTGGAAGGAGTTTCATCTTTCTCCATCCACTCATCTAAGTAAGCAGTAAGCCAGTCAAGAAACTGAACGGCAGTCTCTTTTTCCTGTAAACGCGCCCTCATGAACTGACTCTTGGCGTCGTCAACTGTGAGACTGTACGCTTTGATGAGTGCGGCCTTCATCATCTCATACGTGACACTGTCTCCACGAATTCTGTGGAGAATATCAAGGGCAGGGCCCTCAAACAGTCTAAGAAACTGAAGCCGCTTAGCT
Source organism: Coenobita brevimanus (assembly GCF_032717465.1). Taxonomy (NCBI): domain Eukaryota; kingdom Metazoa; phylum Arthropoda; class Malacostraca; order Decapoda; family Coenobitidae; genus Coenobita; species Coenobita brevimanus. The sequence goes on along the minus strand of NC_137027.1, from coordinate 20,914,595 downwards.
GCCTCATCCAGCTGGTAAAGTTGAGCCATGTCTTCAAAACGAGCTATGTATGGCTCGATTCACTTGCCTTCCTTGTATGGAGGAAGCTTGATGTGTGGGGTCGCCATAATATATGCAGTGATAGCGCTCGTGGAGCTTGGGCCAGCTGCACCAGATGTGTCTGAAGCCAAGGAATCTCGCTTGAGCTTCAACATTTCAAGTTCATGTTTTTCGCGTGCTTTTTGCTCGGCATGTTCGTGTTCTCGTTCTCTCTCTCGTTGTTCACGCTCGTATTCGCGTTGTTCTCGCTCGTGTTCTAACTCGAGTTCGCGTTGTTTTTGCTCATGTTCATGTTGTTCTCGCTCGTGTTCACGTTGTTCTCGCTCGTGTTCGCGTTGTTCTCGTTCGTGTTCGCGTTAGATTCTATGTTCTTCACAAGCATCATTCTCGCGTTGCTGCTTGTGACTAAGCCAAGAGAGGACATACTCCTTAACTTCTTTGGGGTCGCTAAGCCCCATATCTTTAGCTTCCTGAACATAGACGTCGGTAGACATGATGCTAACTCAGTCTGAGTGAACTAGAGACCAAGTACTGACTGCTATTTTGCAGAGAAAGATGCCAATAATCGAGAATAAAGAATATAGGCACAGGTTAGTGGTGACCAGTTTTATATAGTTAAACTGGTAAAGAAAGTAAATTAAACAAACAAGTGACTATGAAAACTATTATGTAAAATTAATAGAACTGAATCAATAATCACCAGTACGACAGTGCCTATAGACTTTCATGATAAATACCTAAGTATGAGTGAGTGAGTATTATCTCGTGAATAACTTTAGAGCTAGGAGTTAATATCCTGGAATGAAGTCGCCAGATGTCACGGGGTTTTGTGATTTTTCAATATTAAATAATACTTTAAATGTTAACTTGTCAATATTAACAAAGAATTGACTTGCAAGAATCAAGCTATGATTGATACTTTATGCCGGCTTACTTCGCCGATTCTCTAAGGACGAGAATTTATTTACTTTCTCAGCAGTACACACCAGAGACTAATTACTCACAAATGCTGTTTGTTAGTACTGCTAGCCTCACGAGAAAGTCACTCTACCCCTGACAATCAATAACTAATGCTATGAACGATAAGCAGGTTCTTGCTGGGGCATTAACTCTAAGTTGCACAATGGATTTAAGTTTATAAAAAGGACTGGCCTAAGTACCAGTTATGAATAATGCAAAGTGTTTTTGCAAACGAGGAGCGATAAGTGAAATAAGCTTAATGTGGAGAAATAAAACTCGAATTTACATTACATTAAGCTCAAGAAAAAGAACTGTTAATTTATTGATTACAATGAGTTAAATTTATGTTACATGTTCCAAAATGAATTCAAAATAAGGAGAACACACTCACTTGCTCACTCAAAAGCTAAACTATTAAGCCTAGGAAAAATGAAAGGAAAATACTAGTCAGAAAAAGGGCTAGGCAGGATGAACTGGGCATCGTTGCTGAGGAAGGACGCTGCCACACACGCTGAACCTCTACGCCGGATCACATTGAGTGGACACTTCAGGAAACCGCTGAAGAACGACCTGGTCTCATGGCGCTTCAATCCTAACTGAATTCAAACATGTCAGGCAAGGGCTGAGGCCAGCCGCTAACTGGTAACGGCTAACGGAGAGTGAGCAAAACACGTCCATAATAAATCACTCAGCGAAAGCACTAATGTCACACACAAGGACGATCACTTATGAAACAGTGAAAAATGTTCTGAAAACACTCCCAATCGGGTGAATACGTGGCGGTTGACTGAGTGATACTTATGGGAATTCACTAGAATTTGTGGTTTCCCACCAAAGTTCAATGTCACGAGTTTATTTAGATAGAGAATCGCACCAACTCGTGAGTGTGTGTGTGTGTGTGTGTGTTTATGCGAGGAAGAAGGAACCAAAGGCCGAGAGCCCGCAATTATTGTTCCTTCCAAGAGAAAAACAATATACCAGAGAGAGCCAAATTCAAGATCCGATCATTTCGAGATGCCTGGACACACTGTGTTTCAGAGACTGGAGATCATAGGAAGCAGGAAATACGGACAGAGGGAGACAGTTCCAGAGTTGACCTGTTGCATAAATGAAAGACTGGGAGTAACAGTTAACTCTTGCATTAGAGAGTTGGACAGAAAAGGGATGAGAGTTTGCTGCTAGACGGGTGCTACTTGCCCGTGGTAGATGTGGAGGAATGCATGCAGACAGTTCAGAGGAGCAGTGACCATTGAAGTAGCGATGGAAAAGAGATAAAGTTGCAACAGTGCGACAAAGAGACAGAGGTTGAAGGGAGTCATTAAGAGGAGGAGAGTTAATAAGACGAAAAGTCTTTGACTCCACCCTATTGAGAAGAGCTGTATGTGGGGAGCCTCCCCACACATGAGAGTTGTACTCCACATAGGGGCGGATAAAACCCCTGTATGGAGTCAACAATTGTGCAGGGGTAAAGAAGGAACGGAGGCAGCTTGGCACACCTAATCTCTTGGAAGTAGATTTTACGAGAGATGTAATATGATCTTTCCAAGATAAGTCCTGAGTAAATGAAACCCCAAGCATGTTCAAGGATGATGCAGGATTAAGCTGAATATTATTAAACATTAGTGGGTATACCTGCGTAATATTTTGTCGGGTTGATAGGTGTAAAAACTGAGTCTTTGATGCATTAAAAACAACCAGATTATTTTTACCCCAGACAGAGTTCTGAGTCAAGTCAGACATTAGGTGTGCCATAGCCTCATCCCTTGTTTGCTGAAGTAACTGCTGAGATGGACCTTGCGGGAACCGAATGGATAGGTGAAGGGTGGAGTCATCACCATATGAGTGGATAGGGTTAGATGAACAGCTTAGAAGATCATTGATGAATAAAAGGAAGAGAGTTGGTGATAGGACAGAGCCCTGAGGAACTCCACTGTTGATAGATCTAGGAGAAGAATGATGGCCGTCTACAACAGCGGCTATAGAACGACCAGAAAGGAAGCTAGAGATGAAGGCACAGATAGAAGGATAGAAACCGTAAGAGGGCAGTTTGGAAATTAAAGATTTATGCCAGACTCGATCGAAAGCCTTTGAGATGTCAAGCGCAATGGCAAAGCTTTCGCCAAAGTCCCGAAAGGAGGATGACCAGGAGTCTGAACGGTAGGTGAGAAGAACGCCAGTGGAGCGTCCCTGACGGAACCCATACTGAGGATCAGAGAGGTTGTGATAGGAAAGATGCTTTAAAATTTTTCTATTAAGATTTGACCCAAAAACTTCCGAGATACAAGATGTTAAAGCAATTGGACGATAGTTGGAGGGTTGGGAATGGTCACCCTTCTTTGGGACTGGCTGAATGAGAGCAAACTTCCAGCAAGAAGGAAAAGTATAAGTTGATAGACAAAGGCGAAAAAGTTTGCCTAGGCAGGGTGTAAGCACAGAAGTACAGTTCTTGAGAACAACAGGAAGGACTCCATCAGGCCCATATGCTTTGTTAGTATTGAGGCCAGTGATGGCAGAAAATACATCAGCTGAAGAAATTTTAATGTCAGCCATGAGGAAGTCAGAAGGGGGAAGTGATGGAGGAACAGCACCGGAATCGTCTAAGGTGGAACTGGAGGAGAAAGTCTGAGCGAAGAGATCTGTTTTATCAGTGGTAGAAATACCTACAGAGCCATCAGAGTAGAAAAGAGGAGGGAAGGATAATGAGATATAGTTGTTAGAAAGGTTTTTGGCAAGGTGCCAGAAGGAGCGGGAAGAATTCTAGTTGGAGAGTTGTGAGCATTTAGTACGGATGAATTATTTTTAGCAGAGCGAAGAACAGACTTAGCACGATTCCGGGCAGAAACGTATAAAACATGTGATTCAGGGGTGGGTTTGCGTGTGTGTAAATGCGTGAAAACAAGCAACATAATACATAACGTATATTATTATTGTTAGTTGCATAGATGGCTTCGTAACAGCTCTTCTTTAGCCATGTATTATTATTATTTTATTATTATTATTATTATTATTATTATTATTATTACCGCCAAGAAGGTTATGTTTTCACCCCTGTCCGTTTGTTTGTTTGTTTCTTTGTTGGTTTGTGAGCAAGATTACACAAAAACTACTGGATGGATTTCCACCAAACTTGGTAGAATAATTGGCCTTGGACCAGACTAGACTCCATTTAATTTGGTGCGGATCCGGATAATCTTGCGGATCCAGGATTTTTTTTTTTTTTTTTTTACTTTAACATTGCGAAGGACCTTGAAGGAGGTATGTGCTCTGCTGAGTGCCTCTCTAGTTATCATATTTGTGTATAAAACATCTCTACACTATTGAGCATTATTTATATTGTTTAATACTGAAACGGACTGCAGTAACGCAAAAACATATCAATGTGCAACGATCAGAATAAACAACTGAGGAAAATGTGCAACGAAATCTGTTTAAAATTCCATATCGATAATACGGTACTTTGCATCTATACGATACGAGACGATCTCGATCTGCGGAGAGGATAAATCAGTAGTGAAGAGGTGCAACGAAATTTCAAAAGGCACATCACGAATCTCAAAAAAAAAAAAAAAAAAAAAAAACTTCATACATTACCGTACCTGAACTCAAAGCAGGAAGGACAGCCAGTAAAATGCAGAGCAGAGCGAAAGGAGCCATGGCGTTCATCCACCTCGGTGTCAGGGTCCACACTGAATTCCCATAGTACACCCGCGACCCGCCACAACCCAGCAGCCACAAGTGTACGAGGGGGGGGGGAGCTAGTGACGTCATAATAGCTAGCCAATCAGGACACAGATGGAACTGACATACACTGCTATACAGAGAATTGTTGTTATTATATATTCGGTGTTAAAAAAAAAAAGTATCAGGAATAAAACAAAAATATTCCTCACCATTATTTATTTTTACGAAGTGTTTAGTCTACTAATAAACCTTAACAAGTCCCCAGGAAAAGTCATTTTTAAAAATGTGTTACTACAGAGCTCAATGGGGATGAAAACACCTCTCTTTATACACACCAAACAATTACCCCCTTATATTGAAAATTGTGTATATTATGAAGATGCAGCAGTTTGTGCCCCACTTGGACCCTATTAACATATGAGAAGAAGTGTGTGTGTGTGTGTGTGTGTGTGTGTGTGTGTGTGTGTTGCCATGTGAGAGAGAGGGAGGGATGGGAGGAAAAATACCAGTAATCATTCCTACATGTCCTTCTCCCGTTACATCCCCCTCCCCTTTGCAGGCTCTGTCTTCAAGTTAAAGTGAAAAGAATAGATAGATGATAATAGTGGACATCACTCTTTGTTTTTATCATCATCATCGTCAGAACCATTAACATCATCATCATAACTATCATCCTTATCATCACCACCATCCTCCTCTTCATCATCATCATCATCATCACAACTACACCTTCCACAGGGACGAATTCTGTGTTGGACCCGCCAGCCAGCCTGACCCAAAAGACGGCACCCCCTCCCCCCCCCCTCAGCCACCGGAACTAGACCTGTCTTCATCATGAGACGGTTCAGGACCAATGCTGGGAACGCTATTAATAAAAAGTGGCGGAGCTCCCATTCCCGTTACTAGCTCGAAAATGTAATGGCGTTACTGGTTTCGCTACTTGATACGAAATGTAACGGCGCTCCCGCTTCCGCTCTCGCTACTTTGGATAAGAAAAAGGTACACGAAGGAAAGGTTAACAAAAATCTGTGATACAGCAATATACAGTATACTGTTTTGATAATATTAGTCAGTCTGAGTGGTTAGGTTGTGTACCAGTAATGTCAGTATATACTTATATTGAAAATAAAATTTTTCGGTAGGTGGGGGCGCTCACCATCCACTCACTCAATGTAGTGCTGCTCTCGGGTGTCTGCCCTATCCTCTCCTCCATCCTTCTTTCCTTCCATCTTCTATCTTTCTTTCCTTCATTCTTTCCTCGTCCTTCTGCCTACGGGTGACTTTACACTCCCTCTTCTTTCATTCCTTTATTCTTTCCTCTTTCTTCAGCCTATGGGTGACTCTGAGTGACAAGCCAAATGGTTTCCTGTACACCAGGAAACTATTTACTACGTTGGGTGGTAACCATATAACCAAATTTTGGCGCCTGGTGGTTTAGTGGGTAATTATTGTGCTCCAATCGGACTGAGCCAGTGAAGGTTTATATCCAAGGGGTGGTTGGGGTTTATTGCTCACGTAATGCCACTCAGGGATGAGTGAGGTTGGTCACTCTCATCTTAAATGTCAGGACCAACTGCCTAGCCCCGGGCCCCTACGCTCCTTATGGGGCAACGTAGGATTGGATGATGGATGTATGGAAAATAAAATTTAGAAAAAAAAATCATATTCATGTCGGTGTCACTTTAATGAAGCTCAGCCTAATTTACAGGAAAAAGCTATTTACCATATAAGGTAACAAATGTTCTATTACACTGTTACCTAGTATACCTACTGAAAGTAACATACGTAAATAAAAGGTAAAAAAATATGGCCTACCATCGATACATATTATGTAGATTTATTATATTTTCAATGATACCTATTTAAGATTTTTACGAAAACCAAAGTAAAAATGAACTGGGGCTTTCTTTTAAAGGCTATTTATACATTAGCAATGTTTTTT
>NC_137027.1:20900473-20902973 GCF_032717465.1 Coenobita brevimanus | reverse complement strand
GGAGAGGATGAAGAGCAAGAGAGTGACGAGGAGAGTGTATGTGAGTAAGGTTGAGAAGGGGAGAGAGGGGGGGAGGCCGATAATGAGATGAAGCGATGGAGTGGAGAGGTAAATGATAGAGGATGGGGGTGAGCTACGAGTATGGCAGTGAAATAGCGTTGGACAGGGCGACATTCAGGCGATTTGTTTGTGGCCTTTCCTTATGGAATTAAGGAGTCTGACAATAGATAGACACATAATTATATTAGTAGTAGTAGTCGTAGTAGTAGTAAACTAGGCAACAATTTTTTTTTTTCTGTTACAGGCCTGGGAACTACTATTTCCCTCTAAATCTGTGATGCTGATTTCAGATCTGATAGCCAAATTTCCATATGACATCCTGAGTTTGTGTAACGGAAGACCCTTTTTCATCTCTTTTCCCTCCCCGGCGTGTAATATGTAGGCAGACTATCTACCTTTTCTGTGCCACATTTTGTGTTAGCCATGCTTAAATAATGCTAATAGGGGTATCCTTCCTCTCTTATTCTGGCTTACGACGGACAGTGAATTTTCACTGGCGGAGTTACCACCCCATACGCCGAACCATCCACCCAAAGTGGGTGAATCTATGTTGTGGTCTCTTCCATTTTCTCTTGTGGGATGAAGTGCTGTCTCGTTGCAGGAACCAACAGTAATCACCCATCATATTTGGGTTGAAGTTCCCTTGATATCAGCACTCCATAACAAAGATCTCCTAGTGGCAACGCTCGCCATGCTCGTCACTTACAGCACCAAGGTTCACAAGGAAGAAGTCGAGATAAGAGTGTAGAATATGCATTTTAAAAGACATCCTGCATCCCATTCATTCATAAGCTTCCAGCATGTTATCCACCAGTTCACGGTAGTTTTCAGCTCTGTGGTTTCCAAGAAAATCTTTAACAACATGAAGAAAAGATGTCGATGCAGTTAGTTCCATCTCCTTTAGTTTAAGGGGGAACAATGGGTCGCAGATGACACTACAGATCCATGGCCCAGTGAAAACTCCAGCATCTAACTTTGCATCAGTCAGAATTCCATTGAATTTGTCCTTTAAGTATTGAAAACCACTCCACTGACGACCCATACCTTTCGGAAGTTTTCTCATGAGCCCAAGTTTAATATGAAGTGACGGAAGATGTATTTTCAGGGGATCAACTAGTGCTGGATGTTGTACATTATGTTCATCAACAACATGTTCAGTTGTACATGGCCAGCAATGCTTTTCGTAGTGGTTCCTATCGTCTCTGCTATTCCAGAGACACAGAAAGCACTTATGCTTTGTGTAACCCAACTGTAGACCAAGGAGCAAGGATATAACTTTAAGGTCACCACAGATATTCCATTGCTCCTTTAATTTGTTGAGCCTTAGCAGTAGTTCCATGGATTCATAAGTCTCTTTAAGACCTGTGGCATGTGCTAAAAATATTGAAGGTTTACCATTGCCATTGTGCAGTAAGATAGCTTTAAGACTCACTTTACTGGAGTCAATGAAAAGTCTCCATTCTTTGGGAACATAGTCACACCCAATCTCTTGCATTAGACTACTGATATCACAGCAGAAACAAACACTTTTCTCCTTTAAGTAAATTGATGAATAGTTCAAGTGACACCTAAGGAAATACAAAACTTTGGTACTTAGCTGTAGAAGATTCCATTCTTGAAGTCTGGAACCAAGCAACTCTGTCTTTTCTAAATTCCAAATCGCGCACCAAGTCATTTAACTCTGCTTGACTTACCAGATGTGGGGAACTATCTGCGTCTGGAACATATGGGTTATCTTTCTCTTCTTCCATATCACTAGCTGAAGCGTCAGAAGAACCGTTGTCTGTGACCATTGGTGGTAAAAGTGGCGGTGGGTTTTCTTCGTCATGTCGTACTGGTTTTAAGGCTGATTGACAGTTTGTGTACTTGATCTTTGATTTATTTTTCTTTGAAAATCCTGCTGTCTTGGTAAGACTAAAAAAACAATCATGGTGATTTGTGGGCTCACTTCAAATCATGGGCACTGCAAATGGCATAGCCATTAGTTTACCATTCAGCCAAGCGGTTAACATTGCATTGCACTGTGCACGACAAATATGTGGCACCCAGTCCCTCTCTTGGTCTCCTTCCTTACAACCAAAATGGTACTTGTAAGCAAGTTTCATTCTTGATGCTGTTGCTATGTTTCTTCTCTGTTGTATAGGTGTATATTGTCCACAGACATAGCAGAAGTTGTCTGGGTGATTTACACATGCACGTCAATTTGATGCCATTCTGAAATACCACAGAAGTTCTTTGTATAAGTTGAAATGCACAGAAATGAATCAGCATAGGTTTAGAGACAAAACCTATACATATGATACTAATGCACTGAGAGGAGCGCTCATTGTTACAAGGCCCGTAAGTGGCCAGGTAGCCAAGGGTAGTATATCATTACACAAAATCTGGACGTGATAGAAAAATTCAAAATATAATGCGTCTGTTATTATAGTTAAGTAAT
>NC_137027.1:20877973-20897973 GCF_032717465.1 Coenobita brevimanus | reverse complement strand
CGCAACCACTACTAATAACTCTGGTCAGTTGCATCAGTCATAACCACCACAACACAATCACTACCATCAACACAGTCATCAGGTACGACCACACCCAAGCAGCACCACCACAACCACCACCATTAGCACAACCAACTTCCACAGTCACTACATCAACCACCATTAGTATAACCAACCACCGCTATCACCACAACCACCCATCACCATCACCATAACCACCCACCATTATCACCACAACCACCTACTGCTACCATCACAAACAGCCACCGCCATCACCACAACCAGCCAAAGCCATCACCACAACCACCCAGCGCCATCACCACAACCACCCACCGTGTATGTGTGTGTGTGTGTGTGTGTGTGTGTGTGTTACTCTTGTCAACAAGAACTTTGCCTTAAGGTGAAAAAACCATATGGTGAAAGCATGAACGTTTTTAAAAAACTATAACCGTACCCAGTGTAGGACAACAATAACTTTTGTTTTCAGTTTTTATCTCCAGAGAATTTCATTCAGCTCAGGACCCTAGAAACTGGAGTGGTTCGATACAGCATTTATTTATCCCATCACAAGTAAAATGCTTTCATAACGTGATTAAATAGTGTGTTGAAGGCAAGAATATTGTAAATCTGACGTCCTCAAGGGATAGGATGTAAGAAATATAAAACCAACTTTCATTTTGCACAGAAAACTAAACGCATTCCTCGGGTGTTTTTCTAGGCAGGTTCATTTCCATGCCAAGAAATAATCTGTACACCTCAAAGCACAAGAAACATGATATCCAGTTGCAGATGGCCGGGGTATATTCAAGGTTAAGAATGTCAGAGTCTTGAATAGTGTGTGTGTGTGTGTGTGTGTGTGTGTGTGTGTGTTTAATTATCCATATGTGTCTTCGCATATATGTGTGTCTTTCACTGTGTATGTATCTGTGTCTGAAATTAATACAATCAAAACTCAAATATATACACTTTTACATTTTCATGTTTTCCGTTTTTGCATCCAGCTAACCCCATTAATCCCTTCAATTCGATGACGTGCTCTGCATTTTTCTTCGTCTTGTCAGACGATTATATTCACACTGGAAGAGCTTTCTATTAGTGAACGGTGTAATTCCGGCTGTATCTAAATTATCCAGTTCAGTACGTCTCTCTCCTATGCTGAAGAAAACCGTCTGTACATAGCAGGGATGAATATGAAAATTGATTCGTACTGAAGTGGATCATCATCATTATTCTCTACCGATTTTCCCCGCTCACAAATGGAGTGGGTAGTTTCCAGAATGAGGCACTGGAAACTTAAAACTAGGAGAGCTTTCACCGATCAGCAACGGTCTCCATTACCCTTCAGGTCGAGGATGTTGAAAGTGTTTTATTTTGTCTAACTCCGGACAACCAACCGAGATTGAGAGAGAGACCACGGAGGTTAAAGGATGCATTCAGTCATCCTTCGTTTGTCGGATAATCATCTATTCATCCATCCATCTCTCCATCCTTCCGTCCATCCATCGATTCATCGCTCCATCTCCATCTTTTTTCTTAACAAGTATCCATCCATCCTTCTCCCCCATCCATCCATCCATTTGTCTTTCCATCCTTCCTGACATCCATCCATAAATCTCTCCATCCTTCGGTCCACACGTACGTACAAATCTTACCGAAACGTTCCTTCCATATTACCATATTACTATTTTATTATCGCTACATCCACAGGGTTTACTTCACTCACAGGATTACTCACAGATCTTAGTGGATTTTATAGACAGTGAGACTGACAAAAGATATACAGTATTTCTACCCAAGGTTGTTTGTTCGTGAATACTAATGGAGAGAGAGAGAGAGAGAGAGAGAGAGAGAGAGACTGTGTGTGTGTGTGTGTGTGTGTGTGTGTGTGTGTGTGTGTGTGTGTGTGTGTGTGTGTGTGTGTGTGTGTGTGTGTGTTGTTACGGAACAGAGAAAGATAATGTACACTTTAAGTGAGAATACTAAAAATCACTACTGTCCCGTAAAGTTCCAGGTTCAAAACAAAAGAGTTAGGTAAAATTACAAGTTAAAGTTTAATGCTCAAACTAACAACAAAACATTCAGGACTCATAAGGATAATGTAATGGCAAAAAACAGGTTATGTGGTAGGTCTCCATATTATAATTGCAAACTATAATAGATAGATAGATAGAGAGACAGATAGAAGCAGGAAGTCAAATGATGAGAAGGTGTTGTGTCTGCGAGAATCCAGCAGTGCTAAACATGCTTACACACTCTTAACACTGAGGAAAGCTGACGACAGCGGCCAGTAAGGAGATGATGCAGTTAGCTGTCAGCAGTCCTCTCGTGAAGAAAGATCTGGTAACCATGAGGAACATACGTGACACACCCCTGCTACACCAGATTTTAGGAAAGAGAGTTTAGAAGGAGACAAGCGACCCTAGAGAGAGGTCGAGACGGAGATTAGCCACCGAACAGGCTAGACAGAAGGAGACAAGCGACCCTAGAGAGAGGTCGAGACGGAGATTAGCCTTAGAACAGAGAGAGAGAGAGATAGCGAGACAGGGAGGTAGCTACCCGGGACTTATACTCTTTCCATGTGAGAAACCTGTTTAATATTTCTAAGACAAATAAAAATAGTCCCATACTATTCTTTACCTCTCCCGTCACTACATGACATCTGGTGGGGAAACTACTACAAGATATAAAAGCCGCTCGACCACAAGTCTAAAATATCCTGCCTCTACAAGCAAATACAAAGTCGCTGCTTTATGATACAAAGTCTTTATGACATTTGGTAGCAGCGAACGTATACGAACCTCGTCTACGAATCAACATTAAATTCCTACAAAATATCAAGATTGAAAACAACCAACAATATCAGCTCCTGACAGTATTCTCTCCATCCTGCCCCCTCCGTCTCCCAGATCATTACGCTGATGCAGAGGTCAAGAGATCACTCGACGCCTTGCAAGTAGCTTAACGACAAACCAGCAAATCTGCGGACATCGTCTCCGAATTAAAAGCAAATTTCTACAAAAGCAACCGAGACTACAAGATTAGCTTCAGTTCTACATTGAATCCTACAAAATACAGCCTACAGTGCAAATAGTCTACAAAGTCTACAGCCATCTACAATCAACTACAATTAACAACTCTACGTCGTCTGTATAATCTTCTACACGCACCTACAAGTAGCGGCAGTCTTCATCCTACAACGAGTAAATCACAAGAAAAAAAGGACCAAGAATACATCAAGAAAGAAAGAAAACAAACAAACAAACAAACAAACAAACGGAGAGTGAGAGACGACTCACAACTCATAACCACCAGACCTCACCCTCCTCTCTCTGCTACATCCACCCAACCCCCACCGCTTACGCAGGTGTGAAGAGGTCAGGACGACGAAGCAAACACCAAGTCCATATTCACAACTCATCTTACTCACTCGTCTTCACTCAAGTTACTCATCGCTACTCATTCACTCACCACAGCTACCTGTGTGGGAAGCCGACGTCACCATGTGCTGAGACGACAACACGCCAATCAACCCACGAAGGACAACGCTATCACAAATGCAACACCACTCACACCATTTTCCTCCACGGTAAAAATTAGTGAGTTACATAGTTACTTCATTTATACAATACGCGGTGATAGACAATAAGCTTCTGCACAAACATATAAAACGTGTTGTATAGTTACAGCTTAAATACACATACTTACTTCAGTTATCTGCATAACTCAATCACTAAATAATCACCAACAATAATTATTCTACACGGCATATATTCATTCATTTATTATAACATTTATTTACTACCAACGAGTGTTACCATTTATACCTACATAAAATACGTGTTTCATACATACAACTATACATTATTACATCTACAAAGTGATAAAGAAAATATACCATCACAGTTACTCAGTGAGCAATTAAAAGAACTGTATTTAACATTTATTAATTAAAGCTACCTAGTGGAAACTTATAAATTACGTTACAAGGTAAACTAGAAAGAAAAAAAAAAATGGCCAACACAAATGCCGTTACCAAGAGTGAACATCTTCAACACACTCGTGAAGACAATGATTTCCACACAGTGCTGACACACATATTACTCACGATAGGTACAGGTGAACAACAAATCAGTGTGTATAGTTAATACTGTATATAGTGTATATATATATTTTTTTTTTTATATAAAATAACAAAATATGGGACTATATAATATCATTTTATAGTATCTGTGCAATATAAACTAAACTTTAAAAAAGTATCCCAAGAAAATTAGTCAGCAATTATGTAACCATGAACAACATGGAAAAAGTGTACACAAGCAAAGAGAAACAAACTATAGAAAAAAAAAAAAAAGAAAGAAAGAAAGAAAGTAAAACAGAAACAAAAGAGAAATAGAGTAAGATCACATAACAAACAAATGAAAATAAGTGTAAATGTTACTACATAAGTCAAAATACCACATAAACTACAAACAAAAAAAAGCAAATTGTGTCTCCACAAACAAGTGGCATGATACATAATCACTATCATCGACCGCAGCATATGTTAGGACTGCAGTTATTACAATTATGTTACTCCATATTACAATTATGAAACTACAATCGATATGTAACAATTATGTAACGACAAACGATTGCATTATGTTACACTAACTACAATTATGTAACTACAAACGATATGTAACAATCATGTAACGACAAACGATTGCATTATGTTACACTAACTACAATTATGTACCTACAAACGATATGTAACAATTATGTAACGACAAACGATTGCATTATGTTACACTTTGCCAATTATGTAACAGTTGCATTAACAAGATGTAACTATTATGTAACTTTAACTACAGTTATAAGGCCAAGACACTTATGTAATAGTTGCATTAACAAAATGTAACTACAATTATAAGGCCAACACAATTATGCATTAACACAATATTTAGTAACAATTCATAAAATGTTATAATTATGTAGTACCACAATGTTAGTACAATATTATGTCATACAATTATAGCACAATTCTATATTACCAGTATCATCATACAAGTTAGATGAAATATTAGACATTACTAAAGTGATAACTCAAATATGTAATGTATAACTTAGCAGTATTACCATTGCACAATTATATTGCATTTATTCAAATATGTATACAACTTGTTTAAATGTAATATTACTGAATAATCACTATTTACTATGAATAATATATGTATACATTATTCATACAATTATGTTACTTTACAATATTATGTATTTCACTTAATTAGCTTATAAGTTCATTATAATGTATATATAATATGTATTAATATGTTATAACTATTAAATGTCGATGGTATGCCATTTTTGCGCGGCCGAGCAATGTGGTAGGTCTCCATATTATAATTTGCAAACCATAATAGATAGATAGATAGAGAGACAGATAGAAGCAGGAAGTCAAATGATGAGAAGGTGTTGTGTCTGCGAGAATCCAGCAGTGCTAAACATGCTTACACACTCTTAACACTGAGGAAAGCTGACGACAGCGGCCAGTAAGGAGATGATGCAGTTAGCTGTCAGCAGTCCTCTCGTGAAGAAAGATCTGGTAACCATGAGGAACATACGTGACACACCCCTGCTACACCAGATTTTAGGAAAGAGAGTTTAGAAGGAGACAAGCGACCCTAGAGAGAGGTCGAGACGGAGATTAGCCACCGAACAGGCTAGACACAAGGAGACAAGCGACCCTAGAGAGAGGTCGAGACGGAGATTAGCCTTAGAACAGAGAGAGAGAGAGATAGCGAGACAGGGAGGTAGCTACTCGGGACTTATACTCTTTCCATGTGAGAAACCTGTTTAATATTTCTAAGACAAATAAAAATAGTCCCATACTATTCTTTACCTCTCCCGTCACTACATGACATCTGGTGGGGAAACTACTACAAGATATAAAAGCCGCTCGACCACAAGTCTAAAAATACTTCTCTACAAGTAACTACAAAGTGTTTATGACAGTTAAATATATGGTTAACTCCAATAGCCTCTATTAACACGAAATTAGCATGAGTAAATTTATCTAAGTCAGCCCTGATAAAACGAAAATACCAGATAATACTCAGTGAATGCAAGATATATGATTACAGATACAAAATATAATTAATAATGGCTGACACCCAAAACACATGAATCACAAAAACCTTATTAGGCCCAAGAATTAACACCTTATGCTACACAGTACAAGAAGAAATGCAATAACAGTTATACTCAAATTACACAGCTGCTAGATGGTTGGAGACTTCCTGAGCACTCACAATAATAACAACTGTACAGGGGAGGACAGAGATATGAGCAAAATGAGGAGTAGATCTAAGTGGCCATTAATGTAGAGACTGAGCTCATTATATAGGGGCCGGCAGAGCTTGATACAACTTGTAAGAAGGACGCGCAAATGAAGCCATGGGGACAAAGAGTGGACAATCCTGCTCTGAACAACAAAAAGAACGACTTACTCTACTATAACGGTAGAAGGGGGGACTGAGGTAGAACACGCTCGTGATCAAACATCCAGCATACTGTACGTTAGAATTACACAAAGGATGATGAAATCATAGGCTATGTAACACCTCCCCACAAAGAAAAAGAAATTTACAAAGGAAATTTCTTATTACTCTAAAACAATCTGTCTAAAGTCTAGATAAGCAATCTGCAATAACATTTTCTTTCCCCTTGACATGTTGTATGTCTAATGAATACTCCTGAAGAAGTAGACTCCATCTTGTCAATCTCTGATTTTTATCTTTAAACTTACTAAGGAATTTCAGTGGGTTATGATCGGTATAAATGACTATGGGGTCAAAACCAGAACACAAATAAAATGAAAAATGCTATAAACCCAAAATCAAGGCCAAAAGCTCTTTCTCAATAGTTGAGTAGTTCTTTTGAGGTGGAGTGAACTTCTTACTGTAATAAGATACAGGGTGTTCAATACCCTGATCATCCTCTTGTAGCAAAACAGCCCCAGCTCCTGTATCACTTGCATCAACAGCCATCTTAAAAGGCTTAGCAAAATTTGGAGTAGCGAGCACTGGCTGACTTAATAGGATAGCTTTAAGTTTGCTGAAAGAGGATTCATAGTTATCGGTCCAGACAAATTTAACTCCCTTTTTCAGTAGGTCTGTAAGTGGCGATACAAGAATTGAAAAGTTAAGAACAAATCTCAGGTAATAACCTACCATTCCCAAAAATCTTTGTAGCTCTTTCCTACTTTTAGGTCTGGGAAGATCACTTATAACCTGAACCTTAGCTCCTGGTGGTGCAACATGTCCATCACCAATTACGTACCCAAGGTACTGAACTTTAGCTTGACCAAACTCACACTTTGATAAATTAGCTACAAGATTAGCCTGAATCGAACGCTCAAGAAATTTACTGACATGGCATAGGTGATCTTTCCAGTTGTCACTGAAGATTAATAGATCATCAATATAAACAACACACCCTGCCAAACCCTCTGTTACAACATTCATGAGCTTCTGAAAAGTGGCTGGTGCATTCTTCATACCATATGGCATTACAGAACATGCAAAAGTCTTTCCTAGTGTTACAAAACATGAGATCTCCCTAGCACGTTCAGTCATAGGTACTTGCCACTATCCCTTTAACAAATCAAACTTACTTATGTACCTAGCCTTTCCGATCTTGTCTGTGCAATCTTCCACGCGAGGGAGAGGGTAAGTGTCTGTTTTGGTTATCTGATTAACACGTCTGTAGTCAATGCAAAGCCATTGTGACCCACCTGGCTTAGGGACTAGAGTGACAGGAGAACTCCACTCGCTCTGACAGGGCTCAATCATCTTGTGGTCCAACAGGTAGCCAAGCTCCTTCTGGATGAGAGGAACTTTCACTGGGTTCACACGGTAAGGAGGCAATTTGATTGGCTTTGTGTCTCCAACATCGACATCATGCATCAACACAGTGGTTCTTCCTGGAGTGGCACGGAACACTTGCGGGTACTCCTGCAGTAATGCCGAAAACTCCTGTCTTTCCTCGGGAGGTAGATGAGAAAGCTTAGTCTAGAGATCATTCATGATATCAGGATTCTTCCCCAAACTATCACTCAGGCTCATGCTGCATGGGAGAACTTCACTTGCAGACTCGGGTGGAACAGCTACAGTGCAGACTGGGTTATTTTCGTCCCGCCTGTGATATAACTTTAGCATGTTGTTCTTTCTATGATCTGGTGTGGCGATGCCATAGTTGACATCACTGAGTTTCTTCTCCACGAAATAAGGACCACTAAACTTGGCTTGAAGAGGTTGCCCATGCGCTGGTAGCAGAATCAAAACCTGATCTCCTGGCTGAAAGTGGCGTAACCTGGACTTCTTATCATACCTAGTCTTCATCTTCTCCTGAGCAGCTCCTAAATTCTCTCTCGCCAGCTGTAAAGCAGTGGACAGCCATTCTTTGAACTTCATCACATACTCCAGCAGGTTGACGTCATCTTCCTCCGACAGCCAGCATTACTTGAGTAGCTTAAGGGGTCCTCTTACTTCATGGCCAAACAGTAGTTCAAAAGGTGAGAAGCCCAGTGATTCATTTGGAGATTCTCTTGTGGCAAATACAACGAATGGAAGATCTTTATCCCAGTCTTTCTGATGTTCCAAACAGTATTTCTTGAGCATCGATTTGAGTGTTTGATGATATCTCTCCAACGCTCCTTGGGTCTGGGGATGGTAAGCTGAAGACGTTATCTGGGTGATGCCCAACTCTTTCAAAGACTGCTTGAAAACATTTGACATGAAATTACTTCCCCAGTCTGACTGTACCTCCTTGGGCAGACCAAACTTTGTGAAGAACCCTAGCATTTCCTTAACCACGTTCTTTGCTGAGATATTTCTAAGTGGAATAGCTTCAGGATAACGAGTAGCCATATCAATCAGGGTCAACACATAAGAAAATCCTGAAGAAGTCTTAGGAAGAGGGCCCACAGTATCCACCAACACACGGGTGAATGGCGCCTCAAAAGGAGGAATGGGAACTAGAGGTGCAACCTGTTCGGTCTGATTACACTTCCCCACAACTTGACAGGTGTGACAAGACTTACAATACCAGGAACATCTCTGAAGATACCTGGCCAGTAGAAGTGTTTCAAAATGCGTGCCACAGTCTTCCTCACTCCAAGGTGTCCTGCCAAACTGGAATCATGAGCCACTCTAATGATATTCTGCCTACAAACACGAGGGATGACAACTTGATTTACAACCTCCCATTCACAGTCGGCTGATGCTGTTGGGGGTCTCCACTTCCTCATAAGTACTCCTGACTTTATATAATAACAAGTAGAAGCACCAGCTGACTCTTCCTCACTGCAAGCAGAGTTAGCTAGACCTTTCAACTCAGGGTCAGCAACCTGCAACTCAACCAACTCTTGACAAGACAAATTATCAACACTACGGGGTACTGCCTCATCTGGTGAGTGGTCCAAATTAGCAAGAAAAGTGTCAGCTAGGATAACATCATCATCATCATTATCCTCTAAGTCACCAGTAACTTTAGACTTAGCCCTAGTGACAGCACATGCAGGGAACACATCAGGGACATCACAATCCCAGGTCGCAGTCACTGGTTCACTAGACAACTGAGGAGCTGGACACACTTGACTTCCACCAATATCATTTCCAAGTAAGAAAGTTACACCTGACATTGGGAGTGTCTCAACCAACCCAACCATAACGGAACCATTAACAAAACCAGACTCTAAATTCACTCTGCACAGAGGAACAGAGAAGTAATTATTCCCTACACCTTGTAAGATTACAGTTTCATCAGAAGAATTAACATTAAAGCCTAGAACACTGGTCAGCATAAGGGATTGGCAAGCACCTGTATCACGATATATTTTAACTGATTTCCTGTCATTACTATCCAGAGGACTGACAAAACCTTCAGACAGGAAATTAGCATATGAACTCTTGAGAGTGTCACCCACGTTACTGCTCAAAAGAGGAGCTCCATCATGAGAATTTAAATTATCCCTCAAAGCAGGTTCAGTTAGCTCAGTTAAAGAATTATGGGAACTCTCAAGGGTGGACACTAGACCAATTGACTGAATATTTAAAGACTCCTATTTGTTCACATCACGCTGTCTCCTGAAACATTTCTCCGTAGTATGACCAAGCTTACTACAATAAGTACATTTACTTTTCTGAAATCTAGAGGTGAAGCTGGTATTTACTTCCTGAGAAACATCATCCTTATTCTCTTTCCTGTTACCTGTACTCTGAGTAGAGGCAACGTACTTACTCTCAGCTTTCCTTTTTTCTCTAAAATATCTCTTGTGAGTGAGAACATATTCATCAGCTAAGACTGCAGCATCAGACAAATTATCTATTCTTTTCTCATCAAGATATAGGCTTACATCTTTATTAACACACCTTTTGAAGTCCTCCAGCAAAATCATCTGCTTAAATTTGTCAAAATCAGAATCCACATTCTTAGAATTTAACCATTGCTCTAACAGACCTTCTTTGATTTTTGCATACTCAACATGGGACTGCTTATCTTGCTTATAAGTTGTCCTAAATTTTACTCTATAGGCTTCAGGAACAAGCTCATAGACCTTAAGAATCAAGCTCTTAACTACATCATAATTATCAGATTGATCCTGAGGCAAAGATGCATAAGTTACTTGAGCTTTACCGGTGAGAACAGTTTGAAGGAGTACTGGCCAATACTTTTTGGGCCAATTAAAACCTGTGGCTACCCTCTCAAACAACTGAAAATGCTTTGTTATATCAGATTCATTAAAAGGAGGGACAAGTTTAACATTTTTAGCCACATCAAAATCATCAGAGCTAGATGATCCAGTTCCACCTTGTTTCATGCGATACTCATGGTCTGCCTGAATCCTAGCAAGTTCAATTTGTGCCTGAGCCTGTGCCTGTGCCTGTGCCTCCTGAATACGAGTCTGAGACTCAGCCTCCTTAGCACGTGCCTGAAACTCAGCCTCCTTAGCAGAAGCCTGAAACTCAGCCTCCCTAGCATGAGCCTCCTGCAGGGCTAGCTGTAACTTAGCTAATTCAATCTGCGTTTGCTCATCTGGAGGAGTTACATTAAACAAGCTTTTATTAATTATGTCAACAATTTGATCTTTAGAATGATGAGAGCGAACAGCAATTCCCAATTGTTGAGCAACAAGCTTAAGTTCATTCTTTGTTCTGTTTTCTACATCACACACTGTTTGCACAGTTGACAAAAAATCTTTGGCTTCATCATGCGTAGTAATAGTAGACATCATGAATAAATCACAGTCACCAAAATATCAAGCAATATCCTTATGATAATATCCTGAATATCCTGATAAGAGGTCGCCAAATTTATGTTACGGAACAGAGAAAGATAATGTACACTTTAAGTGAGAATACTAAAAATCACTACTGTCCCGTAAAGTTCCAGGTTCAAAACAAAAGAGTTAGGTAAAATTACAAGTTAAAGTTTAATGCTCAAACTAACAACAAAACATTCAGGACTCATAAGGATAATGTAATGGCAAAAAACAGGTTAAATATATGGTTAACTGCAATAGTCTCTATTAACACGAAATTAGCATGAGTAAATTTATCTAAGTCAGCCCTGATAAAATTAAAATACCAGATAATACTCAGTGAATGCAAGATATATGATTACAAATACAAACTATTATTAATAATGACTGACACCCAGAACACATGAATCACAAAAACCTTATTAGGCCCAAGAATTAACACCTTATGCTACACAGTACAAGAAGAAATGCAATAACAGGTATACTCAAATTACACAGCTGGCTAGATGGTTGGAGACTTCCTGAGCACTCACAATAATAACAGGGGAGGACAGAGATGTGAGCAAAATGAGGAGTAGATCTAAGTGGCCATTAATATAGAGACTGAGCTCATTATATAGGGGCCGGCAGAGCTTGATACAACTTGTAAGAAGGAAGCGCAAATGAAGCCATGGGGACAAAGAGTTGACAATCCTGCTCTGAACAACAGAAAGAACGACTTACTCTACTATAACGGTAGAAGGGGGGACTGAGGTAGAACACGCTCGTGATCAAACATGCAGCATACTGTACGTTAGAATTACACAAAGGATGATGATATCATAGGCTATGTAACAGTGTGTACGTGCGTGTGTGTGCGTTTGAGCTCAGCTTAGTTAAATCAATTATTTCCTTTCTTGAGTGCAAAGTAAACTTTAGTATCTTAACAGGGTACTCATATTTGATACACTTGTCTGCATTAGTTTTCTCCTGTTCGATTTTTTTTTCTTACGTAAGAAAGTAGAAACCTAAGGCAAGGAGCCCGCAGGATTTTCCCCTCAAAATAAATAAATAATAAAAGCAAGATAAGAGAGAACCCAATTCAAGATGCATTCATTTCGAGATGTCTGGACAAACTGCTTTTGAGAGACTGGTGATCATGGCAGTAAGAAATACAGACAGAAGGAGACAGTTCCAGAGTTCACCTGTTGCGTATATGAAGGACTGGGAATAATGGTTAACTCTTGCATTAGAGAGTTGGATAGAGAAGGGTTGTGAGTTTGTTACTAAACGGGAGCTAGGCACCCGCCGCAATGGTGGAGGGATACAAGTAAATAGTTCAGAGGATCAGTGACCATTGAAGTAGTGATAGAAAAGAAGTACAGATGCAACAGGGCGGTGAAGCAACAGAGGTTGAAGGGAGCCTGTAAGAGGAGGAGAGTTAAGATTACGAAAAGCCTTTAACTCCATCTTGTTGAAAAGAGCTGTATGCGGGGAACCTCCGCACACATAAGAGCGTACTCTACACAGAGGCAAATAAAACCCGTGAATAAAGCCAACAATTATGCATGGGTTAAGGAGGCACAGAGTCGGCTTAGTACAACTAATCTCTTGCAAGCACATTTTACAAGAGGCAATATGATCTTTCCAAGATAAATCCCGCGAGAATGAAACCAGAAGTATTTTTTTAAAAACGATGCACAATTGAGTAGGATATTGTTAAAGATTTGAAGATACTCCTGTAGAAGATTTTATCGGGCTGAAAGATGTAAAAACAGAGATACTGATGCATTAAAAACATCAAGACATCAGTGTGCATACATACTTGTATGGACAGATAGATAGATAGATAGATAGATAGATAGATTGACTGATTGATTGATTGATTGATTGATAAATATATGAACTACAACTTATTAGTTATATCACATACTGTTGCTTTCATCAGAGTAAGTATACAGAGTATTAATACAAATAAATGCAGTAACTGATACTCTCATTCACCACATCCCTAACACCTTATCCTAAGTGATTTATTTTTCTTATCACAACATTCTGTCCTCTTATGTCTTACAGAAAGTCTTTCCAATACCGCCATACTCTGCATAAGTAACGTACAAAAGGATATTAATCAGCTATATCCAAAAATAAATCGCAAAGGAAGAGGTGTTAGGGTGATTCCTTACACGACATGAATACTAGCCCCAGACATGAGAAAGTAGGAGAGAGAAATGTGAGAAAGTGAGAGAGTGAGATAGAGAAAATCAACTGACGGTAGAAAGAATGAAATCGTTACCTCACGTCCTCTCTCTCTCTCTCTCTCTCTCTCTCTCTTTCTCTCTCTCTCTCTCTCTCTCTCTCTCTCTCTCTCTCTCTCTCTATCTCTATCTATCTATCTATCTATCTATCTATCTATCTATCTATCTCTCTCCCCGACGTGAATAAGTCAAAAAATTACATAATTTTGTGGGTGTTAAGTCGAGAGAGAGAGAGGGAGAGGGGAATGTGTGTGTGTGTGTGTGTGTGTGTGTGTGTGTGTGTGTGTGACCTTTGACCCTTCAGTAAGAGTCTCTTCGTGTCCAGTGAACTGAAAGCAAGCCGAGGAAATGAAGAGAGAGAGAGAGAGAGAGAGGGGATTTGTAATTGTGTTGTGGTGGTTATGACTGATGCAAGTGACCAGAGTTATTAGTAGTGGTTGCGGATCGTTGTTGATGATGGTTGCTGTTGTGATGATGGAAGTTGTTTGTGATCGTAGCCATGGAGGTTTGTGTTGGTGGTTTGTGCGTGGACTGAGGGAACTCCATCTGCCATCTCACCTCACATTTAACTTCCGCCACATCACCAAACTTTCTTTTTTATCACACACACACACACACACACACACACACACACACACACACACACACACACACACACACACACACACACACACACACACACACACAGCATTACCAAAATCCCATCCACCTTGAAATAGCCACACTATAACTGCATCTCACATACATCCAGTGTTCTTTGTGTGTTTGTTTTTGTTTGTGGGTGTATCAGGCGTGCATACATGCGTGTGTGGTAGTGATGTGTGCAGTTATGGTAGTTTAGGCAAGAAAAACTGAAAAATCTGCCCCATAGTTGGCTGGGTGTGTACATGAATATCTGAGAGTTCTGGTTAACTCTCATAGTAAGTGGTGTGTGTGTGTGTGTGTGTGTGTGTGTGGAAATATAGATAGGTAGTTGAACAGATAGATTGAGAGAGAGAGAGAGAGAGAGAGAGAGAGAGAGAGTTGGAAAAAAATGGGAAATACTCAGAAAAACATATTTAGTCACGAATTTTCCGTCCACACCATGCCAGCATCGGGCACTTTGTCTTATGTCGTCAGCATGACTAATAGTAAATATATAAAGATGCTATTTGGCTCTCTATCATCTTATTGTTTTTTTCTTGCAGGGAACAATATGCGGGTTTCTTCCCTTTGGCTCCTTCTTCCTTGCATAAAAATCAGTAAATCCAAAACCCCAACTGGCTAAAACCAAATCCTCCTACCAGTTAAATCGCTCAAAGAAAAATGTCAAGAACCACGCAGAATAAACCCTAGTAAGTGATCAATGTCTACCCTGCATCATTTATTTCCTACCCGCACTGCCACACCGCCCACACCAGCAGACTGAGCAGTCCCAGCAAGACGCAAGAACCGCCATGGGAGCCTCTAACGAAGCGCTAATTGCGGACTATACTCTTTATTTAAAACTGCTCGTTAATTACCTGAATGCAATTGGATACTCACAGCTAATTACCGCAAGATATATTTACCTGTAATTGCCAGTCCATTTTATTTAATCAAGGTGGGTTAATTAGGGGTGTGTATCAGACGTAATGACCCGTGTTGGATCTTGTTAGCCCAGTTAAGAGGCGACCCTCATTAACCCCTTCAGGCAGAGGGAGTAATTAGGAGTAATGGCGTAGTATTTACATTCTCTCTCTCTCTCTCTCTCTCTCTCTCTCTCTCTCTCTCTCTCTCTCTCTCTCTCAACATATGCAGTTAGTTTGACTTATTCACTTCGGAGAGAGAGAGAGAGAGAGAGAGAGAGAGAGAGAGAAAGAGAGAGTTTCAGGACCTGAGATAGCGGTTTCATTCCTTCTACCGTCAGTCGATTTTCTCTTTCTCATTATCTCACTTTCTTATTTCACTTTCTCACATTTCTCTCTCCTAGTTTCTCATGTCTGGGGTTCGTATTCTTGTCGTGTAAGGAAACTTCCTAGCACCTCTTACTTTGCGATTTATTTTTGGATACAGCTGATTAATACCATTTTGTACGTTACTTATGCAGAGTATGGCGATATTGGGAAGGCTTTATATAAGACAGAGGAGGACAGTAAGGTGTAATAAGCAAAATAAATCGCTCATGAGGTGGTGTTATGGATGAGGTGAATCCGAGTATCAGTTAATAATAATAATAATAATAATAATAATAATAATAATAATAATAATAATAATAATAATAGTAATAACAACAATAATAATAATAACGAAACGGGCATAGTAACTAAAATAGGATCTGATATAAATGGTATACTACACAATATGTATTTAGAGCAACTATAATAATAATAATAATAATAATAATAATAATAATAATAATAATAAATGATACGAGTGGTATATTACTTAACGATAATAACAGACGCATTATATTTCGAATTTTTCTATCACGTCCAGATTTTGTGTAATGATATACTACCCTTGGCTACCTGGCCACTTACGGGCCTTGTAACAATGAGCGCTCCTCTCAGTGCATTAGTATCATATGTATAGGTTTTGTCTCTAAACATATGCTGATTAATTTCTGTGCATTTCAACTTATACAAAGAACTTCTGTGGTATTTCAGAATGGCATCAAATTGACGTGCTTGTGTAAATCACACAGACAACTTCTGCTATGTCTGTGGACAATATACACCTATACAACAGAGAAGAAACATAGCGACAGCATCAAGGATGAAACTTGCCTACAAGTACCATTTTGGTTGTAAGGAAGGAGACCAAGAGAGGGACTGGGTGCCACATATTTGTCGTGCACAGTGCAATGCAATGTTAACCGCTTGGCTGAATGGTAAACTAATGGCTATGCCATTTGCAGTGCCCATGATTTGAAGTGAGCCCAAAAATCACCATGATGATTGTTATTTTAGTCATACAAAGATAGCAGGATTTTCAAAGAAAAATAAATCGAAGATCAAGTACCCAAACTGTCAGTCAGCCTTAAAACCAGTACGACATGACGAAGAAAACCCACCGCCACTTTTACCACCAATGGTCACAGACAACGGTTCTTCTGACGTTTCAGCTAGTGATATGGAAGTAGAGAAAGATAACCCATATGTTCCAGACGCAGATAGTTCCCCACATCTGGTAAGTCAAGCAGAGTTAAATGACTTGGTGCGCGATTTGGAATTTAGAAAAGGCAGAGTTGCTTGGTTCCAGACTTCAGAAATGGAATCTTCTACAGCCAAGTACCAAAGTTTTGTATTTTCTTACGTGTCACTTGAATTTTTCATCAATTTACTTAAAGGAGAGAAGTGTTTGTTTCTGCAGTGATATCAGTGGTCTAATGCAAGAGATTGGGTGTGACTATGATCCCAAAGAGTGAAGACATTTCATTGATTCCAGTAAAATGAGTCTTAAAGCTATCTTACTGCACAATGGCAATGGGAAACCTTCACTACCTTTAGCCCATAACACAGGTCTTAAAGAGACTTATGAATCCATGAAACTACTGCAAAGGCTCATCAAATTCAAGGAGCACATGGAATATCCGTGGTGACCTTAAAGTTATATCCTTGCTCCTTGGTCTAAAGTTGGGTTACACAAAGCATAAGAGCTTTCTGTGTTTCTGGAATAGCAGAGATGATAGGAATCACTACAAAAAGCATGACTGACCATCTAGAACTGAACATGTTGTTGGTGAACATAATGTACAACATCCAGCACTAGTTGATCCTTTGAAAATACATCTTCCATCACTTCACAATAAACTGGGGCTCATGAAAAATTTTGTGAAAGGTATGGATCGTCAGTGGAAGGGTTTTCAATACTTAAAGGACAAATTTAAAGGAACTGTGACTGATGCAAAGTTAGATGCTGGAGTTCTCACTGGGCCACAGATCCGTAGTGTCATCTGCAACCCATTGTTCCCCCTTAAACTAAATGAGATGGAACGAATTGCATGGACATCTTTTGTTCAAGTTGTTAAAGATTTTCTTGGAAACCACAGAGCTAAAAACTACCGTGAACTGCTAGATAACATGCTCAAAGCTTATGAATGAATGGGATGCAGGATGATTATTAAAATGCATTTTCTACACTCACATCTTAACTTCATGCCTGTGAACCTTGGTGCTGTAAGTGACGAGCATGGCGAGCGTTTCCACCAGGAGATCTGTGTTATGGAGTGTTGATATCAAGGGAACTTCAACCCAAATATGATGGGTGATTACTGTTGGTTCCTGCAACGAGACTTCATTTCATCCCACAAGAGACAATGGAAGAGACCACAACAAAGATTCACCCACTTTGGGTGGATGGTTCGGGGTATGGGGTGGTAACTCCGCCAGTGAAAATTCACTGTCCTTCCTAAGCCAGAATAACAGAGGAAGGATACCCTTATTAGTATTATTTAAGCATGGCTAACACAAAATGCGGTACAGAAAAGGTAGATAGTCTGCTTACATATTACACGCCGGGGAGGGAAAAGAGAAAAAAAAAAGGGTCTTCTGTTACACAAACTCTGGATGTGATACAGAAATTTGGCTATCAGATCTGAAATCAGCATCACAGATTTAGAGGGGAAATAGTTGTTCCCATATCTGTAACAGAAAATAAAAATGAAATTTGTTGCTTAGTGTAATAATAATAATAAAAATAATAATGATAATAATAATAATAATAAAAATAATAATAATGATAATGATAATAATAATAATAGTAATAATAATAATAATAATAGTAATAATAATAATAATAATAATAATAATAATAATAATAACAACAATAATAATAATAATAATAATAATAAAATTATTTATCCATCTATTGCCAGAAGCCTTAATCCCTTAAGGGATGGCCACAAACAAATCGCTTGCATGTCGCCCTGTCCAACGCCATTTCACTGCCATACTCCTAGCTCACACCCCCCTCAATCATGTACCTCTCCATTCCATCGCTTCATCTCATCCTCGGCCTCCCCCTCACTCTCCCCCCTTCCACCTCACTCACATACACTCTCCTCGTCAGTCTCTTGCTCTTTATCCTTTCCATATGACCAAACCACCTCAGTGTGTTTCTCCTTACGCTTCCTATCACATCCATATCCAACAACAACGCTTCTTCACTTCCTCTTTCGTCAGTCTGTCTCTCCATGTGACTCCACATGGTCTTCTCAAATAACTCATTTCCACTGCTCTCACTCTTGACTTGTGTCCCTGCAACAAGGGCCAAGCTTCACTTCCATACGTAAGGGATGGTATCACAATACTGTCATGCAGTGACTTTTTCACTTCCATGCTCACTTCTTTCTTTCTTATCACTGTTTTCAAAGAACTAGGAATCTTTCTTCCTTGCTGAACCCTTTCAAGCACTTCATCCTCAAAACTTCCATCTTTACTCATCACACTACCCAAGTACTTAAATGTGCTCACATTTTCCATTTCCTCCTCATCCAACTTCACTAAACATTCACTGACTCCATTTCTCTCGAAGACCATAAATTTATTATTCCCTACATATTCGCTTCTAGATTCCATTTCTCATACACTCCGAAATTCATTCAGCAACTCTTGCAGCTAACCTTCGTCTTCCCTTAACAACACAGTATCATCTGGAAACAACAATATACAGAGTTTCCACGCATTGCCCTCTCTCATTGCGGTTGCTACAACACCCGCTGCCCTACCCTGTATCTCTTTTATAACCCTATCCATATACAGATTGAACAACCATGGATACATGAAAGATCCCTGTTTCAATCCGACCTTCAAACAGAAAAATTCATTCAGTTCACTGTCCACATGCATTGCAACCTTAGCACAATCATAAATATTCTTCACGGCATTCAGCAACTTCCCATATACTCAACATATTCTTACTACTTTCCACAATCATTGTTTATCCACCCAGTCATATGTTTTTTTTTCCAAATCATGGAGGCCGCATATAACTTCTTTCTCTTCTTTAGAAACTTTTCCACTAAAGACCTAAGAATGAGTATCTTATCTACACAACCTCTTACCTCCATAAAAAACTTATTCCTTAGTTATTTCCCTAACTCTGTCAGTAATTATCCTACCATTTACTTTTCCTATTACACTAAGAAGACAAATGCCCCTATGATTACCATGCACTTCTTTTTCCCCTTTTCCCTTGTACAGGTGGATAATGATACCAGACTTCCAATCCTCCGGGAATTTACCTTCCTCCTAGGCCAATCTCCACATCTTCCACATCCATTCTATTTATACCTCCCTCCCATGCTTCAGCATTTCACCACACACACTCCATCAGTTCCTGTGGCTTTCCCCCTTCCTGGCTTCTTTGTTGTCTCCACAACTTCCATTCTATTGATTTCTTTCTTTCTTTTCACATCCCTCTTTCTACCAGCCACCTATATTCGCATTACTTCCATTCTCTATGTTCAACAATTCCTTAAAGTGTTCTCTCCATCAGCT
>NC_137027.1:20815473-20872973 GCF_032717465.1 Coenobita brevimanus | reverse complement strand
TGAATTCAACTACGGTGTATGGGTAGGACGCACAAGCCACCAGAAGAAGGCGTGGCTAACGGTTGAGGCAAGCAAGGGCGAACAATAAAGAAACAATAGTATCGCTCAGTAGAGCACTTAGTGACGTGCATTAGATCGGTCACTTCTGAAACAGTGACGAATGTTTTGAAAAGTATACCACCGAAATGGAGAGAGAAACGGTTAACTGAGTGATACACAGTGAGTTTTCCACTAATAGTTCGCGGTTTCTCACAAAAGGGAAATGTCGTGAATTTGATTCGTGACATTACACCCCTACAAAATGAATTTTTTCCTTATGGGAAAAAATTTGTGGATATATATATATATATATATATATATATATATATATATATATATATATGTACACATCCTAACTCAGTCACACAAGATTCACACTGTGGTGTGTGTGCTATCCTGCTACAGGAGAAAATCACTATCGCCAATGAGCGTAAAAACCCCGTATTTACGTTAATAGAGGCAAGCTTGAGGGAAAAAACTCCGTGACAATGGTGAAAATTCTGTACTCAGGTCAAACTGAGTGAAAAGTCGCTACATTTACACTGACAACTAATTGTTATGTAGCGTGATGTGTGTAATACATGGTGTAGGTGTAACAGTTGTGGTGTAACTGTACCTACATGTAAAATGACACAGTAAATATTAATAATATGGCGACGACGAAGGCAGAGGAGAAGAGGCGGCAGCATGTGGCAGACGATCAGCTGGCCCGCACAGCAAAACTGCTACACCCATTGCTGTACCTGCAAAATCAATTAAGGTGGAGCATCAAAAGTGTCAATGAGACAAAAACTCTTATTAAGTTACAATTACTCTCTCTGCCTAGCAATCAGTACATGCTACGAAAAGTACGCTCTGGTTGAAAAATGCGAGTGACAGCCTAAGCTTCGTACATTCGAGGTCTCCATTAATTACAGCACACGATTAGTGTCGACAAGTTGAGAATCCTTGTGCAAACTCGGGCTTCCTTAGCCTCGAACTGCACACGGGTCCTCAACCTGTGCCTTAACCTACAGTACTTATATTAACATCGGGGAGCTGAGAATCCTTGTGCAAACTCGGGCTTCCATAGCCTCGAGTCGCCTCTGCAGAGTTCTCTCATCCCCCTTTACCTACGGTACATAATATATATCGGGGAGCTGAGAATCCTTGTGCAAACTCGGGCTTGCGTAGCCTCGAGTCGCCTCTGCGGAGTTCTCTCTCAAACTCCCCCTTAACCTACGGTACATAATATGTATGTACAGACCCTGGACATACTGTGTCCTGTGGGGCCAATGGGCGAGACGTCAGGTCTGCACCCACTTCACCACTACCCTGTCTCTCAACTGTCTCAGAGATTACGGGTGTGGTTACGAACGGCACAGGAAGGACATGTCCCTGATTAGTGGTGTTACTTTGACACACGCTGCAGGAACGCACAAAACTATGTATGTCTCATCCCATCCCTGGCCAGAAAAAGTCAGCTCAGATACGGCCCTGGGTCTTCCTTTTGCCCAGGTGACCTCCTGAGGCTGAACAATGACCCCATTGTAACACTGCTAGGTGGTACTTGGCGGGAACGACAAACTGCAGTCGAACCTCACCCTCGGGTGTTCGTGGCTCACGGTAGAGCCGTCCTTGTTTACGAAGGAACTTGGCTCGACCTCCCCGTGAATACTTTATCACTCTACCCTTTTGTTTGTTCCGCACGGCAGCAAGTGTCGTGTCAGAATGTTGTTCTTGTACAACAAGTTGGCTACACATCAGATCTTGCGGCGATTCAATGATCACTGGGGTGACACAGTCTGGAGCATCAGCCATGGCTCGTGTTACCATAGCAGCCGAAGTCTGAGTAGCGTCATGTTCGGTGCAACTATCCTTGACACTGTAAATGTTGCCTATTATAAGGTCAAATAAAGGTTCTGCATTACAACTGCAAGTGTCGTACCAGTATAAAATGGAGATGCCACCTGGATACATGCCGCAGGGAACAATCTCACTGATCCATCAATAACGTTTGCATGGATCTGTCGACCTGTATACTGCTCAGGCCGAACTAGACTCTGCTTGACAGAGCAACCTGAGGAACCATTATCTCTCAGGACCTTCACAGGAATGCCTCCCACAAACCCTGGCTGAACAAGGAAGGTACTGTCACCTGTGGGAGCGCCCGTGGAGGAAGGAGCTAGCCACTCATGAGGCTGCTGAATTGATGTGGCAAACATTGTGCCCTGAGAATTATATACTTGAGGGGTCGTACTCACTGCCCGTGGAGATGGAACATTGGCCATCTGTGGAGGGGGGTTCACTGTCACTGTGGGACTAGTGAACTGTGGGGAAGTACCCATACTGGTAGGGACGTGACCACCGTGCTGCTGCTGAGGAATGAAGGCTGCATTCACTTCCTGCCTCTTTTGAGCTGGTGGTGAAAAAGTTTGTCCCGACGGTTGGTTGCGTGGTTGATACTGCTGCTGGTTAGGGTACTTGTTGTACCTCTCCCACTCAGGTTTCTGAGTGTTTTGCCCCTGGTCCTTCCTCTGCGGTTTTGTACCTTGGCCACTATTCTGAGAATGGCCTTGTTGCTGGGATTCAGTCTGAGACGGTTTCCCAGATTTATCAGCTTTCCTATTCCAGGTATACTGCTTACAAGTTTGATACCCATATGCAGTGAAATACGCGTCAGCCTTTTCTGTCATTTGGCTGGCATCTTTCACCTGGCAGATCTTAAGCTTGCTTTGAGCTCAGCAGGCCACGACCTCTCTAGCTGTGTACGCAGCATAAGGTCAATTATCCCCTCACGCGTGGAAGGAGTTTCATCTTTCTCCAGCCACTCATTTAAGTAAGCAGTGAGACGGTTGAGGAACTGAACAGCTGTCTCCTTGTCTTGGAGACGAGCTCGCATGAACTGAACTTTGGCGTCGTCTACTGTGAGACCATACGCCTTAATGAGTGCAGCTTTCATCATCTCATATGTGAGATTGTCTCCACGAATTCCGTGGAGAATATCGAGGGCAGGGCCCTCAAATAAACTAAGAAATTGGAGCCCCTTAGCTGCCTCATCCAGTTGATACATGTCTGCCATGTCCTCAAAACGAGCTATGTACGGCTCGATTCACCCGCCTTCCTTGTATGAAGGAAGCTTGATGCGTGGGGTCGCCAGGACATGTGCAGGGAGAACGCTCATGGAGCTTGGACCAACTGCACCAGATGTATCTGAAGCCAAGGAATCTCGCTTGTGCTTCAGCATTTCATATTCGTGTTTTTCGCGTGTTTCTCGTTCGGCACGTTCGTGTTCTCGTTCTCTGTCTCGTTGTTCACGCTCGTATTCGCACTGTTCTCGCTCTTGTACTAGCTTGAGTTCGTGCTGTTTTTGCTCTTGTTCGCGCTGTTGTCACTCTTTTTCTAACTCGAGCTTGCGTTGTTTCTGCTCGTGTTTGCGCTGTTCTCGCTCACGTTCATGTTGTTCGCGCTCGTATTCGCGCTCTTTCTCACGCTGCTCCTGATTATGCCGTGAGAGTATGTACTCTTTAATTTCAGTTGGGTCTGTAAGACACATATCTTTGGCTTCCTGTAAAAACACAGTGGTAGCCATGACGCTAATTCACTAAGCAAGCCGAAACTGAGTACTGACTGCTGCTTCGCAAACGAATGCTAATAACACAAGTAAAGAATACAGACACAAGCTAGTGGTGACCAGTCTTATCTAGTTAACTGGCAAAGAATAAAGCAAAAATGTAAATGACTGGGAAGACTCAATGATTAACGCAATGGGTACGGCGGCTACCCAGGAGCGAATAAAATCGTCTGACGTTACCAAAAATAAAGTACTAAATAGAGTTAAGTACTCCGTGGATTAATAAAGCAATAATTCACTTACTAAATTAACGGTAAACACCAGTAAACTTGTGCCTATAAACTTTAATGATAAACACCTAAATATGAATGAGTGAGTATTATCTCGTGAATAGCTTTAGAGCTAGGAGTTAATATCCTGGCGAGGTCGCCAATTGTCATGGGGTTTTTAAATAAATGCTAATGTTATTTAAATATGTTCAATAATATTGAAGAGCAGGGACAATGATTGTCTTGCTAAATCAAGCAACGATTACTTTACGCTGGCTTGCTTCGCACGATTCTCTAAGAACGAGAATTTATAAACTTTCTCAACAGTACACAGCAGAGACTAATTACTCAATTGCTGTTTATTAGTACTGTTAGCCTCTGGAGAAAGTTACTTCACCCCTGACAATAAATAACTAATACTATTAATAATATCAGGTTCTTGCTGATGCTTAACTCCTAGGAGGCACAACGGATTTTAAGCTTAATACACAAGACTGGCCTAAGTACCAGTTATGAATGGCAAACGTTTATGCAAGCTAGGAGCTATAAGAGAAATAAGCTTAATTGTGGAGAAATGAAACAAGAGTTTACATTACATTAAGCTCAAGAAAAAGAACTGTTAAATTTATTGATTACAAAATAAATTTAACGTTACATATCAAAATCAAATTAATGAGATTGCACTCACTCACTCACTCAAAAGCTAAATTCTTATGCCTAGGAAAAACACCTTAACTAAACTCTCAAGTTTAGGAAAATGAAAAGAAATACTGGTCAATGAATGCGGTGTATCACCCAAAGAAGGGTGGGAGCGTGGAGAACTGTAGTCTAGTGGAGTCTGGGTGCTAGCTGACCTCTCTCTACTCTCACTTCTGGAGCACAGTACCTCTCTCCATCACAACAGACATTGGACTGAATTCAAATACGATGTATGGGTAGGAAGCACAGGCCACTGGAAGAAGGCGTGGCTAACGGTTGAGGCAAGCAGGGGCGAACAATAAAGAAACAATAGTATCGCTCAGTAGAGCACTTAGTGACGTGCATTAGATCGGTCACTTTTGAAACAGTGACGAATGTTTTGAAAAGTATACCACCGAAATGGAGAGAGAAACGGTTAACTGAGCGATACACAGTGAGTTTTCCACTAATAGTTCGCGGTTTCTCACAAAAGGGAAATGTCGCGAATTTGATTCGTGACAGTAGTAGTAGCAATAGTAGTAGTGGTGATGGTTGTATTATTATTATTATTAGTAGTAGTAGTAGTAGTAGTAATAGTAGTAGTAGTAATAGTAGTAATAGTAGTAGTAGTAGCAGTAGTAGTTGTAGTAGTAGTAGTAGTAGTAGTAGTAGTAGTAGTTTCACATTCGGAACAGCTCTAGGTCTTGTGTTCCCGCTGACGCCATATTTGTTCCAGCTGACGCCATTTCGTTCCCTCTGGAACCTAGGAGTCAGTACAGTGGTCCTGAACCGTCTCATGGTGGGGACAGGTCTAGTTCCGGTGGCTGGGGGGGATGGAGATGCCGTCTGTTGGGTCAGACTGGCTGGCGGGTCCAATACATAATTCGTCCCTGTGGAAGATGTAGTTGTGATAATGATGATGAGGAGGAGGAGGATGGTGGTGATGATAATAATAATTGTTGTGATGATGATGTTAAAGGTTGTGATGATGACGATGATGACGGTGATGAGGCGGAGAGGAGGAGGAGGAGGAGGAAGGGGATAAAAACAGAGAATGATGATGATTGCTCTCTACCTCCACTATCATCATCTATCTATTCTTTTCACTTTAACTTGCAGAGAGAGAGAGAGAGAGAGAGCTGCGAAGGGGGGGGGGAGTATGTAACGGGAGAAGAAGGACATGGAGGAATGGTGTTTATTTTTCCTCCCATCCCTCCCTCTCTCTCACCTGGCAACACACACACACACACACACACACACACACACACACACACACACACACACACACACACGTTCATAACACTCCTCAAATCTGCACACAACACTATCACACACACACACAAACACACACACACAACTTGATAACACTCCTCAAACATGCACACAACACACTATCACATTAAGTCACACACACACACACACACACACACACACACACACGTTCATAACACCCCTCAAATGTACACACACAACACACTATCACATTAATTCACACACACACACACACACACACACACACACACACACACACACACACACACATACACCTCTTCTCATACGTTAATAGGGTCCAAGTGGGGCACAAACTGCTGCCTCTTCATAATATACACAATTTTCAATATAAGGGGGTAATTTTTCGGTGTGTATAAAGAGAGGTGTCTTCACCCCCATTGAGCTCTGTAGTAACACATTTTGAAAATGACTTTTTTCATAGGGACTTGTTAAGGTTTATTAGTAGACTAAACACTTCGTAAAAATAAATAATGATGGGGAAATTTTGTTTTATTCCTTGTCCTTTTAATAACACCAAATAAATAATAACAATAATTCTCTATATAGCAGTATATGACAGTTCCATTGTGTCCTGATTGGCTAGCTACTATGACGTCACTAGCTTCCTCCCCGTGGTACACTTGTGGCTGCTGGGTTGTGGCGGGTTGCGGGTGTACTGTGGGAATTCAGTATTTCAGTGTGGACTCTGACACCAACAAGGTTGAACGCCATGGCTCCTTTAGCTCTGCTCTGCATTTTACTGACTGTTCTTCCTGCTTTGAGTTCAGGTACTGTAATATATGAAGTTTTTTTTTTTTTTTTTTTTTTGACTCGTGTTGTTAAGTGCATTTTGAAATTTCGTCATAGCTCTTCACTAGCGATTTATTCTGTCCGCACATCTATATCCTTTCGTGTCTTATCGATATAGAATTATTAACTTAGATTTCACTGCACATTTTCGTCAGCGGATTATTCTGATCATTGCACATTTATATGCTCTCGCATTAGTGCAAAGTGCTTCAACATTTAACTATAAATAACGCACAATAGTGCAGAAATGTTTTATGAAAAAATATGATAATTGTAATAATAATAATAATAATAATAATAATACATCACTATAAAATAGCTGTTACGAAGTCTACTATGCCACCAAGAATAATAATATACTTTATGTATAATGTTGCTTGTTTTCATGCTTTTACACACACACACACACACACACACACACACACACACACACACACACACACACACACACACACACACACGTCTTACAATAACTTTGTAAGTGCTTGTAGAGAAGTTTTGTAGATCAGTTATACATATGTTAGACCTGTGGACGAGCGGTTGTTATACTTGAGTAGTTTGTAAGTAATCTTGGTTCTCATTTGTCATGCAATGACAGGAGACGTAAAGATGAGTATGGGACTGTTTTTATTTGTCTTGGAAATATTAACAGTCTCTCACACACGAGTGAAGTACAAGTAGAACCCGCGAGCTGCCTCCTTGTCTCTCTCTCTCTCTCTCTCTCTCTCTCTCTCTCTCTCTCTTCCTTCCTCTCGCCCATGTTGCTAAGGCTCCTTCTCGCTACTACCTGTCGGTTCTATAGCTAGCCTCCTTCTGAGCTCTGCTTCCTAAATTCTGGTGTAGCAGGGGTCGTGTCACGTGTGTTACACTGTTGTTGGAATGTTCTAGAAGCCTGTGTGTATGTGTGTGTATGGTCACGAGGCGCTGTCGTGTGCCTATCAAGCATTCCTTGAGTTAGAGTGTGTAAGCATGTTTAGCATTGCTCGATTCTCGCAGACACAATACCTTTTTCATCCACTGACTTGCTGCTTCTATCTGTCTGTTGTTACGGAACAGAGAAAGATAATGTACATTTTAAGTGAGAATACTAAAAATCACTACTGTCCCGTAAAGTTCCAGGTTCAAAACAAAAGAGTTAGGTAAAATTACAAGTTAAAGTTTAATGCTCAAACTAACAACAAAACATTCAGGACTCATAAGGATAATGTAATGGCAAAAAAACAGGTTAAATATATGGTTAACTGCAATAGCCTCTATTAACACGAAATTAGCATGAGTAAATTTATCTAAGTCAGCCCTGTTAAAATGAGATACCAGATAATACTCAGTGAATGCCAGATACATTATTACAGATACAAAATATTATTAATGATAGCTGACAATAAGAACCTTACATAAATTACAGAAACCTTACTAGGCCTAAGAATTAACCTTATGCTACACAGTACAAGAAAAAATGCAACAACAGTTATACTCAAATTACACACAGCTGCTAGATGGTTGGAGACTTCCTGAGCACTCACAATAATAACAACTGTACAGGGGAGGACAGAGATGTGAGCAAAATGAGGAGTAGATCTAAGTGGCAATAATGCAGAGACTGAGCTCATTATATAGGGGCCAGCAGAGCTTGATACAACTTGTAAGAAGGACGCACAAATGAAGCCAGAGGGGACAAAGAGCTGACAATCCTGCTCTGAACAACAGAAAGGACGACTTACTCTACTATAACGGTAGAAGGGGGGACTGAGGCAGAACACGCTCGTGATCAAACATGCAGCATACTGTGCGTTAAAATTACACAAAGGATGATGAAATCATAGGCTATGTAACACCTCCCCACAAAGAAAACGAAATTTACAAAGGAAATTTCTTATTACTCTAAAACAATCTGTCTAAAGTCTAGATAAGCAATCTGCAATAACATTTTCTTTCCCCTTGACATGTTGTATGTCTAATGAATACTCCTGAAGAAGTAGACTCCATCTTGTCAATCTGATTTTTATCTTTAAACTTACTAAGGAATTTCAGTGGGTTATGATCGGTATAAATGACTATGGGGTCAAAACCAGAACACAAATAAAATGAAAAATGCTGTAAACCCAAAATCAAGGCCAAAAGCTCTTTCTCAATATTTGAGTAGTTCTTTTGAGGTGGAGTGAACTTCTTACTGTAATAAGATACAGGGTGTTCAATACCCTGATCATCCTCTTGCAGCAAAATAGCCCCAGCTCCTGTATCACTTGCATCAACAGACATCTTAAAAGGCTTAGTAAAATTTGGAGTAGCGAGCATTGGCTGACTTAATAGGATAGCTTTAAGTTTGCTGAAAGAGGATTCACAGTTATCGGTCCAGACAAATTTAACTCCCTTTTTCAGTAGGTCCGTAAGTGATGATACAAGAATAGAAAAGTTAAGAACAAATCTCCTGTAATAACCTACCATTCCCAAAAATCTTTGTAGCTCTTTCCTACTTTTAGGTCTGGGAAGATCACTTATAACCTGAACCTTAGCTCCTGGTGGTGCAACATGTCCATCACCAATTACATACCCAAGGTACTGAACTTTAGCTTGACCAAACTCACACTTTGACAAATTAGCTACAAGATTAGCATGAACCAAACGCTCAAGAAATTTACTGACATGGCATAGGTGATCTTTCCAGTTGTCACTGAAGATTAATACATCATCAATATAAACAACACACCCTGCCAAACCTTCTGTTACAACATTCATGAGCTTCTGAAATGTGGCTGGTGCATTCTTCATACCATATGGCATTACAGAACATGCAAAAGTCTTTCCTAGTGTTACAAAACATGAGATCTCCCTAGCACGTTCAGTCATAGGTACTTGCCAGTATCCCTTTAACAAATCAAACTTACTTATGTACCTAGCCTTTCCGATCTTGTCTATGCAATCTTCCACGCGAGGGAGAGGGTAAGTGTCTGTTTTGGTTATCTGATTAACACGTCTGTAGTCGATGCAAAGCCGCTGTGACCCACCCGGCTTAGGGACCAGAGTGACAGGAGAACTCCACTCGCTCTGACAGGGCTCAATCATCTTGTGGTCCAACAGGTAGCCAAGCTCCTTCTGGATGAGAGGAACTTTCACTGGGTTCACACGGTAAGGAGGCAATTTAATTGGCTTTGCGTCTCCAACATCAACATCATGCATCAACACAGTGGTTCTTCCTGGAGTGGCACGAAACACTTCCGGGTACTCCTGCAGTAATGCCGAAAACTCCTGCCTTTCCTCAGGAGGTAGATGAGAAAGCTTAGTCTGGAGATCATTCATGATATCAGGATTCTTCCCCAAACAATCATTCAGGCTCATACTGCATGGGAGAACTTCACTTGCAGACTCGGGTGGAACAGCTACAGTGCAAACTGGATTATTTTCGTCCCGCCTGTGATATAACTTTAGCATGTTGATGCGACATAGTTGCTTTTTCTTTCTACGATCTGGTGTGGCGATGACATAGTTGACATCACTGAGTTTCTTCTCCACGAAATAAGGACCACTAAACTTGGCTTGAAGAGGTTGCCCATGAACTGGTAGCAGAATCAAAACCTGATCTCCTGGCTGAAACTGGCGTAACCTGGACTTCTTATCATACCAAGTCTTCATCTTCTCCTGAGCAGCTCCTAAATTCTCTCTCGCCAGCTTTAAAGCAGTGGACAGCCGTTCTTTGAACTTCATCACATACTCCAGCAGGTTGACGTCATCTTCCTCCAACAACCAGCATTGCTTGAGTAACTTAAGGGGTCCTCTTACTTCATGGCCAAACAGTAGTTCAAAAGGTGAGAAGCCCAGTGATTCATTTGGAGTTTCTCTTGCAGCAAACACAACGAATGGAAGACCTTTATCCCAGTCTTTCTGATGTTCCAAACAGTATTTCTTGAGCATCGATTTGAGTGTTTGATGATATCTCTCCAACGCTCCTTGGGTCTGAGGATGGTAAGCTGAAGACGTGATCTGGGTGATGCCCAACCCTTTCAGAGACTGCTTGAAAACATTTGACATGAAATTACTTCCCCGGTCTGACTGTACCTCCTTGGGCAGACCAAACTTTGTGAAGAACCCTAGCATTTCCTTAACCACGTTCTTTGCTGAGATATTTCTAAGTGGAATGGCGTCAGGATAACGAGTAGCCATATCAATCAGGGTCAACACATAAGAAAATCCTGAAGAAGTCTTAGGAAGAGGGCTCAAAATATCCACAAACACACAGGTGAATGGCGCCTCAAAAGGAGGAATGGGAACTAGAGGTGCAACCTTTTCGGTCTCATTACACTTCCCCACAACTTGACAGGTGTGAAAAGACTTACTATACCAGGAAACATCTCCGAAGATACCTGGCCAGTAGAAGTGTTTCAAAATGCGTGCCACAGTCTTCCTCACTCCAAGGTGTCCTGCCAAACTGGAATCATGAGCCACTCTAATGATATCCTGCCTACAAACAAGAGGGATGACAACTTGATGTACAACCTCCCATTCACAGTCGGCTGACGCTGTTGGGGGTCTCCACTTCCTCATAAGTACTCCTGACTTTATATAATAACAAGTAGAAGCACCAGTTGACTCTTCCTCACTGCAAGCAGAGTTAGTAAGACCTTTCAACTCAGGGTCAGGAACCTGCAACTCAACCAACTCTTGACGAGACAAATTATCAACACTACAGGGTACTGCCTCATCTGGTGAGTGGTCCAAATTAGCAAGAAAAGTGTCAGCTAGGATAACATCATCATCATCATTATCCTCTAAATCACCAGTAACTTTAGACTTAGCCCTAGTGACAGCACATACAGGGAACACATCAGGGACATCACAATCCTGGGTCGCAGCCACTGGCTCACTAGACAACTGAGGAGCTGGACACACTTGACTTCCACCAATATTATTTCCAAGTAAGAAAGTTACACCTGACATTGGGAGTGTCTCAACCAACCCAACCATAACGGAACCATTAACAAAACCAGACTCTAAATTCACTCTGCACAGAGGGACAGAGAAGTAATTATTCCCTACACCTTGTAGGATTACAGTTTCATCAGAGGAATTAACATTAGAGCCTAGAACACTGGTCAGCATAAGGGATTGGCAAGCACCTGTGTCACGATATATTTTAACTGATTTCCTGTCATTACTGTCCAGAGGACTGACAAAACCATCAGACAGGAAATTAGCACATGAACTCTTGAGAGTGTCACCCACGTTACTGCTCAAAAGAGGAGCTCCATCATGAGAATTTAAGTTACCCCTCAAAGCAGGTTCAGTTAACTCAGTTAAAGAATTATGGGAACTCTCAAGAGTGGACACTAGACCAATTGACTGAATATTTAAAGACTCCTTTTTGTTCACATCACGCTGTCTCCTGAAACATTTCTCCGTAGCATGACCAAGCTTACTACAATAAGTACATTTACTTTTCTGAAATCTAGAGGTGGAGCTGGTATTTACTTCCTGAGAAACATCATC
The DNA here is from genome assembly GCF_032717465.1 of Coenobita brevimanus. Taxonomy (NCBI): domain Eukaryota; kingdom Metazoa; phylum Arthropoda; class Malacostraca; order Decapoda; family Coenobitidae; genus Coenobita; species Coenobita brevimanus. Next base: position 20,860,871 of record NC_137027.1, on the reverse strand, counting down.
TTTATTCTCTTTCCTGTTACCTGTACTCTGAGTAGAGGCAACGTACTTACTCTCAGCTTTCCTTTTTTCTCTAGAATATCTCTTGTGAGTGAGAACATATTCATCAGCTAAAACTGCAGCATCAGACAAATTATCTATTCTTTTCTCATCAAGATATAGGTTTACATCTTTACTAATACACCTTTTGAAGTCCTCCAGCAAAATCATCTGCTTAAATTTGTCAAAATCAGAATCCACATTCTTAGAATTTAACCACTGCTTTAACAGATCTTCTTTGATTTTTGCATACTCAGCATGGGATTGCTTATCTTGCTTGTAAGTTGTCCTAAATTTTACTCTATAGGCTTCAGGAACAAGCTCATAGGCCTTAAGAATCAAGCTCTTAACTACATCATAATTATCAGATTGATCCTGAGGCAAAGATGCATAAGTTACTTGAGCTTTACCAGTGAGAACAGTTTGAAGGAGTACTGGCCAATACTTTTTGGGCCAATTAAAACCTGTAGCTACCCTCTCAAACAATTGAAAATACTTTGTTAAATCAGATTCATTAAAAGGAGGGACAAGTTTAACATTTTTAGCCACATCAAAATCATCAGAGCTAGATGATCCAGTTCCACCTTGTTTCATGCGATACTCATTGTCTGCCTGAATCCTGGCAAGTTCAATTTGTGCCTGTATCTGTGCCTCCTGAATACGAGCCTGAGACTCCGCCTCCTTAGCCTGAGACTCCGCCTCCTTAGCCTGAGACTCAGCCTCCTTAGCACGTGCTTGAAATTCAGCCTCCTTAACACGAGCCTCCTGCAGGGCTAGCTGTAACTTAGCTAATTCAATCTGCGTTTGCTCATTTGGAGGAGTTACATTAAACAAGCTTTTATTAATCATGCCAACAATTTGATCTTTAGAATTATGAGAGTGAACTGCAATTCCCAATTGTTGAGAAACAAGCTTAAGTTCATTCTTTGTTCTGTTTTCTACATCACACACTGTTTGCACATTTGACAAAAAAATCTTTGGCTTCATCATGCATAGTAATAGTAGACATCATGAATAAATCACAGTCACAAAATATCAAGCAATATCCTAATGATAATATCCTGAATATCCTGGCGAGGTCGCCAAATTTATGTTACGGAATAGAGAAAGATAATGTACACTTTGAGAATACTAAAAATCACTACTGTCCCGTAAAGTTCCAGGTTCAAAACAAAAGAGTTAGGTAAAATTACAAGTTAAAGTTTAATGCTCAAACTAACAACAAAACATTCAGGACTCATAAGGATAATGTAATGGCAAAAAACAGGTTAAATATATGGTTAACTGCAATAACCTCTATTAACACGAAATTAGCATGAGTAAATTTATCTAAGTCAGCCCTGTTAAAATGAGATACCAGATATTACTCAGTGAATGCCAGATATATTATTACAGATACAAACTATTATTAATGATGGCTGACAATAAGAACCTTACATAAATTACAGAAACCTTACTAGGCCTAAGAATTAACCTTATGCTACACAGTACAAGAAAAAATGCAACAACAGTTATACTCAAATTACACACAGCTGCTAGATGGTTGGAGACTTCCTGAGCACTCACAATAATAACAACTGTACAGGGGAGGACAGAGATGTGAGCAAAATGAGGAGTAGATCTAAGTGGCAATAATGCAGAGACTGAGCTCATTATATAGGGGCCAGCAGAGCTTGATACTACTTGTAAGAAGGATGCGCAAATGAAGCCACAGGGGACAAAGAGCTGACAATCCTGCTCTGAGCCACAGAAAGGACGACTTACTCTACTATAATGGTAGAAGGGGGGACTGAGGCAGAACACGCTCGTGATCAAACATGCAGCATACTGTGCATTAAAATTACACAAAGGATGATGAAATCATAGGCTATGTAACTCTGTCTATCTATCTATCTATCTATCCATCATGCTATCTATTATGATTTGTATTTATAATATGGAGTCCTGACACACACACACACACACACACACACACACACACACACACACACACACACACACACACATTTATTTATTTCTTTTGTCAGTGTCATTATTCTTATATTTGTTTCGCTGTATTTTTCACTTTACTGTATTATTATTGTTTTTATTATTAGTAGCAGTAGTAGTAGCAGTAGCATTAGTAGTATTAGTGGTAGAAGTAGTATGATTACTTCTACTACTACTACTGCTGCTGCTGCTGCTTTCATTATTATCAGCATCACTTATTATCCTCACCATTATTCCATATGGTAAGGATAAAGGAATCGCCCCTGTCCGTCCGTCTTTCCGTCCGGGCCTGTATCTCGTAAACTACCAGGTGGATTGGCTTCCTGTCACACAGAAAGATAGAGTATGTGTCGTAGTTGATGCCCGTATAGGTAAAATTGCCATATTGTCTGTACTTCACGAGCTATGACCATATAAGGAAAAATCTGTCCCGTTACCTCCGCCAAGGAGGTTGTGTTTTACCCCGCGTTGGTTGGTTGGTTGGTTTGTCTGTCTGTTAGCAGGATTACTCAAAAAGGTACGAGCGGATTGTAATGAAATTTTCTGGAAGAGTGGGCCATGGGCCATGGAAGAATTATTAAATCATGGGGAGGATCTGGATCCAGAGTATCCCGCACCATATCTCCCAAAGTTGACAATGAATTTCAATGAAATTTTATGTAAAGATGGGCCACGGACCAGAAACGAACTGATTAAATATGAGGGCGGATCCGGATCCTATATCCACTATCACGGATCCGGATCCTTTTTAATGGCAATGGTAATGGCGGAGGTATGCGCTCTCTAAGCGCTTTCTAGTGTTATATTTTGGAAACTTCTTGCTGGATTCTCTTCATATCTTACAGAAAGATAGAGTATAAGCCCTGGTTTATGTCCTTATACATTAAATTGCCACATTGTATTTTAGGCCCATCCACACGAGCGGGCAATGCCTGACGAACACTGCCCGCTGAGCGTATATCCCTCGCTTCTTTAGCAGTGTTACCAGATCGAGCAGTTTCTGGCGGCCATTGGTCACTACCGGGCACACTTGTTTTGTTGTCCACACGGCAAGCATTGCCTCAACAACGGGCAAGGGTGTTATAGATAGTTTGCCAGTGGTTTCCCTACTTATGACGTCATCTACGCTCGTGCCTTCCAGCCACCTTCCAAATGTGTGAATTGGAATGTGATTCGGTATCAATGTTTGCCCGTTGGGCACTGCCCGCTCTTGTGGAGGGGGCCTTACGAACTTTATCCATACAAGGAAACTAATCTGTTAATAACTATCATGGAAACTACTTGCTAGATCATCTTAACGTCTTAAAGAACAAGAAGCGGAGCCAAGGCACAGCAAACCTGTGCCCGGCAGTCATTTTAGTTCAGACATACATACAAATGTATATCTAGTCAAAGATGTCACATGAAATTTGGAGTAAAGCGGGTGAAAACTGACGATTTTTAGCCCATTTGAAGTTTTAGTCCCATCCCACCTGACATTGGCCCGCCTACCGCTAACCTGGGGGTGGCCCCCTGATGTAGTGAAGCAGGTTATAGGATGCAGATTTGAAAGATGCACATTTAGGTTTTGGTTTCATGTCGATGTGACGAATTTGAAAAGAGTTATGTCGAAAAAACTATTATTAAAAAAAAAAAATCGGGAGTCTACAGCCTGGGCCTTGGCCCAATTTGGCCCAAAATTTAATCAAGCGTTCAGAAGGTCGTAGCCCATCATCCCTGAAATTTTAGTCAAAATCGCACCACTACTTTTCACGTGAAGTTTTTAACAGACAGACAAACAGTCAAACAAACAGACAAACAGTGTGAAAATAATAGCCCACTAATCTCCGAGCCCCTCCGTGGCGGGGTGTACGAGTCCTAGTTTATGCCTCTTTATATGTATGAAATTAGCATAACTATTAGTGCATATCTATATATTCTTTACCGCCTGATGGGAATACGTCTTTGGTAAAGGCTTGATATTATTACTGTTATCATCATCATTACTATTACTACTACTATTATCATTACTATTATCACTACTATTGTTATTATTGCTATAATCATTATCAATATCATTGTCACTATGACTACTACTACTATTATCACCACTACTACTATTATCGCTACTATTATCATTATTACTACTGTTATTATCACTACTGCTATTATTATCATTACTACTACTATTATCATCACTACCATTATTATTGTTACTACTGCTATTATTATTATTACTACTCCTATTATTATCATCACTACTATTATTATTATCATCATTGCTATTATTATTATCATTACAGCAATTATTATTAATATCACTGCTTCTGTCAGTACTACTATTATTACCGTCACTACTACTACTATTATTATTATCACTACTGCTATTAGAATTATCATCATCACTACTACTATTATCATCACTACTACTATTATTTTTACCCCCTAACCCATAACAGGTCAGAGGCACACGTGTGAATCCCTTCCCTGCTGCCGCACGCGTCCAGACCGCTCGTGTGACTGCGATTACACCTGCGAATACTGGCAGAAAAGGTCGTCCGGGGAGCCCACCACGACCACAACGACAACGAAGACGACCAGTACGACTCGAGGTGACCCCAGCATCGGCAGTGTGAGTAGTGGTAAAGGTCGTCGTGAAGCCCCCAGTGGTCGTCGCGCAGTATGGCAGTCGTAAGCAAGAACTCGGCTCCATTATCCTCAACAACAACGACAAGAACACCAACAAAAACAACAATAACAGAACAATAAGAATGACAAACCAAAACAAAGAACAAGAACAACAATACCACCACAACAGTTAAAAAAAGTAAAAAACAAAAAACAAACAAAAACAATAATAACAAGAATGACAAACAAGAACAAGAACAACAATACCACCACAACTACAAAATGAAAAAAAGGTAAAAAAAACAACAAAAACAATAAGAAGAAACTATCAACAAAAAAAACAATGACAAATATGGTCCATTCACCCTAGTTGGCCCACATTTTCGTTCTTTTGCAGCTTATTTCACGTAGCTCAGCGGCAGAACAAGACAATGCCACGGCTCTATATCCCTCCCATAGCACTTTCTCGTGACTAGCAGTTTGAAGGGGTTATTGAGGGCTTTATCTCTCCCCCCCCTCCCTTGTTCCAAAATTCCCTCCTGTGCTTAATAAAATCGCTTGGATGTGATATGGATTACAAGAAAAGGTAAAAAAAAAAAAAAAAAGATAATCTCTCTCTCTCTCTCTCTCTCTCTCTCTCTCTCTCTCTCTCTCTCTCTCTCTCTCTCTCTCTCTCTCTCTCTCGCCAGATATATTGTTCAGAGAGTGAAATACCATATCTCATTATCGTGTGTGGTGTGGTGTGGTGTGGTGCGGGTATAACTGACTGGCGTGGTATTATCCTGTGTGGTGTAGTGTGATTGCTTCTGACTAGGGTAGTATTATCCTGTGTCGTGGTGTGGTGTGGTGTGGTGTGACTATTGGTGACTGGTGTGGTATTATCCTGTGTGGTGGTGTGGTGTGGTGTGGCCATTGGTGACTGGTGTGGTATTATCCTGTGTGGTGGTGTGGTGTGGGTATTATCGACTAGTGTGGTACTGTCCTGTGTTGTGGTGTGGTGTGGTTATCATCGACTAGTGTGGTATTATCCTGTGTGGTGGTGTGGTGTGGTGTGGCTATTATTGACTGGTGTGGCATTGTCCTGTGTGGTGGTGCGGTCTGGTGTGGGTATTACTGACAGGTCTTATAGACAGAGAAATCTAGACAACAACAGCCCCCTTGCTCCTTCAGGCTGTCTGGTAGAGAGTTTAAAAGGCTGGAGGCCTTAGAAAGAGGGAAAGACTGACTGAGGGCGATAGTTCCTCATCTGACATACGGTTAAGATGATGATGGCGATGATGATAATGGGAAGGAGGAGGAGGAGAATGATGAAGGAGGCAGTAGTGGCTGTGGTGGTGATGATGGTGGAGAATGAGAAGAGAAGAAAAAGAACGGTATTTGTGGATATTCCGTAAAACCTTTTCCTTGGCAATTTAATATACACTTCTTTTTCTTTTTAAAGAGACAATGAACGGATGAAGGAAAAACAAGGGAAATAACAAGTGCGTGTGCCTAAAGTCATCCTCCATTCATAAAATATTTATAACAACTGGATGTAAATAACAGTGGATTAAATGTTTGTGGAAAGCAACTCCCAGGAACTGAATTCCAGAGAGTAGTAGTTCTGGGGATAAATGAATTTTGATAAGTAGAGGTTCTGCATTGCGGGGGAGAGAGTGTAAGTTCACAGGCGCTCCCACCTGCCCGAGTATCTCGGGGGGAAATGTGGAGGGGAGGAACAATTAAAGAAAGTTCGTCAGAGAAGTTACGGTAAAAATATCGGTAAAATAATGCTAAAGATGCAACATCTCTACGTACTGATAATGGAGGAAGATCCACCGTAATGGCAGGATTATTGATTAATCTAATGGCTTTATTTTGAATTTTGTCCAGCTGTCTCGTTGCAACTGCTCCACATCCACTCCACAGTGGCGAACAGTATTCGAACTAAGAACGCACTTGACTTTTTGTATATTGTAGCCAACTGCTCGTCAGTGAAGAGTTCACGAACTCTGTACAGAAGTCCCAATTTTTTTAGAAGCCTATTTAGGGAGGGATTTCACATAAGCTGTCCAGTTTATGTTGGTGTTTGGTTTGACACCTAGGATATCAAGTGTAGTGGATATGGGAATAATGACATCATTTAAAATTATGTGGGAGTCTGACGGATTCTTTCTGTTGGAGAAATTGATGTACCGTATTTAGTTTTCTGAGCATTAAATGACACTAGATTTGTCTGTACCTACTGATATTTTTTTTTAGAAAGGTCCTGGTTCGGAGAAATTGCTGTGTTTATTTAGAAATTTATAATATCAGATTGTATAAAGGAGGTACTAAATGTGAAAGAACTATGAAGTGTGGAGTCATCAGCATAAGAGTGTATTGGGTTGTTAGTGACAGATAGGTCATTGATATGAATGAGAAAGAGAGTTGGGGCCAATACTGATCCCTGAGGTACGCCAGCATTTTTTTTTTTTTTTTTTTTCGTTTTTAAAGGCTCCAACATGCTTGCATTTATAGAATGAAATTGGGAATAATTTTTATCTATCATTACCAGTATTTTTCTATTATGAATTTAAGACGAAATTAGAGGAACCAGTGAGGCAAGGCCACAGTGTGACATGTTAGACAATATGGCCTGCTGCCACACTCTGTTAAATGCTTTTGAAATATCAAATGCTATTGTGTATGTTTCACCATGTTGATCTATTATTTTGTTTATCTAATTGGTAAGAGGGCCAAAAATGTCTACAGCTGAACTTTTTTGTTTTTGATCCATACGCCGGTCATTGATTAATTCAGTGATTTTTAGGTGCTTGACTATGTGTTTATTAGTGTCTCAAAAACTTTTTCAGAGAATAGAAGTTAAGCGATTGGTCTATAGTTTGATGGATCAGAAGTTGCCCCCTTCTTAGGAACAGGGTGGATATTTGCTTCTTTCCAAGAGGCTGGAAAACTTGAGGTACAGATGCATAAGCAGAAAAATTTTACCAATACATGAGCCAACACTGGGGAGCAATTTGTAAGTACAATTGAAGGAATTCCATCTGGACCAGTAGCTTTATATACTGAGAGATTCTGTAATACAGCCTGTACGTATCTTATGAAAGGGGATATTTGAGGGGAATTAAAATCAAGTACAGGAATACTGTGACTTTCTGTATTTAGGGGCGACTGTTGAAAAAATATCAAGAAGAAGGTTGACTTTTCCACGTGGGTCACTTACTAGATTTCCACCGGGGAACTGTAACAGTGGAATGGAAGAGGTGGTTTTGAAGTTAAATTTGAATGAATTAAGGGTAGATCAGAATATTTTGTTATCATTTGGCTAGTTCAGTTGTTTGTTAGCTTGTCTATGAAGAAAGTTTGATTTAGAAAGATTGATAATAGTTTTGGCACAGTTTCTGATATTTCCATAATAAAGGGTTCTTAAAGGTAAATGCTCATTTAGTTTTGGTCCTTGTGTAAATGATATAGGCTATTGTTTCTTGTTATGTTACTCTGTCACAACTGTGGTCAAACCATTCAGGCGAAATACATCTTTTCTGTAACTCTGATGGGGAATGAATGTTTCCATGCCGACTTTAATGCAATCTGTATGTGGCCCAATGTGGAGTTTGCATGTTGAGAGAAACAGGAGGTCCAAGAAACATCCATTAAAAAAATTTTTGGAAATCCTCCTAGTCTGCCCTGTTGTAGTGCAATTTAGACACCATAACAGGTTCAGAGCAGGAGGACGTGGTAGGTGTTGAACTGGTGGCTTGTATCAGACAATGATCAGAGGATCTGAAGGGGGACTTCACTTCAGCATAATAATTATCTGAATTGGTTGTTTGAAACACGTCCAGTAGGTAGGGATTTTGAATGGAGTTGTCTGGTACACGGGTTGATTGACTAAGTGGGTGAGATTAAATGAGCCTGCAGATAGACCACATTCAAGACCAGAGTCGTCAGCTCTGGCTGAATAAGTGAGCCATCCATCATCATGGACATTAAAAGTACCCAGGACAGTAATTTCTGATGCAGTATTAATGTTGATTACACTTAGTTGTGAATACAGTCAAATAAACTTGGTGCTTGAGGGGCATTAGGGGAACAATATACACAACAGAAATGCTAAATTTTACACAAAGAATTTGATTTGCATATGGAATAGTTGAAATAAGGAGAGTTAAATTTAGTAATCTCCTCCACGGCAAATTCTTATTTAGCAAGGCAACATACTCCTTTGGGTCTGAAATTTTGAATCAAGATATAACAGGAAAATTAATGTAGCTAAACCTGAGGTGGAGCTTACCTGAGTCTCTGTCAAAAATAACAAATCTGGGGATTCAACCTGGAGGAAATTGTGAACAGAGTTGATGTTGGATTGAAGTCCCCTAATACTGCAGAAGAAAATTTATCGCACTGACGATCAGTTTTGGGGCGTCGCAACACTGAAGGTGGCACGGCAGCTTGACGACGACCTGGAACGCCCTGTGCAGACGACCCAATCCTGTCGGTAGTGGTCATCCGAGAAACCACCGCACTAACTCCTATTATAGCAGCAGCCATGGTTATTTTTATGGGGGGGGGGGAGCTTGGATAAGTTGTGGAATGTGTATATGTAATGACAAGATCGGTGTTTTATGGAGAGAGGATAGCCGGTTTAAAGCAATGTGATATAATGTGGATGTGTGTGTTATGTAAGGAAGGCAGCCTGATGCCCTCTGATGTGTGAGGCAGAAAGATGTGTAACCAGCTACCAAGACCTAGCAGAGAAAATGGAATCCAGGCTATTCCTCGAGTCTCCCGTTACCTTGGCGGTAGTACTTCCCTGGGCGGGGCTGCCTACCCCAGTTTTCTTCTATAGTTTATTAATGCAGATCATGAAGGTACAGTATTTAAACGATATACGTAACATATGAGGGAATAATAACATGGAGTAGGTAAAATAATTAGCCAAAGGGCAACTGTTAAGCCATGTCGTTCGTTCGTTCGTTCGTTCGTTCGTTCGAGAGAGAGAGAGAGAGAGAGAGAGAGAGAGAGAGGAAGAGGTTAGTTTTTGCTGACCTTACTGAATGAGATTCTTCCTCTTTCGTTTTTTTTTTACTTATCTCGTATTACCCCATCTATCCCTACCTTCCCCACTCCCCCCTTCCCTCCCTCCTTTACCCTCTCAGTAGTAGTGGTAGTGGTGTATAGATGTTGATGCTGTCTGTGTGGCCTAGCAGACCCATCGATCACAAACAACCAACACCTTCATGTGGCAGGCAGCTCCTAGCCAGGGTGGGAACAGGGTCCTTCCACACGGCGAGGTGTAGGTAAAATGAAGAGGGCATACCCCCAAGAGGATGAGCTGTGTATAGGATATGTATGAGTAGTAGTGTCACCCAGATTTTCTCTACTTGGGAAATGTGGCTGCGTTTCCCGCCTGAAAGTGTTGCTCATGGCCAGCTGTGTATAGGAGATATGTATGAGAAGTAATGTCAGCCCAAAGTTTGTATACTTGGTAAATGTGGCTGAGTTCCTCGCCTGGGAGTGTTGTGCATGGCCAGCTACCACGTCATTGCCATGGTAGTACCTCCCGGGACGATGGTAACCATGCAGCTAGTACATTTTTGGTGGGCTAACGGGTGCTACACCTTGCCCAAGGGTGACCCGGGACTGTGCAGGGCAGGGGCGTCCACCTTCTCTGAACCGGACACATCACACGGCCGCATACCCATGATGTGTTAGATAATGATGAGCAATTAAGCAAATTATACTCGTTTTACTCTAATTGGGCCCAGATTTTTTGGTTATTTTGTAGTTTATTTCACACTCTACATTCCTTCCGTAGCACTGCTTCATGACTGGCATCATATTCTAGTGTTAATATCTGGCAACTGCTTAGAATTCAAGATGGAGAGATGGCAATTTTAGGCCAAGTTAAAGTGAAAATGGTATAATACACAATGGAGTATTGAGGAAGGCAAACAGTGGTAGGAAATCCATTATACTTTTTTATAATGCAATATGTTTTTCAAATTATTTAACTATAACCACATATTGAAATTGTGCTTAATTATGGAGAAGCAGTTTTTGTCTCATTTAAACCCATTTTAGATGTAAAATGAAATTAGTTAACTATCTAGTTTTTAATCTATTATCTATCTATCTATTATCTATAATCTATCTATGACTATATATGTGTATGTATGTATGGATGGATGGATGAATGTATATGACCATACGAGACAGACAGACAGAGAGGGAGAGATTAAGCTTCTCTCTCTCTCTCTCTCTCTCTCTCTCTCTCTCTCCACACAATACTTTCCTCTTTCCCTGCCCTACTAATACCAACCTCATCCCCACAAATCACTCGAAGGGAGAATATTGGTGGGTTAGTGAGAATTTCCCCAGTGTTTGTTCACTTTGAGGTTGTTACCCTGTGCGAAAAAGTATAGATTTATTAACTAAAATGATAGAGAGAGAGACTGACAAGGAGAGTGTATGTGAGGGGTAGGGGAAACTTGAGGATGCGATACAGGGATGGAGTGGAGAGATATGTGAGAGGATGGGGAATGAGACTGACTAGGAGCATATATATGAGTGAGGTGGAGGGGGAGACCAGGGATGAGGTGGAGTTATGGATTGGAGAGATATATGACAGGATGGGGAATAAGAGACTGACCAGAGAAGTGCATGTGAGGAATAGGGGGGAAACCTGAGGATGAGATGCAGGGATGGAGTGGAGAGATATATGAGAGAGGGGGTGGATAATGAAACTGACTAGGGGGAGTATATGTGCAAGGTGGAGAGGGAACCAAAGATGACAGAGATTGATAGATGAGTGGTGAAATACACATATATGAGAGACGATGGTGATCCAGAGATTGGCTAGAAAAGCTACTACTACTACTACTACTACTAATTGCTGTTATACTGCTACAACTAACATATATATATATATATATATATATATATATATATATATATATATATATATATATATATATATATATATATATATATATATATATATATATGCCGTGATGGCATTGTGTGAAACGAACATGAAAGGTTGTGAAGAGGAGTGGGAGGGTGTGAAATGTGTAAGATCGAGCATGAATGGGCAAGGAAGATGCAAGGAAGGAGTTGCTTTGTTGATGAATGAGGTGTGACAGAGTGGAATGAGACACTACAAATGTGTCAGCTCGAGGTGTATGTATGTCAAGTTCAAGTCTGAGAAGGGGAATGTGGTGGTGATTGTTGCATATGCACCGTGTGACGACAGGAGTGTGAGGAAGAAAGACAGGTTTAGGGATGAGCTGGATGAAGTAGTGGGAGAAATGCCCAGGAGCTATAAAGTTTTTGTAATGGGTGATATGAATGGAAGAGTAGGCACTGGTCCTTATGATAACATAATGGGTTGTAATGGACTACCAGGAGAAAATGATAATGGGAAGCGACTAAAGGATATGTGTCAGGAGAGGAAGTTGTGCATTTGTAACTCGTATTTCAAACACAATGATAAACATAAATACACATTGTTTAGAGGGAACGGGGATCGTGTTGAAAGAAGCTTGACTGATTAAGTGCTCGTGAAGAGGTCGATGATGGGAATGGTTGCTGATATGAGGGCCGTGAGAGGACGATGTGAAGGTCTGTCAGATTGTGGTATGCAAGATCAAGCTGAGAGGAGTGAGGTGGATCTGGAGAGAAAGGAGTAGTCAAGGAGAAAAACTTAAAGTTGAGAAGCTGAGGATCAAAGAAATGACAGATGACTGCAGGACCAAAGTAGAGGAGGAGTTAGAATCAGTGCATTGGAATGAAATGGATCTGGACAGCCTGTGAAATGTATATAGGGACTGCTTAGTTAGGAATGCTAAAGCGGTGCGTGGTGGGGCAAGAGTAACAACAAAGAATAAAGGTACGGCATGGTGTGATAATGAGGTTAATACAGGAGTAGAGGAAATAAGGAAGGAGTGGGAAAAGTGGTTACAGGACAGGGTTTCAGTTGAAATACGAACTGAATATACTGAGAGCAAAAAGCACCTAAATAAACTAGTGAAGAGGAAAAGGAAGGAGGTAAATGATGATCTAGGAAAAAAAAATGAATGCAAACTACCCTGAAAATAGGAAGTTATTCTGGAAAGAGGCGCAGAAATGTAGAAGTGAAAGTGGAACGAAAGGTGATGTTGTGAAGAATGTAGTTGATTGATTATTAACCCATGGAGATGAAGTAAGGACCAGATGGAAAGAACATTTCGAAAGCCTGATGAATGGGAATAGAGAGAGTAGAGCGGCTGTAAACATGGTTGGTTTTGGAGGTGTGCAGAGATGGAAGGCAGTGCCAGGAGACATGACACTCGCGCAGGTGAAAAGTGCTGTGAACCGGCTGAAAAATGGGAAAGCAGCTGGGGTTGATGAGATGTATACAGAGATGATTAAGTGTAATGGAGAGAGTGGAATGAAGTGCTTGTTGTAGATATGTAAGAAGGCATGGAATAAGTGAAACTGTGCCTGCAGAGTGGAAAAAGGCTGTGATTGTACCCCTGTACAAAAATAAAGGTGAGCGAAGTGGGTTGAAGAATAATTGTGGCATAAATTTATTGAGTGTGGGAGGGAAGGTATATGGAAGAATTATTATAGAGAAAGTAAGAGAGATATCAGAAGTCCTAGTGAGTGATGAACAAGGTGGCTTTAGAAGTGGCAGAGGATGTGTGGATCAAATACGACAAAGTAGACAAAGAGGGATTGTGGAAAGTTTTGCGCATGTACTGTGTAGATGGTAAGCTGCTAGGTGCTGTCAAGAGTTTTATGATGGTAGCGAAGCATGTGTGAGGGTTAATGGGCATCTAAGTAAATGGTTCACGATCGGTGTGGGCGTGCGGCAAGGTTGTGTAATGTCCCTATGGTTGTTCAATATATATACGGATGGGGTGATGAGAGAAGTAAAAATACGAGTAATGGAGAGTAGGATGGCGTTGGTAATGAATGGTGATGGATGGAGTATCTCAAATTTGTTTTATGCTGATGATGCAGTACTGCTTGCAAGTACCGAACAAGAACTTAGTAGGCTAGTGCAGAGTTTTGCTGATGTCTGTGAGCGTCATGCCTTCAGAGAAAATGTAGAAAAGAGCAAAGTGATGGCTACTGAGAGAGAAGATGATTCCCAGTGTTATGTTACAGTGAATGGAGAGAGACTGGAATTGGTGAGAGAGTTCAAATACCTGCATACAGTGATAGAAAAGAGAGGAAAATGTGCAAAAGAAGTAGAAAGTAGAGTGACACAAGGAAGAAAAGTAGCTGCTGCCATGAAGGCCTTGATAAGAAACAGAGGCTTGAGTGCTGCAGCTGCACGAGGCTTACATGAGAGAGTGTTAGTGCCAACTTTAACATATGGATGTGAGACTAAGGTGTGGCATGAAAATGAAAAGTCAAGAGTAAGAGCAGTGGAGATGGGATTGCTGAGGAATGTATGTGGAGTACAGAGGGTGGATAGGATACGAAATAATGTGGTACATGAAAAGTGTGGAGTGAGGAACTTGGTGGACACCAGAATCGAAGAGAGTGTATTGAGATGGTATGGTCATCTGGAGAGAATGGATACATATAGAGTGGTGAAAAAGGTATATCTGAGCGAATTTGAAGGAGGAAGGAGATGAGGTAGGCCAAGGAGAAGGTGGAGAGATATGGTGGATGAGTGTGTGAGGAAGAGAGGTTCAGAAATCAGTGAGGCTAAAGAACTGACAAGAGATCGAGCTGGCTGGATGAATGTTGTGAGAAGTGCATAATCATGGATATTGGCACCTCTTTTTAACGTGGCAGTGTCCAGATTGACTCAATCGGATACGTTTATGTGAAGCAATAGAACGTAGTGAATGTTTTAGGGGTATCCGAAAGAGCCAGGATTCCGGGGGCTTGAACGATGAGTGAATGGAAGCGTGGCCCATTGGACTGGGCAAATTCTGTCTGGACATTGCAACTCCTCATCCTGCCCTTGAGTGGGAAAGGAGGTCCGGATGATGATGACGATATATATATATATATATATATATATATATATATATATATATATATATATATATATATATATATATATATATATATATATAGATAGATAGATAGATAGATAGATAGATAGATACCTAGGCTGCTTCCCTCAAGGAAATGAGGTAGCCGAGACAGGACGACACACTCCCCATTTACTCATCCATTCAAACACATTCATTCGCATCTTAACCCCAAAGGGGGGAAGGGACAGATCCTCACCGCACCACACCGTACATGGGTCAACTGCGCAGCGCAATCAGTGACATCCGCAGTAGGGCCCGACAGCAGAGCTGGTTTACTCCTGCCACATCATAATAGACCCATCCCCTTATCCCCACCTGACCTGACAAGCTGATCAGACCAAATGCGGGAGAATATCCCCTCAGGGCTGCGTCATCATTTATTCATTCACAATTTCTCTCCATTTATTTCTGTCACGCACAGCCACTCTTCCTTGCTCGACAGACATCCCTCTTACATCCAGCGCTCTCTTTACACTGTCCATCCATCCTATTCGTGGTCTTCCTTTCAGCCATACACCTCTCACATCAGATCTAGTTATCTTTTTCACCAATCACTCATTATCCGCTTCTCTCCATATGCCCAAACCATCGCAACACCCTCTGCTCAACTCTATCAGCTATCTCCTGAAACACTCCAGTTCTCCTTCGCACTTCATCATTCCACACTGAATCCATACGCATCACTCCATACATACTCCTCAGACACCTCATCTCAATTACATTCAAACTTTTCCTCTCTGCTACACCCATATTCCATGTTTCAGCCCCATATAACGCAGCCGGTACAACAACACCCTCATACAGCCTTCTCTTTACATCCATTCTAAGCAAACAACATCTAAACACCTTTTTCATTCCTCCCAGCACCTTTCCTACTTCATTCATTCTAAACTTCACTTCTGTATCTATTCTTCCATCCACAGCAACATGTGACCCTAAATATTTAAAACATTCTACCTCCTCAAGCAACTCACCATTCAAAACTATATTCATCCCCCTGCCATCTACCAACCTTGTACACTTCATCACTTTACTCTTATTCTCATTTACTTTCAATTTCCTCCTTTCACACACCCTTCCAAACTCCTCTACCAACTGTCTCAATCTCTGCTCTGAATCAGCCACCAGTGCAGTATCATCTGCAAACAGCAGCAGATTCCACTGTCCACCATCAACATTCCCCAGACTCAGACCTCCACCTAAAACTCTTGCATTCACCTCCCTTACAACACCATCCATATATATATTAAACAACTAAGGCGACATCACACATCCCTGTCGCAGCCCCACTCTAACAGGAAACCAATCACTCACAGCATTTCCCACTCTTACAGACGCTCTACTATTTACATAAAAACTTTTCACCCCTTTAAGTAACCTTCCATCAAGTCCATACAATCTTAAAACAGTCCACAAAGCCTCCCTATCAATTCTATCATACGCTTTCTCTAAATCCATGAATGCCCAAAACACATCCTTGCCTTTCGCTACATACTTTTCACACACTTGTCTCGCAGCAAACACCTGATCCACGCATCCTCTCCCTCTCCTAAAGCCACACTGCTCATCACCAATCACTCCCTCTGTAGCCTCTCTAACTCTCATAATTAACACTCTACCATACACCTTACCTACAACACTCAAGAGATTTATACCCCTAAAGCTAGTACATTCATACTTATCGCCCTATCCTTTATACAACAGGACCACACAAGCACTTGCCCAGTCAACTGGCACCATACCTTTCACAAAGCACACATTCAACAATCTTACTAACCAGTCAACAATAGTCACTCCACCACCCTTCAAGCATTCCACAGCACACCCATCCATACCTGCAGCTTTCCCTGTTTTCATCTGCTTTACTGCCTTCTCCACTTCCTCCTTCGTGATCAAAGAATCATTCAACTCTCCCAACACATTTATTCCTTGCACCCTTCCATCCGCCACAATCTCAGCCACTCTTTCCTCCTCTACATTTAACAATCTTTCAAAATACTCTGCCCATCTCTTCCTTACTGCATCCATCTCAATTAACATCCTTCCATCCTCTGCTTTTAATCGCTCTTCCTTCCCTGACTCTCCCTTTCGCACCCTTTTCACCTCCTTCCAGAACATTTTCTCATTCTGTTGAAAATTTTCAGTCAGCCGCCTACCCCACCTCTCATCTGCTGCCACTTTAGCATCACGCACAGCCCTTCTCGCCCTATTCCTCTTTTCCTTACACTTCTCATATGACACCTCATCCTTCCTCTGCAGCCACACTTCATATGCACGTCTCTTCTCAGCCACAGCCATACTTACTTCCTCACGCCACCATTCACTTCCTTTTCTTACACCACCACCCACACGTCTCACATCACACACCTTTTCTGCATGCCCCACCACAGCACTCTTAAACAACTGCCATTCCTCCTCCACACTGCCATTTTCCTGATCTTTCACTGCGTTCCACTCATCTTTCAATTTCTCCTGATACTTTATCATTTTCTCCCTTTTATCCAAGTCACTCACTTTCAAAACCTCCCTGCCACACCTAACCCTCCTGGCTCTCACCCATCTCTTACCTACTCTTAACTTTCCCTCCACCAGGTAGTGATCAGACATACCTCCACCCTCCCCTCTCAGAACTCTCACATCCAACAATCTTTCTATTACATTCCTGGACACAACCACATAGTCCACCAAAGCTCTATCAACAACCCTTCCACCCTCCTGTTTCACCCATGTACACTTATAAATAACTTTCTTCTCAAACACCGTTTTTCCAATCACCATCTCTCGCTCAACACACATCCCTACCATTCGTTCCCCATTTTCATTCCTTCCAGGCAGACCATACGTACCAACTACACCTTCAAATGCTACATTTCCCACTCTAGCATTCAAATCTCCCATCATTTACACATGCACATTCGCTCCAAAACTCTGCAGACACTCATCACAATCATTCCAGAAAGACTCCCTCTCTTCCTTATCCCTTTCACTACCATAAATATATATATATATATATATATATATATATATATATATATATATATATATATATATATATATATATATATATCATCAGCCATTACAAGTTCACTGCTGAACATAGGCCTCCCCCAACCTTCTCCACGAATTCCTTGACTGAGCCAATCTTTGACACGTTTTCCCTGAAAATTTCTCTATCTCATCCCTCCACCTCGTGTCTGGCCTTTTTCTGCTACGCTTACAGTCTCTTGGTGTCCAGTCAGTCAACCTTTTGCTCCATCGATTATCTCTTATTCTTGCTATGTGGCCTGCCCACCTCTATTTCTGTTCTTTTATAACATGAGTAAGGATGAAACTTTGGGGGATGAAGTGCGTGAAAGGGTACAGCAGGGAAAGAAGGTTGTTGGTACACTGAAAGCAGTGATGAGAAATAGGGAGGTGAGTATGGAATTTAAGAAGTCACTGTATGATAGTATTGTGATCCCTACCCTGACGTATGGAAGCGAGGCATGGACCTTGCAAGAGGGGAACAAGTCAAGAGTGAGAGCAGTGGAAATGAGTTACTTGAGAGGAGCATGTGGAGTGACGTGGAGGGACAGGTTGACGAATGAAGAAGTGAAGGAACGCTGTGGGGTGGATGTGGATGTGGTTGAGAAGATTAGGAGAAATACACTGAGGTGGTTTGGACATGTGAAGAGAATGGAGAATGAAAGACTGACTAAGAGGGTGTATGTAGGTGAGGTGGAGGGAGGGAGAGGGAGAGGTAGACCGAGGATGAGGTGGAGGGATGGAGTTGAGAGGTATATGAGGGAGGGGGGGGTGAGTTGGGGGGAGGGTAGTCAAATGGTGGGTGACAGAGCGACTTGGAGGCGTTTTGTCTGCGGCCACCCTTTGCGGGATTAGGGCGTCGGGCAATAGATAGATAGATAGATAGAATATAACTTCTATAATATCTTTGACTTTAGTCTGCTCTCTCACCCAAGTTGATCTGTTCCTGTCTCTTAAAGATATTCCCAATATTGATCTTTCCATTGCTCTCTGAGAACGGATTATTTTATTTTCCATCGATTTTGTTAGTTTCCAGGTCTCACTGTAACGCCGAGGAATTTTAGGATATTGCCACCAGTGTAATGCCTAATGTAACGCTCAGAAATTTTAATCATCGCTAAATGACACTAGTGGAATGCTGGACATTTTAGAGATTATGGAGTGTGGCGTGATCTTATTTGAGAATTTATGGGAAATGAGGTAGCGTGATCATATCTGAGAGAACGTGAGCCGTTAGATATAAGCACACTTTGTGGGCCACTCAGTCTCGTCTGTACCATACCTTGGAGGACACCAAAACTCGAACTCAAAATGACTTAAGATTTACTAAGCACTAAGAACCGAGACAGATCACTCTGCACATTGTGAATGAACCCAAACGAAATAATAATGAGGATCTACATCACTAGAAATATGAAACTATAAAAGCTAAATTAATACTGAAAGAATATTGATACACTCAGATATATTAATCCCGTGGTCACAGTTGGACTCGTGGACACATTCAAAGATTACCGATACACACGAATATATTAATCACGTGGTCACAGTAGGACTCGCGGGAAGATTAAAAAAATACTGATACACACGAATATATTAATCTAATCCCATGGTCACAGTTGGACTCGCGGCAAGATTCAAAGTTTACCACCAAGATATTCTCTTAAGGTTAAACTCGTCTAACTCAAGAATCATATGCAGTAAAGTTACATTAATTGTATGAACAGCAATCAAATGGATTGTAATCAAAATGTACAAGCCGATATATTCTTTACTTAAGCTACATGAATTAGGAAGAGGGGGAGGGGGTAAGACTGTGTGAGGCGTTGGCAGTGGCTTGAAAACGGACGATCTGCAATGATGATGAGAAGCAGCGGTCTCATTAATCAGTACAAGAGGGATCAGGGGAAAATATGACCAAGTTAATTCAAGAACGTGTTTGATGACTTATTACACGAGGGAGGGGGGGGGGGAGAGGATAAGAGTTCGACACTAACCTGCAATGATGAAGAGATACGGCGGTCTGGCGGTTGACGCGTTCGTTCGTTCAAGATATCCTTCACCTGTAGTCAAGGCCGGGCCATACATTGCGATTGACTTTTTTTTTTTTTTCTGGCCTATCGACCACTGGGGCCAAAGCCCCTGGTCATTAAGGCCGTATATATATATATATATATATATATATATTATATATATATATATATATATATATATATATATACATAATTACGCACACACACACACTTCCATGCATATATACAGACACACTTTCATGCACACGTACGTATACAGTATATATATAATAATTATTTTTTTTTGGATTTTTATTTTTATTAGTATCTTTTTTTTTTTATATTTTTTGACCTTACATTATTCATAAACATAATTACCTAATCTAAAGACCCTAAAACTAATCACCTAACAGACAAATCACTAACCTATACTAAATCCTACAGAGACAAATAGCTAGACCTACACTAATGGAAAAAATACCTCGACTACCAGAACACCATCGACTGCAGATATGTAATGCCTTTCTACAATACATACCTGCACTCATCACCTGGCGACTGTCAGTCGAGTCGAGGCACAACCTAATATAGTGGCGATTGACGCCGCCTCGTGCCTTTTTATACTAAACCAAGACAGTGTCCGTGAATCGCCTAAAACTTAAACTAATTACTTTGTAATACTCGTATTTTCGACTTTCTAGAAACTTTAAAGAATAAGAGATACGTTTGCACTTAACATATGTAGATAAATGACTTACGATGTTGAAAGTTTGGTGATAAGCATACAGGAACTTCAGTCATAACGAAGCCAAATCAATTCAAACAATTTTATTACCTGTGTCGATTTATATGCCTACGTGACTGTATACACGTTTCAGTAACATGAATTTCACGCTTCACAAATGATTACCTTCAACAGTCTTAATTTAGACACTTTTGATTCACCACTGCGTAGTTCAAAAGGGGAAATCTATTGACTTCGGCAAGTAAATTTCTAGGTCAGAATATAAAGGAAGATATTCGCTAATTTTAATCCCTACTAAAATTTCACGGTTTTACGTCTTTGTTGGAACGGCTGGTCCAGATGTATAACAATTAATCATATTCACGCCAGTACTTGACTCATTACTATCAATATCAGAATCATGTTCACAATATGAATATCAACTAAGACTAAACTTAAATATAAGATTTAATGGCTAAATGAACTGTACAGAATATTTACAATATTACCTAAGATTTAAAGTTACACTTACAATACTAGCTTATACTAACTTATACTAATACTTAAAGTTATGGCACTACACGGGTCCTTCCTCTGGAAAAAAAAATATTTTAACATCGGAGGTCAACATTCAAATCATTCATCTACATTTCCTAGGGACATGTGTGCGGACGGGACGGACCTACCAAAATTGACTGTGAATCTTTCTGTGCAAAGATTTCCCAGACTCTTCCTCCTGTAAGTGGCACCTGTCGGTCCACAAGTAAAATCACATACCCCAGGGGGTCGCTTCTTGTCACGGTACCGTCTCGAAATCCAGTGGAGAGGTGTGCCCCAGCCAACCTCCTGCCTTGGTGGCAACATGGTCATCTCACCCGAACTGACCTGTACTCTCGCTGCCAGGATCATCCCAGGGGAGCTTCCCATTCACACATCATACAGGCTAATCGCACTCATACTCTCATCCATTCATTCTTACGCTTCCAACTCTCCACCTAGCAATTGATGAACGCCTGTCAGGTCCTGAAGTCGCTGTTACACCCTAGACCATGCTGACTGTAACTTAAGGGGGTAGGTGTGCACTGCTCCTCGAATTAAAACACATTAATTATCCACTGAACTGGGCTGCGCCCATAACCCAAACTCTTATGAACCCTCGACGTAAGATGAAACTCTTCTTGAACTTTATATTATCACAGTCAATGGTTAGACAGTCCGACCTGCACACATTTCCCTAACCATCTCTTAACTTAGTACTGCAATAACCAGCTTCGACACTCAACATTCTTAAATAAGTCTCCGGGGAGGGCGTCTCTCATGGGGTGGTAATTGTTCATCACTTACATCAGGTTCAAAGACATCTTTCAGGGGTTTTAAGAGCCACTCTTCACCTCCATAAAAGACCTTCACTTGTCCTGTACCCTTTTCCCCATGAATACATTTTCTACCATGTACACACTTCCGTCCATCAACACTTCCAGTACACAGAACGGACCATCCCATGTCATATTAAGTTTTCGACACGTACCAGGTGCCACAGTTTCCCTCTTAATCCACATACTCGTAAGGGTTCCAACTCCAACCATCTGATTTTTCCGCCTTCAGTTTGTGACGTCTCTATACCAATGCATCATCTTCCAGTGCATTTCCCGAATGAGATCATGGGTGACAGCTATCATCTCGTCTTCCTCACCATCGACAGAGGGTAAGGGTGCACCGACCAGCCTAGGTGAGTGGCGAGAGAAGAAGGCAAAGCAGAGTTGCTGTCCCGTGGATGTTTGGACTGCCTGATTCATGGCAATCTGACATGGCTGGAGCAGTTGGGGCCATCAAAGAGGGTGGCCCCAACATGGGGCGGAGAGGACCGACTTCAGGGTCCGATGCAACCGCTCGGTGACGCCATTCCCTTGGGGATGATAGAGGGTCGTGTAGTAGAGGGTGATTTGGTGACATTGGTAGAATTGCTGAAAGTCTCTGCTGGTGAATTCGCCTCTCTTGTCCAGGATGATAATGCGAGGTGTGCCATAGTCTGCCACATACTGTCTGAGTTTGTCTGTGATGTGTGTGAACTGTTTTGTTTTGAGGGGGAAGAACCTAACAAATCGGCTATAATGGTCCACTACTGTAAGAACATAACGGTAACCCTAGACTCTAGCAATCATATCAGTAAGATCTATCTCTATCCTCTCCAGCAGCTTATTTACTGGAGCCAATTCATTCCACTGGTGCTGCAGTCCAAAGTCCTCCTTAAATCTCTGACAAGTTATGCATTTTTTGACATTCACACACATCACCCTTAAGATTTTGCCAGTAATACAGTTCTTCAGCCTTTTTGATAGTTTTTCTTTGTCCTAGATGACCAGTTAACTCATGTGCATGTTGAAGGGCCTGTACAACTAAGGCACGAGGGACTATGAGGCTGTAATGAAGACTATCGTCTGCCTTCTCCCGCACAAAATATAACACTTCATCTCTTAAAGCAAACTAATCTAAGGTGATTTTGGGTAGTCTTTTGGCGGGAACTCGACCACCTTCGAGATACTGCACTAGTTCTCCTCACACAGGTTCTTCTTTCTGACGGGCCTTCATTTGTTCTTGATCCAACCCGAGCCAGGTGGCTTCAGGTGGACGGACTACTACTCGAATTGGGTGTGACAACTGATCTGCTACAAAATTGTTTTTACCCTTGAGATACTGGATGTCATAGTTATATTCACGCATTTCTAGGATCTATCGATTCATTCGAGGCGATTTAGTCTTCTGCTTGAATATACTGTGAGAGGTTGGTGATCAGTTACTACAGTAAAATGGGTACCCTACAGATAATGATGGACGTTATGACACGCAAGGACTACAGCTAGGGCCTCTATCTGTCGCTGAATATCAAGTCTCACAGGGGTTCAACATTTTAGAGAAATACCCGATCGGTTTGTTGGTACCATCTGATTGAATCTGGCTCAGAACTCCACCAACATGGGTGTTACTAGCATCTGTAGTGAGAATGAATGGTTGTTCTGCCTGAGCTCTAATTAAGACAGGGGCATTCATGAGGCAAGACTTTAGATGTTCAAAGGATTTCTGGCATTCGTCCATCCAGATAAATGTTACTCGAGATTTAGTTAACTTAGTGAGGGGCGTAGCAATCTTTGCAAATGATGGAACGTGTTTTCTAGAAAACCCGCCCATTCCTAGAAATTGCCTTACTTCCTTTACTGTGGTGGGAGGTTTCATCTTTGCAACTAATTCAACATTCTTCGGATCAGGTTTGCTTCCTTTGGCAGAAATCTGATGACCAAGGAAGGTGACTTCTTTAAGGCCAAATTTACATTTACTGAGATTTAATTTCACTCCATTTTCAGTAACTGGAAAAGCTGCCTATGGCTGTCAAGTAAAGTTGGGAAATCTGGAACCCTAAGGATCAAATCGTCTAAGTAATTTTTGACCCATCCTTTCTGTAGAAGGGGGGGTAGTATTGAACTCATTCACCTGGAAAAGATCGTAGGGGAGTAATTAAGTCCGAATGGGAGTCCTCTGAATCTGAAGTTAGTGAGGTCACGACTTTCTTCGTTTAACAAAATATGGAAATACACCTCTCACATGTCAAGAGTCACATAATTCTGATGTCTGGCCGCTTGTTCTACTAGTTCATCCAATCGTGGGAGGGGATAGATGTCAGTCGCGAGGTGTTGATTCACATGATGATAATCAAGACTCATATGTTTGCTACCATCCAGCTTGTTTACAAGTACAATTGGTGACAGCCAGGCTGCAGTAGATCGTTCTATGATATCCGCAATGATCTGTTTTGCTTGTTCAGGATAGCGATACATAGGTCCACGACTGGGCTGAGGATCAGCTACTTTGATATGAGCAGAAGGGCCACTGATGAATCCTAACTCACTTTTGTTGAGAATAAGGAGAGGGTCATGCATAAGGATTAAGTGCGATAAGTCTTCTTGCTGGGCACTAGTGAGATGTTGCCAGTTTAGTTCTCCAATTAGTTCTTTCAGCCTCTGAACACGTGTCCCACTTTGTCTGACTTGATCATTTTCTGGGAGTAGGTCATTGTGAATTATAGTGACATTAACCCTACCAGAAGGTGACTTATCAATTCTCTCGCACAATCCAATAAGTGTGCCCTTACGAAACACCTTATCCTTCTTAGTCCCATTAGTGAGAGGGATGCAGATTGAATTCACAGAACTGTCTTTGACCAAATATGGGTGACTGTTATGACTGACCCTTGGTTGAGGATGATAAGGTTAGTGCCTGGATCTTCTCTTACAGGGATGGGCATAAACTTATACTGATATGGATCTACTTTCATGGTGGTAAGAAGATTGATTTGTGAGAAATGTTGTGATGGGTTGGGGGGTTCGACTGGGTCAGCCTTCACTCTTTCGACCTTGTTCCTTTGTCGGTGAATGTGATTCACAACATAAGGGGCACCTCCCCATACCATGACTCTCCTTACTCCATCCTACATGAGAGGAGCTTGATCTAGTATATCGCAGCCTAGGTTCAGATCCGTATTATTATTAGAATTTGGCACTACAGGGAACCATTGTTTAGGATCTTATCATCTCCAACTCCGATTTCTGCCTGCAGATTCCTATAATTCTCAAAGGGGCACCTGTGACTTCATGCAAACGAGGTGGGTTTCGCCGTGTCTTTACTTCTCCTCCAATTCGCTTCACTGCTGATTCCTTAATTAGAGTGTAGCTACTCCCGGTATCAACTACAGCTTCTACTATCTTTCCATTAATCACTACACTGATGGTGGGGGATGTATGACCACCGGTTAGTCATAACTTCTGGTGTGGATTTTGTGAATCTTTCGATTAAGAGTCATTTTGTTCTGGAGGTTTACAATTACGTCCAGGACACCCACGGTCACCACGACGACATCCGGGTCTATGACAGTCAAAACAATGTCCGGGAGGAGGTTTCTGCCAACACTCTTGAAGACTGTGATGAAGCTAAACAGTGCACACAATATTTACCACTAAGTGTTTGGGAGTTGCTAGGTTGCCCTTTATTCACTTGCACTAGGCTAGATTTGAGTTCGCGGACCTGACGATTTAATTCTTTCACTTCGTCTTTCAGCCCAGCTGGACTCAAGTGATCTGTCTGGTTCACCAGTATGGACGGCAACGGCTGATTCTCGAGTTTCCTTTCCTTTCCGTTATTCTCGGCAGGCACTGCATTGACATGAGGGGTCTGACTCACTTCCAACAACTGACATTCATGTTCAACTCTATCTTGGAACTTCTTTAATGGGTACTCATCGTCTAGGAATCCCTCGAGTTTTTCTCGTGATGGGAGAGGTAAGCCACACCACAGCTTCCGTTTGATTGCTTTGTCGCAGTTAGGGAACTTTTCGTTAGGGAATGGATGTTCTATCACCGAATGCTAGCAGATGAAGCGGTGCGTGAAAGCCAATCATAACACATTGATTCTAATTCCTGCCAAGCCCGATCAATACTGACTTCAATGGCAAACTCCGTTCTAAGAAATTCCTTAAGTGCTAGCCATGGAACTACTTTATGCTTTGTCTGGTTGTTATGAATGAAAATGGCAAGTTCAGGGCTCACTCTACCCTTCGCAATCTGCATTCGCATCACATCATCAGAATCACATTGCTCAACTAATTCAAAACACATTTCCAGACGTGCTGCTGCATTGATACCCTGTAACTGATAGAGTTCTAGAATCGGGATATTGCAAGGCTTTGTCAGGCTCCCTTCTGCTCTTTGTTGGATGAGGGTTAGAAGATGGATGATAGGAAGGATTCGTGGGGGACAGTTGAGTTTCTGACCCGTCTAATTCATTCTACCCAAGATCTAGATGAAGGTTTCTCCTCCTCTTTAATTTTAAATTTCATACTATCTCGCCAGCTCATGGTGTTAAGAGAGGGGGGGTTTACTTTAATTTCTACACTGTCTCACTCTGTTCTCCTTGACATGTGACCCTTAATTCTATTAACAATATATATATATATATATATATATATATATATATATATATATATATATATATATATATATATATATATATATATATATATAGTAAAAGAAATATAAAGTGTGAGGGATTTTATGAATAATAAATGACAGAGTACCAAGAGCGAACTAGAGCAAGTGCGACGATCAGACACGCTCGTAATTTCCATTGCTTTCACAGTGTTTTTTTTTGGAGTATGGATCCCAAACTACTTGAAAATCATAGAGTAGTGTTTATAGTGTTTATATCTGGCTGTGGTAATCATATTACGGGTTGTCGGGAAGTGTAAAGTGGAGACTTCGTTACCCAACTTCAGAGGTCTCCACAAGTCCTGCGGTAACAGAACAAGGCTCAACAAACATTCCAGGAGAAAGCTGAAGGTATGTGCCATAAGCATATGTAATTTTAATATTCTAGGTCTAATAACTGATTTTTGGCAAATATTTTTTGAGAGTCTGTCGGAGCCCGAATAACCCCGCGGGACACGCAAAACATTGGTAAACATGCCCGCGGTGTAGGGGTTAATCATCTTGTTTCTTTCACTTCTGAAATGAATCTGGCTGTGCAACCTACCATTTTATGGTCACTTCCTGTATTTACTTTCTTGATAACTGTGACATTTGCGATCGCGTTATTCTTATCTGCCATAAAGAAGTCGATCTCATTCTTTGTTTCTCCATTCAGGCTTCTCCAGGTCCACTTTCTCCCTGTTCTTTTATGAAAGGATGTGTTCATTATTTTCATGTTATACATTTCAGCAAAATTTACCACCATTTCTCTTCTTTCATTCCTTTCTCCCACTCCAAATTTTCCCATACATGCTTCTCCACTTTTTTTTTTACAAACTTCTTCATTCAAGTCTCCCATGAGTATAGTATATGTGGTCTTTTCTTCCATAATCTGGAAGATGTTATCATAGAATTTTTCTATTTTTTCATCTGAGCTTTGAGAAGTTGGTACATATACTTGTTTTACTTTCTGTATATATATATATATATATATATATATATATATATATATATATATATATATACACATACAGTAGTATCTCGATATACGATTCCCCTAGATACAATACCCCGGCTTAACGATGGGGGTACAAATTGCACCATACCCCAACTAACAATGGCCAAACCCCGGTTTAACCTGCCCCATCCCGACCACTTTTCCACCACTGACTCCCCCCAATCCCGACCATTTTAGGAAAAAAAAATTTTTGGCTCAAACCTTTGCTTTTGGTGAGAAACATCGAAAATTCATAGAAAAATCGCTCACCTGAGGTTTAAAATACTCGATGCAGGTAGGAGTACCTCCTTACCTTACTGGGTTTTCTATCAGGCTGGCACCAAAGAAAACAAGTTCTATGGGAGGATAACTATTTCACACCACTCATAAACGGTATTTATTTATTTACTTGGTATGAATTTATATGTAGTACGAGAGTATATTGGTTTTCAAGCAGTAATATAGGCATTATAAGCATTGTTTCACTCACTAATATTTGACCTTTTTTTGCCACATTACCTGATCATCATTTCTGTTTCTTCCTCTAACGCTATGTAAAGTTTGTCCTCCACATTGTCATTGATTGGGGAATCACTCTGGCCCTGAATTTCGTACCATGGCATGACATGGCTATACTGGCCAGGTCACTGATAACAGGTGAATTGCTGAGACAATGGCATGCAGGGGGGGGAGGAGGTCATGCTGGGTAAGGCATTGTCCCTGCCTGGCATCTTGTAGAGGAAGGTGTCACGTGTATACGTACCAAAAATCACTAGCGAAAATTGAAAACTGTGCAAATTAGGGACCTTGCAATTTTTTCGCATTTATGTACGTCGACGGGATTGGCAGTGACAGAACGTGTGGACATTAAACCACGTCGACGGGACGCTGCGGGTTAAAGATGGGTTTTGATTTTCTCATACCGATTGTGATGATATTTTAGACTAAGATTCTCTGTTCAGTTTGATTTATAAACTATTTTTAGACTTTGATTAATGTGTTTTAACCATAGGTGGAGTGAACATTGTCATTTTGGGGTAGAGTTTGCTAAGCTTGATGTTTTCCAGACTTATACTTGACGATATTCAGATTTGATTTGTTTGTTTTAGTGAGTTATTTACGGGTGTTTGGCTTAGTTTAGCTTCCTTTACAGTTATTAGGACATTTAGATTGCCTTTAAACCTCTTTTTGGGCTCATCTGGGTGGGTTTTGGACTTGGTTTGTGGGGAAACCCGAGACTGGTAAACAGTCCACGTTGAAATACATGTTAAAAGTACCCCGATATACGATACCCCGCCTAATGATGGTTTCACATAACAAATTACATCATTAAACCAGGGTATGCCTATATATATATATATATATATATATATAAAATCACACACACACACACACACACACACACATCTCTCTCTCTCTCTATCTCTCTCTCTCTCTCTCTCTCTCCACATTGTATACATCTATGGTCATATATGTCCATCCATACATACATCTATCCATCCATACATACATACATACACACAGATAGTCATAGATAGATAGTAGATAATAGATAGGCAGATAGATAATAGACTGATCGCTAGATAGGTAACTATTTTCATTTTACATCTGAAGAAGGTTTGAGACAAAAACTGCTTTTCCACATTTAAGCACGATTTCGATATATGATTATAGTTAAATAATCTGAAAAACATATTGCATTATAAAAAATAATATGATGGATTTCCTACTACTGTTTGCCTTCCTTTATACTCCATTGTGTATTATACCATTTTCACTATAACTTGGCCTAAAATTGCCATCTCTGCATCTGGAATTCTAAGCTGTTACCAGAGATTAAAACAGAATATGATGCCAGTCATAAAGAAGTGCTATGGAAGGAATGTAGAGTGTGAAATAAACTACAAAATAATCAAAAAATCTGGCCCAAATTAGAGTAAAACGAGTATAACTTGCTTAATTGCTCATCATTACCAGACACATCATGGGTATGCGGTCTTGTGATGTGTCCGATTCAGAGAAGATGGACACCCTCCTGCCCTGCACTGTCCCGGGTCACCCTTGGGCAAGGTGTAGCACCCGTTAGCCCACAAAAAATGTAGTAGCTGCATGGTTACCATCGTCCTGGGAGGTACTACCATAGCAGCGACGTTGTGGCTGGTCGTGCACAACACTCCCAGGCGGGGAACTCAATCACATTTACGAAGGAGTCATAATCTGGGCTGACACTACTGCTCATATATATCCTATACACAGCTCATCCTTCTGGAGGTATGCCTCCTTCATTTTACCTGCACCTCACCGTGTGGAAGTACCTTGTTCCCACCCTGGCCAGGCGCTGTCTGCCACATGAAGGTGTTGTTTCTTTGTGGTCGATGGTGTCTGCTAGGCCACACAGACAGCATCAACATCTATACACCACTACCACTACTACTGAGAGGGGGAAGGGGGAAGGAGGGAGGGAAGGGGGGAGTGGGGAAGGAAGGGATGGATGGTGTAATACGAGAGAAGTAAAAAGAAAAAAGATATAGGAGAAATCTAATTCCGTATAATCATCAAAAACTAGCCACTCTCTCTCTCTCAAGAACGAAATGGCGTAACAGTTACTCTTTGGCTAATTATTTTACGTACTCCATAATGTTATTCCCTCGTATGTTATGCATATCTTTTAATTTCTTTATAATTTGCGTTAATAAGATATAGAAGAAAACTGGGGTGTAATGAGTATATTAAATTGCTAAGGAAGAGGTGTTACTGAATATCCACAAATACCGTTCGTTTTCGTCTCCTCCTCCTCTTCTCATTATCCACCATCACCACCACCACCATTACCACAATCACCACCACCACCACCATTACCACCATCATTCTCCTCTTCCTTTTCCTCCTCGTCATCATCATTACCGTCATCATCTTAACCGTATATCATATGAGGAACTATCGCCCTTAGTCTCTCCCTCTTCCTATGACCTACAGTCTTTTAAACTCTCTACCAGACAGCCTGAAAGGAGCAAGGGGCTGTTGCTGTCTGAATTTCTCTGTCTATGCAGTAATGTCAGTCAGTAATACCCACACCAGACCACACCACCACACAGGATAATACCACACTAGTCGATAATACTCACGCCACACACCACCACACAGAACAATACCACACCAGTCACTAATACCCACACCACGCCACCATAGATGACAACACCACGTGTCAATAATAGCCCCATCACACCATCACACAGGATAATACCAGACCAATCGATAATACCCACACCACACCACCACACAGGACAATACCACACCAACCAATAACAGCCACACCACACCACCACACAGGATAATACCACACCAGTCAATAATAGCCACATCACACCACAGTACCACACCAGTCGATAATACCCACACCACACCACCACACCAGTCAGTAATACCCACACCACGCCACCACAGAGGATTAATCCACATCAGTCAATAATAGCCCCACCATACAGGAATATACCAGACCAGTCGATAATATCCACACCACACCACCATACATGATAATACCATACCAATCAATAATAGCCACACCACACAGGACAATACCACACCAGTCAATATTAGCCACACCACACTACACCACGCCACCAAACAGGGTATTACCACACAAGCCAATAACACCCACACCATACCTCCACACAGTATAATACCATCCCAGTCAGTAACAATCACCACACCACCACACATGATCATACCACACCAGTCAGTAATACCCGAACCACACCACACCACACAGGATAATGAGACAAGGTATTTCACTCTCTGAACAATGTATTTGAAGAGAGAGAGAGAGAGAGAGAGAGAGAGAGAGAGAGAGACAGACAGACAGACAGACAGACAGAGAGAAAGAGAGAGATTTTTTTACCTTTTCATGTAATCCATATTACATCCAAGCGATTTTATTAAATGCAGGAGGAAATTTTGGAACGGAAGGGGGCGGGGAAATATAGCCCTCATTAACCCCTTCAAATTGCTAGTCATGAAGAAGTGCTATGGGAGGGATGTAGAGCTGTAGCATTGTCTTTTTCTGCCACTGAGCTACGTGAAATAAGCTGCAAAAGGACGAAAATCTGGCCCAAGCTAACGTGAAAGGAATATATTTGTACCTCCGCCTAGGAGGTTATCTTTTCACTCCTGTTCTTTTGTTTATTGGTTGGTTGGTTTGTGAACAAGATTACACAAAAACTACTGGACGTATTTCCAAGAAAATTGGTAGAAGAATGAACCTTGGCCCAGAACAGGTTCCTTTAAATTTTGGTGCGGATCCGGATAAAGGTGCGGATCCAGGATTTTTTTTTTTTTTTTCACTGTATAACATTGCGATATAAGGAGTTTTTCAATATTTTTGGAAATTTTTCAGTGAATGTTGCATAAATCTTGATGAAAAAAAAAATCAGGCATATTTAGGATGTTGGTATCTACGAATGTGTACAGTTTGGCGCAGATCCATATAAAATTCCGGATCTAGCGGATTTAAATATGCTTTTACAGGGGGGTAGTCTTTTTCCAGCTGCCGTACAATAACAAACAGGACTAGACTGAATTAAAAGGAACTGCACGTTGGGCCTTGACGGAGGTATGCACTCTACTTAGTGCCAATCTAGTTGTCATTGTTTTCGTTGTTGATGGTTTCTTGTTATTGTCGTTGTTGTTTCTTGTATTTTTTACTTGATTTGTAGTTGTTGTGCTAGTATTATTGTTCTTCGTCTTTGTTGTTTATTTGCCATTCTTGTTGTTCTGTTATTGTTGTTTTTGTTGGTGTTCTTGTCTTTCTTGTTGAGGATAATGGAGCCGAGTTCTTGCTTACGACTGCCATACTGCGCGACGACCACTGGGGGCTTCACGACGACCTTTACCACTACTCACACTGCCGATGCTGGGGTCACCTCGAGTCGTACTGGTCGTCTTCGTTGTCGTTGTGGTCGTGGTGGGCTCCCCGGACGACCTCTTCAACCTGTAGATGCAGGATAGCTCGCAGTAACACTTGCCGTCAAAACCCCTGAAGCAGCAGGGATCAGGCCCACACGTGGGGGGGATTGCTCTGACTGCTGCGGGTTAGGAAGTAAAAATAATAGTAGTAGTGATGATAATAGTAGTAGTAATGATGGTAATAGTGGTAGTGATCATGATAATTATAGCAGTAGTGATAATGATAATAGTAGTAGAGATAGTGACAATGATACCAATTTCATATATATATATATATATATATATATATATATATATATATATATATATATATATATGTAGTAGTCCTAGTTTATGCCCATATATATATATATATATATATAATATATATATATATATATATATATATATATATATATATATATATATATATATATATATATATATATATATATATATATGTAGTAGTCCTAGTTTATGCCCATATATATATATATATATATATATATATATATATATATATATATATATATATATATATATATATATATATATATATATATATATATATATATATAGTAGTCCTAGTTTATGCCCATATATATATATATATATATATATATATATATATATATATATATATATATATATGGGCATAAACTAGGACTAGTACACTATTTTTACTCGTCCCCGCCCCGGAGGGGCTTGGAGTTTGGTAGGCTATTGTTTACTCTGTTTGTTTGACGGTCTGTCTGTCTGTTAACAACTTTGCGTGAAAACTAGTGGTGCGATTTTCACTAAAATTACAGGGATGATGGGCTACGACCTTCTGAACACCTGATTAAATTTTGACCCAAAATGGGCCAAGGCCCAGGCTGTAGACCCCAAAAATTGATTTTTTTTTTTTCGCCATAACTGTTTTCAATTTCGTAACATCGACATGGAACCAAAACCTAAAGGTGCATCATCAATTTTCACCCGATTTACTCCAAATTTTGTGACATCTTTGACTAGATATCCTGTTGTGTTTATACGTCAGCACTAAAATGACTCCCGGACACAAGCATGCTGTGCCTTGGCACCGCTTCTTGTTTTTTTAGACGTTAAGATGATCCAGGAAGTAATTTCCAAGATACAGCTATTTACAGATTAGTTTCCATGTTTTGATATCTCTTGTAAAATACTTAAAATGTTGCAATTTCATATATAAGGACATAAATCACGGTTCATACTCTATTTTTCTGTAAGCTATGAAGAGAATCCAGCAAGAAGTTTCCAGAATATAACACTAGAAAACGCTGGAAGAGCACATAACTCCACCAATACAATTGCCATTAAAAAGGATACAGATCCGTACAAGTGGATATAGGATCCGGATCCGCCCCATATTGAATCACTTCGTTTTGGGGCCATGACCCATCTTTCCATAAAATTTCATTGAAATTCATTGCGAACTTTTTGAGATATTGTGCGGGATACTCCGGATCCGGATCCGCCCCAAAATTTAATAATTCTTCCTTGGCCCATGCCCCACCCTTCCACAAAATTTAATCAAAATCCGCTCGCAACTTTTTGAGTAATCCTGCTAACAGACAGACAATCCTACCGACCAACGCGAGGCAAAACATAACCTCCTTGGCGGAGGTAACAAGACATATTTTTCCTTATATGGTCATAGCTCGTGAAGTACAGACAATATGGCAATTTTACCTATACGGGAATCAACTACGACACATACTCTATCTTTCTGTGTGATAGGAAGCCAATCCACCTGGTAGTTTACGAGATACAGGCCCGGACGGAAAGACGGACGGACAGGGGCGATTCCTATATCCCCACCATAAGGAATAATGGTGAGGATAATAACAGTGATAATAATAATAATAATAATGATAGTAGTAGTAGTAGTAGTAATCATACTACTGCTACTACTACTACCACTACTACTACTACTACTACTACTACTAGTAATAGTAAAGTAAAAAATGGAGCGAAACAGTCAAATATAAGAAGAAAAATGACAAAAAAAAAGAAAAATGTGTGTGTGTGTGTGTGTGCGTGTGTGTGTGTGTGTGTGTGTGTGTGTGTGTGTGTGTGTGTGTGTGTGTGTGTGTGTGTGTGTGTGTGTGTGTGTGTGTGTGTGTGTGTGTAAATCCATGAAAAAACCAACATTATACATAACATATATTATAATTCTTAGTGGCAAAGTAGGCTTCGTAACAGCGCTTCTTTAGCGGTGTAGCCTATTATTATTATTATTATTATTATTATTATTATTATTTTTGTTGCATAAAACATCTCTGAACTATTGAGCGTTTTTTATATTGTTTAATACTGAAACAGTTTCCACTAATAGAAGAGCATATCAATGTGCAATGATGAGAATAAACCACTGAGGAAAATGTGCAACAAAATCTCAGTTTAAAATTCCATATCGACATACGGTACTTTGCCTCTGTAAGACACGAGAGGATATCGATGTGCGGAAAGAATGAATCACTACTGAAGAGGCATAATGAATTTTCAAAGGAACTTAACATCACGAATCTCAAAAAAACTTCATAAATTACCGTACCTGAACTCAAAGCAGGAAGAACAGCCAGTAAAACGCAGAGCAGAGCGAAAGGTGCCATGGCGTTCAGACACCTCGATGTCAGGATCCACACTGAATTCTCACACCCAGGCACGCTTGTGGCGGCTGGCCCAGCAGCCACAAGTGTGGTGAGGGAGCGGAGCTAGTGACATCATAATAACTAACCAATCAGGACACAGATGGAACTGTCATATACCACTATGTAGAGAATTATTGTTATTATTTATTCGGAGTTAATAAAAAGTTCAGGTATAAAACAAAATTCCTTAACATTTAAAGGTTTAGTCCACTAATAAACCTTAAGTTCCTAGGAAAACAGTCATTTTCAAAATGTTTTACTACAGAGCTCAATGGGGGTGAAGACACCTCTCTTTATACACACCGAAAAATTACCCCCTTATATTGAAAACTGTGTATATTATGAAGATGCAGCAGTTTGTGCCCCACTTGGACCCTATTAACGTATGAGAAGTGTGTGTGTGTGTGTGTGTGTGTGTGTGTGTGTGTGTGTGTGTGTGTGTATTGTGCCAGGTGAGAGAGGGGGAGGGATGGGAGGAAAAATAAACATCATTCCTCCATGTCCTTTTCCCGATACATCCCCCCCCCCTGCTTTGCAGCTCTCTCTCTCCAAGTTAAAGTGAAAAGAATACACCGATGATAATGGTGGAGGTAGAGACCAACAATCATTCTTTGTTTTTATCCTCTTCCTCCTCATCATCATCGTCACCACTATCATCGTCTTTATCTTCGGAACCCAGTGTATTTGATTCCATATCCACTCAGTTGAGTAACCTTGACCTTGCCCTTAGCAATGAAATTACCATTTTGGGTGATTTTAACATACACGATGTTGAATGGTTATTGCATTCTGCCCGGACTGACGACGCTGGTCTAGAATGCGAGCTGTTTGCGGAATCGTTTAATCTCACCCAATTGGTAAAGCAACCAACCAGATTACCTGATAATCCTGACCATAATGCCCATCTCTTGGATTTATTCTTGACAAATAATCCAGATCAATACAGGATAGAGGTACTGTCACCACTTGGATCCTCTGACCACAATCTCATTAAAGCCTCATTAGTTAACCCTCCTACACCTCCCCACTCTGAACCTGTCAGGGTGACCCGATGGCACTTTGACAGGGCAGACTGGGATGGATTTAGAAATTATCTTGCTGATGTTCCATGGCAGTCTTTCTTCTCTAGTGATCCCAGTTCTACCCAGTCCCACATTTGTGACTTAATACTAGCTGGTATGGATTTATTCATACCAAGTCAACAGTTCACTAAAAGATCAAACTCTCCAAAATGGTTTGATGGCAATTGTGCCAGAGCAACAGCCCAAAAGTCATTAGCATATAACTCTTACTTAAAATCAAAAACATCTGAATCACTCTCCCAATTTAAAATTGCTAGAAATCATGCAAAAGCTGTATTAAATCTATCTAAATCAAACTTTCTTCAAAAGCAAGCATCAAAACTACTTAACAACCCTAATGACAATAGAATATTCTGGTCAACTCTTAATTCTTTCAATAATAACTTTAACAAGTCATCTTCCATTCCCCCACTAAAATCTTCAGATGGCAATATTACAAATGACCCACGTGGGAAAGCAGATATCTTTGCTAGTACCTTTGCCAGAAACTCTACCATAGATGATACCAGCCAGAATGTCTCAGTACTGGAACTTGATTCTCCCATAATTGCCCCACTTAAAATACAGACAAGATACGTAAAATCCATCCTAGACAATTTACCTACCAACAAAGCTACAGGCCCAGATGGAATTCCGCCAATTGTTTTGAAAAAGTGTTCCCCTGAACTTGCCTCTGTCCTAGCTAAATTATTCAGACTATGCATACGTACTTCTTTATTCCCAAATTCATGGAAAGAAGCCAATATCCACCCAGTTCCGAAGAAAGGAAGTTCGTCTGACCCCTCAAATTACAGACCAATAGCTGTCACATCTTCTCTTGGTAAGGTATTTGAAACTTTAATTAATAAGCATATTGTTAAACATCTTGAATCCAACAACTTAATTAGTGATAGACAATACGGTTTTCGCCACGAAAGATCCACCATTGACATAATCTCTTAACTCATACCATCCATCAATCAATTGATCTTTTTGGAGAAACTCATGCAGTAGCTCTTGATATCTCTAAAGCTTTCGACAGAGTATTGCACCGTTCCCTGCTGTCCAAACTCCCTTGCTATGGACTAACGTCTTTTGTTCCTTTGATTTCTTCTTATCTTAGTGACAAGAAAATAAGAGTAAAAGTAGATGATATATATTCGAATTTCCACTCAACGCCGGCGTGCCGCAGGGATCAGTTCTGGCGCCAACCCTATTTCTGGTTCATATTAATGATCTCTTATCTGTCACCCACAATCCCATTCACTCATATGCAGATGACTCAACGCTACATAGTTCATTCACACTCTGATATCCATTCACAAAGTCTAATATCTCTACCTCTCAACTCAGTACAGCCATCTCCATAAATCAAGATCTATCTACAATCAGTGAATGGGGACAAAACAACCTTGTCTCTTTTAATGCTAGTAAAACTAAATATATACAGTTTACTAATAGACAGATATTGCCAGATTCGTATATTACCTTCAGTGCTACAAATATTCCCATCTCCAAAAGTATTGAAATTCTTGGTGTCTCACTTAACAGTGCCCTCAGCTGGACCTCTCATGTCAGATCACTTGCTAAAACTGCCTCAAAGAAACTTGGATTATTGTTCAGAGTCCGTAACTTCTTCGCCGATGAGCAGTTAGCTATAATTTATAAGAGTCATGTGCGCTCTCAGCTTGAATATTGCTCACCCTTGTGGAATGGTTGTGGAGAGGTTGCATTAAGACAACTAGACAAAATTCAGAATAAAGCTGTTAGAATCATTAACAACCCTGCCATTACATATAAACTACCTCCCCTGCAAGTAAGAAGGAATGTTGCCTCCCTTGCATTATTTTACAGATTTTTTTTGGCAAATGCTCAGACGAAGTTGCGTCCATGGTGCCACCTCTCTATGCCTTCCCTCGTGCTACACGGGCATCTGGTAGCGCTCATGAATGGAATGTCACTCAGCCATATTGCAGAACTTCTGCCTATCAGAATTCTTTCATTCCCCAAACTGCATCACTCTGGAACTCGCTTCCCCAGAGTTGTTTTCCTCCAAATTTCAACCCACAACTGTTCAAGTCTAACTGTTACAGACATTTTATGAACAGAGGACACCAGTAATCTAGTGTATGGATTATTTTTTTTTTTCCCATTTGTTTTTCCTTCCTCCGTTCTGTTATTTATAAAAAAAAAAATCATCATCTTTATCATCATCATCATCACAACCATTATCATCATCACAATTATTCTCATTATCATCACCATCATCATCATCATCATCACAACTACATCTTCCACAGGGAAAAACTCTGTATTGGACCCACTAGCCACCCAGACCCAACAGACGACACCCCCCTCCCTTCCTCCCCATCCACCGCAACTAGACCTGCCCCCACCATGAGACGGTTCAGGGCCACGGTATTGACACTCCTAGGCTCCAGAGGGAACGAAATCGCGGGCAGCCGGAACAAAAATGGCGGCTGTGGGAACATAAGACCTAGAGCTGTTCCGAACGTGCTGCTGCTGCTACTACTACTGCTACTACTACTACTGCGCTGCTGCTGCTGCTGCTACTGTTGCTGCTCCTGCTGCTACCACCACCACCACCACCACCACCACCACCACCACTTCTACTACTACTACTACTACCATTTTACAGTAGGAATTGAATGAAGAAAGTCGTAACACTGCAAAATAGACGATAATGAAGTGTGTCAATTGTGAGGAGAGTAAGTGTTGGTGGAATTCAGAGACAAGCACTTAACTCCACACACACCTTGTTTGTTACGATAGATAGATGGATATGTAGGTGGATGGATAGATAGATGGATGGATGAGTAGATGGATAGATACTTGTAGATATGTAGGTGGATGGATGGACGGATGGATAGATACAAAGGAATGGATAGATAAATATAGATAGATAGATGGATAGATAGATAAATATAAAAATAGGTAGATGGATACATAGATCTTTACTTTGGCTCTTTTGTATTGTTTTTGCTTTTCCTTGGAAGGAATAGTTTGCCGGCTCCTGGCCTTTGGTTCCTTCTTCCTTGCATTAAAATATATGTACGTATGTATGTATGTATGTATCTATCTATCTATCTATATATATATATATATATATATATATATATATATATATATATATATATATATATATATATATATATATATTTAGAAACAGGTTTTCTGAAAAACAAAATCGAGAATATATTCGTAGATAGATAGATAGAAAGATAGATATAAAGATGGATGGATGAACAGATAGATAGTAGATAGAAAATTTTACATAGATAAAGGTGTATTGTACTGAATGAAAAAGATATCTACATAGATATCTAGATAGATACATCGATATATAGATAGATGAATAGACAAACAGATATAAATACACAGATAGATAAAATGACAGATAAACAGATGGATAAACAGACACATACACAAACACAGGTAGAAAAACAGGCAGATAGATAAAGATAATAAAGATAAACATTAAATGCATTTATTGTCTTTACTAATAATAATATAAATAATAATACACCACGGACCAAAAATGAAAGAATATGAGTAGCAAATCATCACAAATATTTTTAAAAAGGAAATTTATGTACTGCAGATTAATTAAACGTTTTCTAAATTCAGTTTGTTTGATTACCTTTTTAGCCAGGTGACCCCAGGTAACACGGATGGCTCCATAACACCTCTTCCTAGACGATTTATTTTGTATATTTCACCACTGTTTTTTCTTCTACAATATATATCTTTCTTATATCTATATGGTTTGAATCAGGAATATATGTAGAAGAGGATATGGATGTGTAGAATCAGGAATAATTCGCCACCGGAGAGGAGTAGCGAGTTTTGAAGGCCACCGGATAGTAAAGTGTAGGTTTGGGATGAGTGTGTGTGTGTGTGTGTGTGTGTGTGTGTGTGTGTGTGTGTGTGTGTGTGTGTGTGTGTGTGTGTGTGTGTGTGTGTGTGTGTGTGTGTGGATTTTTTCGATTTCCGGGTGACGATGAGTGAAAAAATAAGAATAAGTGAATGAAGAGTTTTGGACAAACGTGGAAGAGTGCATGGAAAAGTTTGAAAGGAATGAGAGAGTGTTTCTGATTGGAGATATCAATGGAAATGTAGGGAATGTGAAGGTGGATGGAGTAGTTGGTGAGTGGGGTGCGCCTTCAGATGTGGATGAGAATGGCAGTGCTCTAATGGACATTTGTGCCAGGAGAGGGTTGGTGATAGCCAATTCCGTCTTCAGGCACAAAATGATCCACAGGTATATATGCCGTGTGATGAGAAGGGTGGGTGGTGAACTGAATCAATGGAACGCAAAGAATGATTATGTGTCTGTGGATGAGAGAATGAGATGTCATGCAATGGATGCAAGAGCATATAGATGTTTGTTGTGTGGACTTTCTGACCACCACTTGGTGGTGGTGAAAGTCAAAGTTGAAATGACGTGGAGGAATAGAAGAAGGGAAGGACAGGAAAAAGTTGTTTTTACAAGAAGGGTAGAAAGGTTACCAGGGGATGGAAAAATGGCAGACTATAAGAAAGAAGTGGAGGAGCGATTGGGTAAATATGATTTGGAGCAGATGGGAGACGTAGAAGGTGTGTGCCAGTTATTCACTCACATAGTTAATATGTGGAGCATGTGAGGTGGTGCTGGGGTGATGAGAAGACGAAGGGGGTGCAAGGAACAGCACTGTGGAATGAAGAGGTGAGACAGGCTGTAATACAAAAAAAGAAAGCATATAGTGAGTGAATGAGAAACAGGGGTGTGGAAGAAGTTGAAAGACAGAAGAGAGACTTATATAGAGAGAGGAAGAAAGAGGTGAAAAGTTTAGTAAGAGAGTGGATGAGGAATTTGGAATGAATCTGAGTGTAAAATCGAAGGAATGTATGAAAATGTTCTAGAAAAAAGTAAAGAGAGTTAGACAGGATGCTAAATAAGTATGCCTGGGAGTGAAAGATGAAAATCTTAGATTACTGGTGGAGAAAGAAGAAAAGGGGAGCAGATGGAGAGAACACTTTAAGGAATTGTTGAACATAGAGAAGGGAAGTAATGCGAATATAAGTGACTGGGGAATGGCTGGGAGAAAGAGGATGTGAAAAGAAAGGAAGATATCGGTAGAATGGAAGTTGTGGAGGCAACAAAGAAGCCAGGAAGGGGCAAAGCCACAGGAACTGATGGAGTGTGTGTGGTGAAATGCTGAAGCTTGGGAGAGAGGTATTAGTAGAATGGATGTGGAAGATGTGGAGATTGGCCTAGGAGGAAGGTAAAGTCCCGGAGGAGTGGAAGTCAGGTATAATTATCCACCTGTACAAGGGAAAAGGGGAAAAAGAAGTGTGTGGCAATCATAGGGGTATTTGTCTTCTTAGTGTAATAGGAAAAGTATATGGTAGGATACTTATTGACAGAGTTAGGAAAATAACAAAGGAATAAGTTTTTTATGGAGGGAAGAGGTTGTGTAGATCAGATATTCATTCTTAGGTCTTTAGTGGAAAAGTTTCTAAAGAAGAGAAAGAAGTTATATGCGGCCTCCATGATTTGGAAATAAAAACATATGACAGGGTGGATAAAAAATGATTGTGGAAAGTATTAAGAATATATGGAGTAAATGGGAAGTTGCTGAATGCCGTGAAGAATATTTATGATTGTGCTAAGGCTGCAATGCATGTGAACAGTGAACTAAGTGAATTTTTCTGTTTGAAGGTCGGATTGAAACAGGGATGAGTCATATCCCCATGGTTGTTCAATCTGTATATGGATAGGGTTACAAAAGAGATTCAACGTATGGCAGCGGATGTTGTAGCAACCGTAATGAGAGAGGGCAATGCGTGGAAACTCCGTATATTGTTGTTTCCAGATGATACTGTGTTGTTAAGGGAAGACGAAGGGGAGCTGCAAGAGTTGCTGAATGAGTTTCGGAGAGTGTATGAGAAATGGAATCTAGAGGCGAATATGTAGGGAAGAGTAAATTTATGATCTTCGAGAGAAATGGAGTCAGTGAATGTATAGTGAAGTTGGATGAGGAGGAAATGGAAAATGTGAGCACATTTAAGTACTTGAGTAGTGTGTTGAGTAAAGATGGAAGTTTAGAGGATGAAATGCTTGAAAGGGTACAGCAAGGAAGAAAGATTCCTGGTTCTTTGAAAACAGTGATAGGAAACATAGAAGTGAGCATGGAAATGAAAAAGTCATTGAATGATAGTATTGTTATACCATCCCTTACGTATGGACGTGAAGCATAGACCTAGTTGCATGGACACAAGTCAAGAGTGAGAGCAGTGGAAATCAGTTATTCGAGAAGACCATGTGGAGTCACATGGAGAGACAGACTGACGAAAGAGGAAGTGAGGAATCGGTGTGGTGTGGATATGGATGTGATAGGAAGCGTTAGGAGAAACACACTGAGGTGGTTAGGTCATATGGAGAGGATGAAGAGGAAGAGACTGACGAGGAGAGTGTATGTGAGTAAGGTTGAGGAGGGGAGAGAGAGGGGGAGGCCAAGGATGAGATGAAGCGATGGAGTGGAGAGGTAAATGATAGAGGGTGGGGGTGAGCTACGAGTATGGCAGTGAAATGGCGTTGGACAGGGAGACATGCAGGCGATTTGCTTGTGGCCTCCCCTTACGGGATTAAGGAGTCTGGCAATAGATAGATAGATAATTATATTATTATTATTATTATTATTATTATTATTACACTAGGCAACAAATTTCTTTTATTTTTTTCTGTAACAGGCATGGGAACTACTATTTCCCTCTAAATCTGTGATCCTGATTTCAGATCTGATAGCCAAATTTCCGTATGACATCCTGAGTTTGTGTAACAGAAGAACCTTTTTTTTCTCTTTTCCCTCCCCGGCGTGTAATATGTAAGCAGACTATCTACCTTTTCTGTACCACATTTTATGTTAGCCATGCTTAAATAATGCTAATAGGGGTATCCTTCCTCTCTTATTCTGGCTTAGGACGGACAGTGAATTTTCACTGGCGGAGTTACCACCCCATACGCCAAACCATCCACCCAAAGTGCGTGAATCTTTGTTGTGATCTCATCCATTGTCTCTTGTGGGATGAAGTGCTGTCTCGTTGCAGGAACAAACAGTAATCACCCATCATATCTGGGTTGAAGTTCCCTTGATATCTGCAATCCATTAACAAAGATCTCCTGGTGGCAACGCTCGCCATGCTCGTCACTTACAGCACCAAGGTTCACAGGGAAGAAGTCAAGATGTGAGTGTAAAAAATGCATTTTAAAAGACATCCTGCATCCCATTCATTCATAAGCTTCCAGCATGTTATCTACCAGTTCACGGTAGTTTTCACCTCAGTGGTTTCCAAGAAAATCTTTAAAAACATGAACAAAAGATGTCGATGCAGTTAGTTCCATCTCCTTTAGTTTAAGGGGGAACAATGAGTCGCAGATGACGCTACGGATCCGTGGCCCAGTGAAAACTCCAGCATCTAACTTTGCATCAGTAAGAATTCCATTGAATTTGTCCTTTAAGTATTGAAAACCACTCCACTGAGAATCCATACCTTTCGCAGAATTTTTCATGAGCCCAAGTTTAATATGAAGTGACGGAAGATGTATTTTCAGAGGATCAACTAGTGCTGGATGTTGTATATTATGTTCACCAACAACATGTTCAGTTGTACATGGCCAGCAATGCTTTTTGTAGTGATTCCTATCGTCTCTGCTATTCCAGAAACACAGAAAGCACTTATGCTTTGTGTAACCCAACTGTAGACCAAGGAGCAAGGATATAACTTTAA
Organism: Coenobita brevimanus; assembly: GCF_032717465.1. Lineage (NCBI taxonomy): Eukaryota > Metazoa > Arthropoda > Malacostraca > Decapoda > Coenobitidae > Coenobita > Coenobita brevimanus. Next base: position 20,816,984 of record NC_137027.1, on the reverse strand, counting down.
GGTCACCACAAATACTCCATATGTTCCTTGAATCTGATGAACCTTTGCAGTAGTTCCATGATTCATAAGTCTCTTTAAGACCTGTGTTATGGGCTAAAGGTATTGAAGGTTTCCCATTGGATTTGTGCAATAAGATAGCTTTAAGACTCACTTTACTGGAATCAATGAAAAGTCTCCATTCTTTGGGAACATAGTCACACCCAATCTCTTGCATTAGATCACTGATATCATAGCAGAAATAAACTCTTTTCTCCTTGAAGTAAAATGATGAAAAATTCAAGTGACACCTAAGGAAATACAAAACTTTGGTACTTGGCTGTAGAAGATTCCATTCTTGAAGTCTGGAACCAAGCAACTCTGACTTTTGTAAATTCCAAATCGCGCACCAAGTCATTTAACTCTGCTTGACTTTCCAGATGTGGGGAACTATCTGCGACTGGAACATATGGGTTATCTTTCTCTACTTCCATATCACTAGCTGAAGCGTCAGAAGAACCGTTGTCTGTGACCATTGGTGGTAAAAGTGGCGGTGGGTTTTCTTCGTCATGTCGTACTGGTTTTAAGGCTGATTGACAGTTTGGGTACTTGATCATTGATTTATTTTTCTTTGAAAATCTTGCTATCTTTGTAAGACTAAAATAACAATGATCATGGTGATTTATGGGCTCACGCCAAATCCTGGGCACTGCAAATGGCATAGCCATTCTTTTACCATTCAGCCAAGCGGTTAATATTGCATTGCATTGTGCACGACAATATGTGGCGCCCAGTCCCTCTCTTGGTCTCCTACCATACAACCAAAATGGTACTTGTAGGCAAGTTTCATCCTTGATGCTGTCGCTATGTTTCTTCTCTGTTGTATAGGTGTATATTGTCCACAGACATAGCAGTAGTTGTCAGGGTGATTTACACAAGCACGTCAATTTGATGCCATTCTGAAATGCCACAGAAGTTCTTTGTATAAGCTGAAATGCACAGAAATGAATCAGCATATGTTTAGAGACAATACCTATACATATGATACTAATGCACTGAGAGGAGCGCTCATTGTTACAAGGCCCGTAAGTGGCCAGGTAGCCAAGGGTAGTATCAGGACCCATATACATACAGGGTCTGACCATATCGACCCAAAAACGCGTCGCGTTTGCGCATGACGTCATGGCGAAGACACCAGGTGAGGTCTTCCGAGAAGGGGTTGCCATATAGTGAGAAGTAGACTCAGTTGCTCAGAGGTCACGGCGCCAAACAGGTCACCTCTGTCACCTGCACTTTATTCCATTGTATGTGCCCAGTGAAATAATGCCTACCAATTGTGCATTGTTTGGCTGTAACTCTTTACTGAAGAAAGGTGGGGATATAACTTTCCATATTTTCCCCAAAGATGAAGAGATTAGACGTAAGTGGATTCATCTGTGCAAGAGGAAAGACACAATTAATCCGAATACTGCTCGCATCTGCAGCCTTCACTTTGATCAAAGTGCTTATAAAAGAAAGCTAAAATATGAACTTCT
>NC_137027.1:20677973-20810473 GCF_032717465.1 Coenobita brevimanus | reverse complement strand
TGAGATCCACTTGCAGATGGCCGAGGTATATTCAAGGTTAAGAATTTCAGGTGTCTTGAATGTTGCTGTGTGTGTGTGTGTGTGTGTGTGTGTGTGTGTGTGTGTGTGTGTGTGTGTGTGTGTGTGTGTGTGTGTGTGTGTGTGTGTGCGCGTGCCATCAAATTCAGTGCGTACTCTGAGGTTTGTCCTTGCGTGTGTGTGTGTGTGTGTGTGTGTGTGTGTGTGTGTGTGTAAATGTCCATATGTGTCTTCTCATATATGTGTGTCTTTTACTGTGTATGTATCTATGTCTGAATTTAGTACAATTAAAATTCGAATATACACTATCTATCTCTCTATCTATTGCCAGACGCCTCAATCCCGTTCGGGGTGGCCACAAACAAATCGCCTCCACGTCGCCCTGTCCCCAGCCATTTCACTGCCCCGCTCCCAACTCATACCCCTCTCTCTCATATACCTCTCCATCCCATCCCTCCATCTCTTCCTCGGCCTACCCCTCCCTCTTCCCCCCTCCACCTCACTCACATACACTCTATTCGTCAGTCTTTCACCCTCCATCCTCTCTACATGGCCAAACCACCTCAGTGTGTTCCTCATAACTCTTTCTATCACATCCACATCCACACCACAACGCTCCTATATATCCTCATTTGTCAGCCTCTCTCCATGTGACTCCACAGACTCCTCTTAAATAACTCATTTCCATTGCTCTCACCCTTGACTTGTGTCCTTCCATCAACGTCCAAGTTTCACTTCCATACGTTAGAGTTGGTATCACAATACTGTCATGTAGTAACTTTTTCACTTCCATGCTCACTTCCCTGCTTCTTATCACTGAACTCAAGGAACCAGCAACCTTTCTTCCCTTCTGTATCCTTTCAAGCACTTCACCCTCCAAAGCTCCATGCTTACTCATCACACTACTCAAGTACTTAAACGTACTCACATTTCCCAATTCCTCACCATCCAACCTCGCTGTACATTCACTGACTTCACCTCTCCCAAAGTCCATCACTTTACTCTTCCCTACATTCACCTTTAGATTCCGTTTCTTACACACTCTCCCAAACTCATCCACCAAGCCTTGCAGCTCTCCTTCGTCTTCACTCAACAACAGAGTATCATCTGCAAACAACAGTACAGGGAGTTTCCAGACACTACCCTCTCTCACCAGGCCAATCTAACATCCACTACCCTACCTTGTACCTCTTTTATTACCCCATCCATGTACAGATTGAACAACCATGGGGACATGACACATCCCTGTTTCAACCCAACCTTCAAAGAGAAAAATTCACTCAGTTCACCATTCACACGTACTGCAGCCTTAGCACCATCATACATACTCTTCACAGCATTCAACAACTTCCCATCTACTCCATATATTCTTAATACTTTCCACAATCCTTGTTTATCCACCCTGTCATATGCTTTCTCCAAATCCATGAAAGCCGCATACAACTTCTTTCCCTTCTCTAGAAACTTTTCCACTAAAGATCTAAGAATGAATATCTGATCTACACAACCTCTTCCCTTCCTAAAGCGTCCCTGTTCTTCTCCAACTAATTCCTCTGTTCTTTCTCTAACACTTTTCCTATTATACTAAGAAGACAAATGCCCCTATGATTACCACACACTTCTTTTCCCCCTTTTCCTTTGTACAAATTATTACATTTTCATACTTTTTGTTTTTGCATCCAGCTAACCCCATTCATACCCTCAGTTCGATGACGTGATCTGTATTTTTCTTCTTGTCAGACGATTATATTCACACTGGGAGAGCTTTCTATTAGTGAACGGTTTAATGCCGGCTGTATCTAAATTATCCAGTTCAGTACGTCTCTCCTGTGCTGAAGAAAACCGTCTGTACATAGCAGGGATGAATATGAAAAATCGATACCGTAGTGAAGGGGATCATCATCACCATCATTCTCTACCCATTATCCCCGCACATAAATGTAGTGGGTAGTTTCCAGAACCAGACACAGGGAAGCATAAAACTAGTAGAGCTCTCACCAATTAGCAACGGTCTCCATTACCACTTCAGGTCGAGGGTGTAGAATGTGTTTTATTTTGTCTAACTCAGGACGATTAACCGAGATTAAGAGACCTCGGAGGTTAAAGGATGCATTCAGTCATCCTTCGTTTGTTCGATAATCATCTATTCATCCATCCATCTCTCCATCCTTCCATCTATCTATTGATTCATCCATCCATCTCTCCATCCTTCCATCTATCTATTGATTCATCCATCCATCTCTCCATCCTTCCATCTATCTATTGATTCATCGCTCCATCTCCATCTTTTCTCTTTACAAGTATCCATCCATCCTTCTCCCCATTTATCCATCCATCCATCCATCCATTTGTCTTTCCATCCTTCCCGACATCCATCCATCCATCTCTCCATCCTTCAGTCCAGATATACGTACAAATCTCACTGAAACCTTCCATCCATATTACTATTTTATTATAGCTACGTCCACAGGGTTTACTTCACTCACAGGATTACTCACAGATCTCAATGGATTTTATAGATAGTGAGATTGACAAAAGATATATTTCTACCCTAGGCTGTTTCTTGGTGAATACTAATGGACAGAAAGAGAGAGAGAGAGAGAGAGAGACTGTGTGTGTGTGTGTGTGTGTGTGTGTGTGTGTGTGTGTGTGTGTGTGTGTGTGTGTGTGAATTTATGCTTATTAGTATAGTTGCTTTTGTGAGTGTATGTGTTCTTGATTTATGAAAACATTAATGTACTTGTGTTAATGCGTTTGTCGGATTCTGTGTGTGTGTGTGTGTGTGTAAGTGTGTGTGTGTGTGTGTGTGTGTGTGTGTGTGTGTTTGTGTTGATGAAAAAATCTGCAAACTCAAGAAGTATTATTCTAGATGGAGAATGCTAAACCGGTACTCAGAGATAAGGACGCACTGATGGATCTTGAAGACTTGGACAAGTCTTATGTTTTGGTCCCAGTAGACAAAGCATGTAATAATAGAGCAATCATCTGCCAAATATATCACATAAAAACACTTTTACAAGAATTTGGCATGGTGTATCAAGTCTCCAAAACATATACAACATTAGTAGTAACGAGTATGCGATAGTTAAAAAGCAGTCATCATACTCTTCTAGTCACGGAATCGATGATGATAAAAAATTACCATACATACATACCATAGTAAAAATGCATACAGATCCTGTAAAATTCAGATTCATAATTTCCTCCAGAGTATGTGCAACAAAATCACTGGCAATGAAACTATCACATATTTATAAACTGATTTATAAGCAGCACAAAAGATATTTTTATAAACTATATTTATATACAGGAATCAACCGTATGTGAATATGTGATAACTCAGAAATGTGAAGAAAGGATATTGCTTCCATCAACCACAAAAGAAATGCAAGAAACATAGCAACATGTGATTTTTCAACGGTATACATGAAGATCAAACACAAGGATATAAAAATGAAGTTGGAATGGACAGTGCAAGTTGTTTTTAAAGGACTGCATAAGAATCTGATCGCACTAGGTGAACACGAATGGTAAATAAAAGAGATGGCAAAAACATGACGTTCTCAGAGGATCAAATAATATATTTGACAAATTTCCTGGTAGAAAACTGCTTTTTTACTTGTGGAAATATGGCTTTCAAACTGTGTATAGGAATACCCATGGGAACAGTCCCAGCCCCATTCATGGCAATTCTATACTTGTATAGTTATGAATTCAGGTGGATGGAACGTAAGTCAAAAGTTCATTATTCAGTAGCGATGAAATTTAACAAAACTAGACAATTCATTGATGATCTAATATCCTTATACAATGATGCAGAAATGAATGAAGAATAAAAGAAATATATCCGGAAGCACTAGTATTAAATAAAGAAAACACCGACCACTGCAAAGCAAGCTTTTTGGATATTAATATCATAAATTGCAAACAAATTATATCAACAAAATTCTATGATAAAAGAGATGGCTATAATTTTGAAATTGTATCATACCCAAATTTGTTGGGAAACATACCTAGAGTTCCCCCGTACGGTGTATACATGTCTCGATTGTTACGGGTCGCAAAGGCAAGTACAAATTTGGAAAACTTTACTACAAGAATCCAACAGATCACAACAAATTTCCTCAGTCAAGGATTATTCAGAACAGATTTACGTAAGACATTAAAGAAAACGTATCATAGTCACTATAACTCCTTCAAACACCTGAGAGAAGTAATAAATAGTCTTAGAAGAGAAATATTTGATTCTTCTGTGAATACAATAGTATCCCAGGGCCGTCGACGGCGAGAGAGTGCTCTCAGGATCCCCCCTGGCTCTGTAGCAGATTAAGACCGACTACAACAAAAACCAATTATACTTACCAATTTGGACTCAACTGGATGCCACTCAATCGACCATAACAACAACAAACTATTCCTCTCATTTACAACGACTAGTTACACCTACCAGTTGAGAGTCAACTGGTGAGACTTAATTGACGATGACAACAACAAACCATTCCTACCAAACTGAACTCCACTGGAAATAGCATATTTGTCCTATCTTTTCATGTGTGTGTGTGTGTGAGCCCAGCTCAGTTAAATCATTTGCTTACCTTTTTTTAATGCAAAGTAAAGTTTGGTATCTTAACAGGGTTCTCATATTTAATACATTTCTGCATTAGTTTTCTCCTGTTCCATTTTTTTTTTTTTTATGTAAGAAAGAAGGAACCAAAGGCAAGGAGCCAGGAGGTTTGTTCCTCCAAGAAAAAATAAAGCAAGATAACGGGGAACCAAATTCAAGATCCGTTCATTCGAGATGTCTGGACAAACTGCGTTTGAAAGACAGGGGATCATGGCAGTAGGAAATACAGACAGAAGGAGCCAGTTCCAGAGTCACCTGTGGCTCAATCAGTAGAGAGGTGGCCTGCAGTCCTAACGGACCCAGGTTCGAATCCCGGCTGGGGCAGGGAACGGTTTAAGGATTTGAATTTCATTAAATCAGGCTTCACTGATCTACCAGAAGACCCGCCGACATGTAAAAATACCCCCGCTAATACCAATACACCAGTCCTGTATGAGACAGCCCTAGCATGTATTCAATATGGACGGTGGGTGTTAGCGCCGAAGTGGTGACATGTAGAGGTGTATGGTACGAGAAGGACTACTGGGCCTTGATAGCAGGCTCCAATTAAATGTACATTTTCCACTTAGTACAAAAATACATTAATTACAAATAAGAGAATAAATAATGTACTTATATCAACAACCCCCTATATTTTTCTTTTACCAGGTATGTAGCGACTAAGATTTCTTTTGTTAATATAAAATGTAAAATCATAAAAAGTATACTGTTGATGTCTTTTAGTTTTATGTTGTGGTACTCATCAGCATGAAATAAATACCCTTAATTTAAATTTGTGCCAATGTTATGTTTCAGTTGTAATGTAAAAGTCAACTTCAAGAGTAGTTTTGACAGTTTTGGCCTATATATACTATCAATTATGCATTTTATGTCAAACTACTTAAAACATCAGTATATAGGGTGTGTGTGTGTTTCTAGGTTTATAATTACTCAAATTTCCAAAATAAGTAAATTTTCTAGGTAAATTTCCAGAGTTACACCCAACTCACCTTGAAGCTTAAAATATTCGTTTTTAAATTTTTTATAGTGTGCTTAATTTGAATCTGATATTCATTTCTGTCAAAAATTCCTTTTATTTTTTAAATTCTAAACGAAGCTAACCCAACCAACTTAACCTAACGTGACCTAACTTAGGACCTAACTTAAAGATTAAGAAGAGAGGATAACTGCAGTAGGCCAACAGCCTCATGCTAGACAGCTCCCACAAGAGTGTGACTAATTTACTCTGCCTTCAATATAGCCGATGCAGGCCCATGATACGCAGTTCTCACAGGACTGTGACTTCAAGCATGACAAATTTTGTATGCAACACATACCTGTCATACGCTTATCTAGCCTATGTTTGCAACTTTCTGAATATGGGGCAGCAACTAGGGTACATAACTGGGAAACCAGTTCATCAACCACCACCACCACCACCACCACAACCACCATTTTACAGTACGAATTGAATGAAGAAAGTCGTAACATAGCAAATTTGATTATAATGAAGTGTGTCAATTGTGAGGAGAGTAAGTGTTGGTGGAATTCAGAGACAAGCACTTAACTCCACACACACACGTTAGCCCAGTTACGAGACGACTCTCATAAACGCCTTCAGGCGGAGGGCGTAATTAAGAGTTTTGGCGTAGTACATAAAATTCTCTCTCTCTCTCTCTCTCTCTCTCTCTCTCTCTCTCTCTCTCTCTCTCTCTCTGTTAACAAACAGATTTCTTTCACCTCGCATAGTGCCTGTAATTCCTACTCTGCCATTATGTGTTCTTCCCGTATTTTCTCTCCTATTCCTTCCTTCCCCCTGTTTCATTTGTTATTTTTTATTTCTGGATTTTTATTTGCCTCTCTCTCTCTCTCCCCCCATAAAGGCCAGCCAGTGTATTCTTCAGTATTACAGAAGCCGAGTGACGTCAACGCAGGTCAGTTCATATAATTTCATTCAGCACAGACGTATCGTATATAGTTAGATTTAAAGTACACAGACACACACACAGACACACACACAGACACACACACACACACACACACACACACACACACACACACACACACACACACACACACACACACACACACACAATACTTTTAAGTTTCTTAATGCGATGCTGCAACTCATATTATTCTCACATAATACAGAACAGTGTTTTGTCAGGATTAAAACACACACACACACACACACACACACACACACACACACACACACACACACACACACACACACACACACACACACACACACACACACACACAATACTTTTAAGTTTCTTAATGCGATGCTGCAACTCATATTATTCTCACATATTACAGAACAGTGTTTAGTCAGGATTAAAACACACACACACACACACACACACACACACACACACACACACACACACACACACAAAGATCTTAAATTTCTTAATGGGATGGTGGAACTCATGTTAATCCCCACTTGCTATAGACAAACTTTTATTCAGCACATACGAACCGAATGACATCAAACCATTAAAAAACTGCCTCCCTCACTCTTTTATTGGCATACTGACACTCAGATTTTTATCTCTCTAGGAACAGACGATTTTATTCAGCAGAGACGAACCACAGGTAGCCCAGCTGTTAATCCCTTCAATTCCATGACGTAATTTCCATTTTGTCCTTAAAATTTTCAGGCTAATGTGATCAACTTTATTGAGTCTCCTGGTAGTGAAGGGACTAATAAAGGCAGAAAGTCACCTTAGTTTAAAATAAATCCTACGGTGATTATAATCGTCAGGTGAAAGAATTAAAAATATCCAATTGAATCAATCAATCATTTCCTGTGGCACCCCACGGGATGCATAGGGCCTCAATGAACTCTCTCCACCAATATTTGTCTCTTGCCATCTCCTTCAGGTCCCACCAACACTCCTCTCCTGCTTCTTTTTTCATTGTCCTCAACCAGGTTTCCCTCGGCCTACCTCTACCTCTTCTTCCTCTAGCAATCCACTCTGGCACATCCTGTATTAAACAACCTTCTTTTCTGTATATGTGCCCCAGCCACTTCCAGCGAGACAGTCTCACATATTCATTAACTAGTTCCACTCTCGTAATATCCCTTACTCTTTCATTTGTAACTCTGTCTTGCCACTTTACCCCAAGAATCCTTCTCAGTATTTTATTCTCAAATCCTAATACTTTCTGATCTGTTGCAATTGTACTGTACCATGACTCATGCCCGTAAATTAAAATGGGTCTAACCATGGACTTGTAAATTTTCACTTTAGTATGTACCGAAAGCATATTATTATTAACATTCCAACAGCTCGCCAAGCCTGTCTAATCCTCTCCTCAATTTCATTGTTTAATGATCCATTAGATGATACAATCGTTCCCAGATACTTAAAGTTTTCTACATTCTTCACCACATTATTCCCAATTACACAATCGATTTGGTTCTCCACGTTCATATTAATAATTTCACTTTCCACAATTTATTACCAATCCCACTTTTTCTCCTTCCTCCACCAGACAATCGAGCACCCTCTGCATTTCGTAAATACTTCCGCAAATCAGTACAATATCATCAGCATAGTCCAAATCAATCAGCTTCTTATTTTCTTTCCAGTTAATTCCTGCACCTGTTCTCCTTACAACAATTGAAACATTAAAAAAAAAATCCCCCTAGTTTTGTGAGGTTTCAAAACTTACCTATTTATTCTGCTTTACCCTACCGATTATTATTCGAGAGAAACCCTCCCAAGTCAAAGATTTAAAAATATAATTCTTCCTCTCAGGATGCAGAACTATCATATTGTGTTCCCATTAACGCCTACCGTTTTATTCACTGGATTTGACGAACTATGCAGAGTTAACGTTCACCTAATTCAGTTATAGTTCGTTTTCCGCTTCATTTTTTTTTTTTTTTTTCAGTTTATAAATTTTCGCTCCTTCTCCTGCTCACGATCCTTTTTAACTTTCTCCTTGCTCAGTCTGTCCCTTCTTTTCCCTCTCTTGTTCGTCCTCAATTATTTCCCTTCTCTTGCTTTCATCCCCCCCCCCCTCCTCGTCTTTATATCTATGTATTCTTTCCCAAACTTTACTCTCTCTCTCTCTCTCTCTCTCTCTCTCTCTCTCTCTCTCTCTCTCTCTCTCTCTCTCTCCTGGCCGTTTGCCAGAGAAGATTCAGACTCTGGCGAAAACCTTTGATTCCAAAACCTTCAAGAAATTCTGCAGGAGAGGTACTCTTGCATAATGTTGGTATTTGTGGTGACTGTGGTAGCTGCTGGAGGTCATGGTTGTGGATATCTCTTATGCTGACTTTTTCGGTGGAATGCCCCTCCCCGTAAAACCACTAACTCAGACAAATGACCACCCTTCTCGGGATTATGGTGTCTGCATACAGATAAATAGATAGATAGATAGATAGGTGATGGTGTTTGTGGTGGGTTGTGTTGGCAGTTGAAGATGTGGTTGTGGCTGATGAAGGTTAATGTTGGTTGGTTCGGTTGTTGCTGGTTATGGGTGATAGATGGAAGGATTGACTGGAATTTATATCAATGGCTGTGAATCGTTCTTACAGTTGATGGTGGTTGTGGTGATGGTGGTGGTTGGTTGTGCTGTTGTGATGGTGGTGCCTAGATATGTTCTGGTGATGGTGGTGGTTAGTTGTGTTGGTGGTGATTGGTGGTGTTGGTGGTGGTAGGTTCTGTTGGTGTTGGTGGTAGTTTGCTGTGGTGATGGTGGTGGATTTTGTGGTAACGGCGGTGTTTTTTTGTGGTGATGGCATTGGCTGGTTGTGGTGATTGCGGTGGGTGGTTGTGGTGATGGCGGTGGGTGGTTGTATTGATTGCAGTGGGTGGTTTTGATGATGGTAGTGGGTGGTTATGGTGATGGCAGTCGGTTGTTGTGGTGATTGCGGTAGGTGGCTGTGGTGCAGGCGGTGGGTGGTTGTGGTGATGGTGGTGGGTGGTTCTGGTGATGGCGGTGGGTGTTTGGGGTGATGGTGGTGGATGGTTGTGGTGATGGTGGTGGGTGGTTGTGGTGATTGCGGTAGGTGGTTGTGGTGAAGGCGGCGGGTGGTTGTGGTGATGGTTGTTTGTGGTTTTGGTGATGGTGGTGGGCTGTGTACATGAACATCTGAGAGTTCTGGCAAACTCTCGCATTAAGTGGTGTGTGTGTGTGTGTGTGTGTGTGTGTGTGTGTGTGTGTGTGTGTGTGTGTGTGTGTGTGTGTTTACAGGACTGAGTCAAACTCGTAATGATCCTTCTAACTTATATTTTTCATATATGTGTGTGTGTGTGTGTGTGTGTGTGTGTGTGTGTGTGTGTGTGTGTGTGTGTGTGTGTGTGTGTGTGTGTGTCTGTGTCTGTGTCTGTGTGTGTGTCTCGATGGGTAGATAGATAGATAGATAGATAGATAGATAGATAGAGAGAGAGAGAGAGAGAGAGAGAGAGAGAGAGAGAGAGAGAGAGAAAGACAGAGAGAGAGAGAGAGAGAGAGAATAAAAAAATGGAGAATACTCTGAAATACATATTTATTCACGAATTTTCAGTCCACACCATGACCTCATCATGCACTCTAATTATTGTTTTATATCGTCAGCATGACTAATAGTAAATATATGAAGATGCTATTTGGCTCTCTATCATCTTATTGTTTTCTTCTTCGAGGGAACAACATGCGAGTTTCTTCCCTTTGGCTCCTTCTTCCTTGCATAAAAAAGTACATTCAAAACCCCAAGTAGCTTAAACCAAATCTTCCTCCCAGTTAAATTGGTCAAAGAAATACGTCAAGAACCTCGCAGAATACACCCTAGTAGGTTATCAATGTCTACCCTTCATCATTTATTTCCTACCCCCCACTGCCACACCGCCCACACCAGCAGACTGAGCAGTTCCAGCAAGACGCCAGCAACCGCCATGGGAGCCTCTAACGAAGCGCTAATTACGGACTATCCTGTATATATAAAATTGCTCGTTAATTACCTGTACCAAATTGCATACTGACCGCTAATTACCGCAAGATATATTTACCTGTAATTGCCAGTCCATTTAATTTAATCAAGGTGGGTTAATTAGGGGTGTGTATCAGGTGTAATGACCCCTGTTGGATCTTGTTAGCCCAATTAAGAGACGAACCTCATTAACCCCTTCAGGTAGAGGATGTAATTTGGAGTAATGGCGTTGTACTTAACATACTCTCTCTCTCTCGCTTTCTCTCTCTCTCTGAGCATATACAGTTATTTTGACTTATTCACCTCGGAGAGAGAGAGAGAGAGAGAGAGTTTCAGGACCTGAGATAGTGATTTTATTCCTTCTACCGTCAGTCGATTTTCTCTTTCTCATTATCTCACTTTCTTATTTCACTTTCTCATATTTCTCTCTCCTAGTTTCTCATGTCTGGGGTTCGTATTCTTGTCGTGTAAGGAATCTCCCTAGCACCTCTTCCTTTGCGATTTATTTTTGGATACAGCTGATTAATACCTTTTTGTACGTTTCTTATGCAAAGTATGGCGATACTGGGAAGGCTTTATATAAGACAGACGAGGACAGTAAGGTGTAATAAGCAAAATAAATCGCTCATGAGGTGGTGTTATGGACATGGTGAATCAGAGTATCAGTTACTCTATTTATTTTTATTAGTACTATAAATACTGTGATAAAAAATAACAGTATGTGATATAATTAGTATGGTGCAGTATATGTATATGTATTAAAAGACAACAACAACAACAACAACAACAACAACAATAATAATAATAATAATAAAAACAATAATAATAATAATAATAATAATAATAATAATAATAATAATAACGAAACAGGCATAGTAACTAAAATAGGATCTGATATAAATGGTATACTACACAATTAGAGCAACTATAATAATAATAATAATAATAATAATAATAAATGATACGAGTGGTATATTACTTAACTATAATAACAGACGCATTATATTTCGAATTTTTCTATCACATCCAGATTTTGTGTAATGATATACTACCCTTGGCTACCTGGCCACTTAAGGGCCTTGTAACAATGAGCGCTCCTCTCAGTGCATTAGTATCATATGTATAGGTTTTGTCTCTAAACATATGCTGATTCATTTCTGTGCATTTCAACTTATACAAAGAACTTCTGTGGCATATCAGAATGGCATCAAATTGACGTGCTTGTGTAAATCACCCATACAACTTCTGCTATGTCTGTGGACAATATACACCTATACAACAGAGAAGAAACATAGCGACAGCATCAAGGATGGAACTTGCCTACAAGTACTATTTTGGTTGTATGGTAGGAGACCAAAAGAGGGACTGGGCGCCACATATTGTCGTGCACAATGCAATGCAATGTTAACCGGTTGGCTGAATGGTAAAAGAGAGGCTATGCCATTTGCAGAGCCCATGATTTGGCGCGAGCCAACAAATCATTATGATCATTGTTATTCTAGTCTTACAAAGATAGCAAGATATTCAAAGAAAATTAAATCAATGATCAAGTACCCAAACTGTCAATCAGCCTTAAAACCAGTACGACGTGACGAAGAAAACCCACCGCCACTTTTACCACCAATGGTCACAGACAACGGTTCTTCTGACGCTTCAGCTAGTGATATGGAAGTAGAGAAAGATAACCCATATGTTCCAGATGCAGATAGTTCTCCACATCTGGTAGTCAAGCAGAGTTAAATGACTTGGTGCGCGATTTGGAATTTACAAAAGAAAAGGCATAGTTGCTTGGTTCCAGACTTCAAGAATGGAATCTTCTACAGCCAAGTATCAAAGTTTCATACTTTCTGCAGTGTCACTTGAAATTATCATCATATTACTTAAAGGAGAAAAGTGTTTGTTTCTCCTGTGATATCAGTGATCTAATGCAAGAGAGGGTGTGACTATGATCCCAAAGAATGGAGACTTTTCATTGACTCCAAAAAAGTGACTCTTAAAGCTATCTTACTGCACAATGGCAATAAGATCCTTCAGTACCTTTAGCCCATGCCACAGGTCTTAAAGAGACTTATGAATCCATGGAACTACTCCAAAGGCTCATCAAATACAAGGAGCACATGGAATATTTGTGGTGACCTTAAAGTTATATCCTTGCTCCTTGGTCTACAGTTGGGTTACACAAAGCATAAGTGCTTTCTGTGTCTCTGGAATAGCAGAGATGATAGGAACCACTACAAAAAGCATGACTAGCAATCTAGAACTGAACATGTTGTTGTTGAACATAATGTAAACATCCAGCACTAGTTGATCTTCTGAAAATACATCTTCCATCGCATCACATTAATCTTGGGTTCATGAAATATTTTGTGAGAGGTATGGATCGTCATTGGAATGGTTTTCAATACTTAAAGAGCAAATTCAATGGAATTGTGACTGATGCAAAGTTAGTTGCTGGAGTTTTCACAGGGCCACAGATCCGTAGTGACATCTGCGACTCATTGTTCCCCCTTAAACTAAAGGAGACGGAACTAACTGCATGGACATCTTTTGTTCATGTTGTTAAAGATTTTCTTGGAAACCACAGAGCTGAAAACTACCGTGAACTGGTGGATAACATGCTGAAAGCTTATGAAAGAATGGGATGCAGCATGTCTTTTAAAATACATTTTCTACACTCTTATCTTGACTTCTTCCCTGTGAACCTTAGTTCTGTAAGTGACGAGCATGGCGAGCGTTTCCACCAGGAGATCTTTGTTATGGAATGCAGATATCAAGGGAACTTCAACCCAAATATGATGGGTGATTACTGTTGGTTCCTGCAACGAGACAGCACTTCATCCCACAAAAGACAAAGGAAGAGACCACAACAAAGATTTACCTCACAGTAGGAATTTGCCTCTCAGTAGTAACAACTTAACGTCTAAGCACTTTGGGTGGATGGTTGGGCATTGGGGGTGGTAACTCCGCCTGTAAAAATTCACAGTCCGTCCTCAGCCAAAATAAGAGAGGAAGGATACCCCTATTAGCATTATTTAAGCATGGCTAACACAAAATGTGGCACAGAAAAGGTAGATAGTCTGCTTACATATTAGACGCCGGGGAGGGAAAAGAGAAAAAAAAGGGTCTTCTGTTACACAAAGTCTGGATGTGATACGGAAATTTGGTTATCAGATCTTAAATCAGCATCACAGATTTAGAGGGAAATATTAGTTCCCATGTTTGTAATAGAAAAAGAATTGAAATTTCTTGCCTAGTGTAATAAAAATAATAATAATAATAATAATAATAATAATAATAAATACAATAATAATAATAATTCTTTCTATTGCCAGACGCCTTAATCCCATAAGAGGTGGCCACAAACAAATCGCTTGCATGTCGCCCTGTCCAACGCCAATTCACTGCCATACTCCTACAGTAGCTCACACCCCCCTCTATCATTTACCTCTCCACTCCATCCCTTCATCTCATCTTCGGTCTCCCCCTCCCTCTCTCCCCCTCCACCTCACTCACATACACTTTCCTCGTCAGTCTCTTGCTCTTCATCCTCTCCACATGACCAAACCACCTCAGTGCGTTTCTCCTAACGCTTCCTATCACATCCACATTCACACCACAACGCTCCTTCACTTACTCAGTCGTCAGTCTGTCTCTCCATGTGACTCCACATGGTCTTCTCAAATAACTCATTTCCACTGCTCTCACTCTTGACTTGTGTCCCTCCAACATGGTTCAAGCTTCACTTCCATACGTAAGAGATGGTATCACAGTACTGTCATGCAGTGACTTTTTCACTTCCATGCTCACTTCTCTGTTTCTTATCACTGTTTTCAATGAACCAGCAGTCTTTCTTTCTTGCTGTACCCTTTTAAGCACTTCACCCTCTAAACTTCCATCTTTACTCATCACACTACCCAAGTACTTAAATGTGCTCACGCTTTCCATTTCCTCCTCATCCAACTTCACTATACATTCACTGACTCCATTTCGCTCGAAGACCATAAATTTACTCTTCCCTACATATTCGCCTCTAGATTCCATTTCTCATACACTCTCCGAAACTCATTCAGCAACTCTTGCAGCTCCCCCTCGTCTTCCCTTAACAACACAGTATCATCTGGAAACAACAATATACGGAGTTTCCACGCACTGCCCTCTCTCATTACGGTTGCTACAACATCCGCTGCCCTACCTTGTATCTCTTTGATAACCCCATCCATGTCCAGATTGAACAACAGTGGAGACATGACACATCCCTGTTTCAATCCGACCTTCAAAAAGAAAAATTCACTCAGTTCACTGTCCACATGCATTGCAGCCTTAGCACCCTCATAAACACTCTTCACGGCATTCAGCACCTTCCCATTTACTCCATATATTCTTATTACTTTCCACATTCCTTTTATATCCACCCTGTCATATGCTTTTTCCAAATCATGAAGGCCGCATGTAACTTTTTTCTCTTTTCTAGAAACTCTTCCACTAAAGACCTAAGAATGAATATTTGATCTACGCAACCTCTTTCCTTCCTAAAAAAAAAAAAAACTGATTCCTCTGTTATTTCCCTAACTCTGTCAGTAAGTATTCTACCATATACTTTTCCTATTACACTAAGAAGACAAACACCCCTACGATTGGCACACACTTCTTTTTCCCCTTTTCCCTTGTACAGGTGGATAATTGTACCTGACTTCCAACCCTCCGGGACTTTACCTTCCTCCTAGGCCAATCTCCACATCTTCCACATCCATTCTACTACTACCTCTCTCCCATGCTTCAACATTTCACTACACGCTCCATCAATTCCTAGGACTTTCCCCCATTTTGACTTCTTTGTTGCCTCCACAACCTCCATTCTACTGATTTGTTCCTTTCTTTTCACATCCGTCTTTCTCCCAGCCATTTCCCAGCTACTTATATTCGCAATACTTCCATTCTCAATGTTCAACAATTCCTTAAAATGTTCTCTCCATCTGGTCACCTTTTCTCCCTTCTTCACTAGTAATCTACCATTTTCATCTTTCACTCCTTGACAGACTTCTTTAATATCCTGTCTAACTCTCTTTACTTCTTTCCAGAACATTTTTTTACATTCCTTCGACTTTACACTCAAATTCGTTCCAAATTCCTCATCCACTCTCTTACTACTCTCTCTTACTTATATTTTCACCTCTTTCTTCATCTCCACGTGTGAGTCTCTCGTCTATCAAGTTCTTCCGCACCCCTGTTTCTCATTTACTCACTATATGCTTTCTTTTTTTGTGTGTCACAGCCTGTCTCACCTCTTCATTCCACCATGCTGTTCCTTGCACCCCCTTTCGTCTTCTAATCACCCCAACACCACCTCACATGTTGCACATATTTACTGTGTGAGTGAATATCATGCACACACCTTCCAAGTCTCCCATCTGCTTCAAATCATATATACCTAATCGAACCTCCACTTCTTTCTTATACTCTGCCTTTTTCCATCCCCTGGTAATCTTATAAGAGCTCCTTATAAGAGCAACTTCCTCTTGTCCTTCCCTTCTTCTATTCCTTCACTTCATTTCAACTTTGACTTTCACCACACCAAGTGGTGGTCAGAAAGTCCACACAACAAACATCTATATGCCCTTGCATCCATTGCATGACATCTCATTCTCTCGTCCACACACACATAATCATTCTTTGCCTTCCGTTGATTCAGTTCATCACCCACCTTTCTCATCACTCGCCACGTATACCTGTGGATCATTTTGTGCCTGAAGAGGGAATTGGCTATTACCAACCCCCTCCTGGCACAAATTTCTATTAGAGCATTGCCATTCTCATCCACATCTGCAGGTACACCCCACTCACCAACTACTCCATCCACCTTCACCTTCCCTACTTTTCCATTGACATCTCCAGTCAGAAACACTCTCATTCCTTTCAAACTTTTCCATGCGCTCTTCCACGTTTGTCCAAAACTCTTCATTCACTTGTTCTTATTTTTCACTCATCGTCACCCCGAAATCGAAGAAAATCAATACACACACACACACACACACACACACACACACACACACGCACACAAACGTACCCCACACATCCCAAACCCACACACTAATATCCAATGGCCTTCAAAACAAGCAACACTTCCCCAGTGGCGAATTATTCCTGATATTACACATCCATATCCTCTTTTTACATATTCCTGATGCAAACCATAGTTATAAAAACGATATATATATATATATATATATATATATATATATATATATATATATATATATATATATATATATATATATATATATATATATATATATATACACACACCCTTGTGCAAATTAATTGAAACAAGCCGGTAAATTATACTCTTGTGTCCCATTCGATCATTATGTCCGTATGTTTACTAATGTATCGATTGCTTGCTTATTTTGATTGACATGGGTCCAAATTATGACTTATGCACAAGTTTCAACATTTTTCCTGGTTGACTGAAGCATTTCTTTGAAATATCATGACTGTTCAGATACTGGTTGAGTTGTATGTACATGAGTGATGTGATGGATGTAGCACCACAAAAACTTATGAAGATCATAACCTTGCAAGAACACATGGAAATAACCTATACTGTAGAGAAACTGCAAGCATAGTTGGAGTCAGTCCTGCAACCGTGAGTCGTATCGTCAAGTTGAAGAATTGAGACTGGTACGATCTCACCAAACTGGAAGGGGAAATGTGTCCGTAAGAGGAAGACAACAGAGAGGGACGATGTTTACGTAATAAGAGACAACCGAAAAGACCCTCGGAAGACCAGCGATGCCTTGAACAGGGATATGAAAGATAAAAGTATACAAGTGAGTTCGTCCACTGTCCGAAGACGACTGCTAGAAGGCAGCTGTAAAGCTCGTCAGCCTGTCAAAAAGCAACTCCTCACGGAGACCATGCAAAAGAAACGGTACAAATGAGCCCTGAAGTTCAAAAACTGGACAAAGGAGCAATGTAGAAAGGTGCTGTTCAGCGATGAAAGTCATTTCTTCGTCCAGGGCCAGAGAAGTCAGCATGTACGGAGATCAACAGGAAAGAAGCTTCGTGAGGTTCATATCGACCAGTCCGTGAAACACCCTCAGAAGAAAATGTTTGGGGGATGTTTCAGCTATTACGGGGTCGGAAGCTTGCACCCAGTTTATGGCATGATATGATCGCCACAGTACATCAAAGTTATTCAGAGGAGAATGGTTTCACAACTAAAAAAGACATTTACTGATGGGACTGGCATCTTTCAGCAGGATATAGCCCCATGCCACACATCGAAAATAGTGAAAAACTTCATGGATATGACAAAGACTGAGGTGCTGGAATGGCCTGGCAACTCTCCAGAAGAACCTGGTAGAGAATCTGTGGTCAATCTGCAAGTAGCGCCTCCGTGGTATGGACTGTATAACAAAAGACAAGCTGATACAGGGCCTAACTGTACTGTGGTACAGGGACCCTAAAATCACCAGTGACTGCTCAAAGTTAGTGGACTCTATGCCAACTCGTGTCAAAATGCTACTCAAGAACCGAGGAGGCCATATCCCATACTGAATATCAATATTTATGAATGTGTAAAGAAACGATGGATGAATTTTGACGTATTTGTATATCCTTGCTTGAGTGTATAGTTGTTTCAGTTAATTTGCACAAGGGTGTATATATACAGCATATATACAGAGAGAGAGAGAGAGAGAGAGAGAGAGAGAGAGAGAGAGAGAGAGAGAGAGAAGAAAAAACAATGGTGAAATATGCAAAATAAATCACCTAGGAAGAGATCTTAAGGAGCCACCTGTGTTACCTGGAACCACCTGGCCAAAAAGGGAATCAAATCGAATTTCGAAAAAAGTTTGATTAATTTGCAATCCATAAATATCCTTTTATATATATATATATATATATATATATATATATATATATATATATATATATATATATATATATATATATATATATATATATATATATATATATATATATATATATATTTACAATAATTTGCTACTCATAGTCTTTTTTTTTTTTATGTGTCCAACTCTGGGCATAGGCTTCACAGCCTGCTATCAAGGCCCAGCAGTCCTCCTACATACCATACACCTCTACATGTCACCACTTCGGCGCTAACACCCACCGTCCATATTGAATACATGCTAGGGCTGTCTCATACAGGACTGGTGTATTGGTATTAGCGGGGGTATTTTTACGACATGTCGGCGGGTCTTCTGGTAGATCAGTAAAGCCTGATTTAATGAAATTCAAATCCTTAAACTGTTCCCTGCCCCAGCCGGGATTTGAACCTGGGTCCGTTAGGACCGCACGCCACCTCTCTACCGGTGTGTGATATATTATTATTTGTATTATTAGTAAAAACAGTAAATGGATTTCATGTTTATATTAATCTATGTGCCTGCTTATCTATCTGTGCTTATTTATCTGTATGTTTATCTATCTGTTTATCTATCGGTCATTTTATCTATCTATGTCTGTTTATATCTTTCTGTCTGTATATCTATTCATCTATCTATCTATATATCGCTGTATCTATCTTGATACCTATGTATATATCTTTTTCATTCAGCATACCTTATCTATCTGTCAAATGATCTATCTATCTATACCTATATCTGTCAGATCACATTTACGTCTATCTATCTGTTCATCCATCCATCTTTATATCTATCTGTCCATCTATCTATCTACAAATGTACTCTCAATCTTGTTTTTGTTTTTCAGTCAACCTCTACTTCTAAATATCTTTTTTTTTTTTTTTAATGCAAGGAAGAAGGAACCAAAGGCCAGCAAACCATTCCTTCCAAGCAAAAAAAAAAAAAAGAACCAAATTCAAGATTAATGTATCCATCCATCCATTTTTACTTTTATCAGTCTATCCATCTATCTATATTTACCTATCCTTCTCTGCGTATCTATCCATCCGTCCATCCATCCACCTACATATCAACAAGTATCTATCCATCTACTCATCCATCCATCTATCTAGCCATCCACCTACATATCCATCTATCTATCGTAACAAAGAAGGCGTGTGTGGAGTTAAGTGCTTGTCTCTGAATTCCACCAACACTTACTCTCCTCACAATTGACACACTTCATTATCGTCTATTTTGCAGTGTTACGACTTTCTTCATTCAATTCGTACTGTAAAATGGTAGTAGTAGTAGTAGTAGTAGTAGTAGTAGTTGTTGTTGTGGTGGTGGTTGTGGTGGTGGTTGTGGTGGTGGTAGTAGTGGTGTTGTGGTGGTGGTAGTAGTGGTGGTGGTGGTGGTATTAGCAGTAGTAGTGGTGGTGGTGGTGGTGTAGTTGTGACTGTGGTTGTGGTGGTGGTGGTGGTAGTAGTAGTAATAGTTGTAGTAGTAGTAGTAGTAGTAGTAGTAGTGGTAGTAGTAGTGGCAGTAATGGTAGTAGTAGTAGTTTCACGTTCGGAACAGCTCTAGAATCTTGTGTTCCCGCTGACGCCATTTTTGTTCCAGCTGCCGCCATTTCGTTCCCTCTGGAACCTAGGAGTGTCAATACCGTGGTCTTGAACCGTCTCATGGTGGGGGCAGGTCTAGTTAAGGTGGCTGGGGGGGAGGGGAAGGGGGTGCCGTCTGTTGGATCAAGCTGGCTGGCGGGTCCAATACAGAATTCGTCCCTGTGGAAGATGTAGTTGTGATGATGATGATGAGGAGGAGGAGGAGGATGGTGGTGATGATAATGATAATGGTTGTGATGATGATAATGGTTGTGATGATGATGATTATGAGGAGGAAGAGGAGCAAGAGGATAAAAACAAAGAATGATGATGATTGCTCTCTACCTTCACTCTCATCATCTATCTAGTCGTTTAACTTTAACTTGGAGAGAGAGCTGGAAAAGAGTGTGTGGGGGGGGGGGATGTAACGGGAGAAGAAGGACATGGAATGATTATTTTTCCTCCCATCCCCCCCTCTCTCTCACCTGGCAACACACACACACACACACACACACACACACACACACACACACTTCTCTTCTCATACGTTAATAGGGTCCAAAAGTGGGCACAAACTGCTGCATCTTCATAATATACACAATTTTCAATATAAGGGGGTAATTTTTTGGTGTGTATAAAGAGAGGTGTCTTCTCCCCCATTGAGCTCTGTAGTAACACATTTTGAAATTTTTTTTTTTTTCCTAGGGATTTGTCAAGGATTATTAGTAGACTAAACACTTTGTTAAAATAAAGAGGTGGATGTTTTTTTTATTCCTGATACTTTTATTAACATCGAATAAATAACAACAGTAATTCTATATATAGCAGTATATGACAGTTCCATCTGTGTCCTGATTGACTAGCTATTATGACGTCACTAGCTCCGCCCCCTTACGACACTTGTTGCTGCTGAGCCAGCCGCCACAAGCGTGGCGGATGTGGGAATTCGGACTTTGATGGATGGTTGCGGAGAGTGAAGACGTGTTTCTAAGCTCTTCTCTAGTTTCCAGGGCTGCCTCACCGGCATTAGCTTTTTTTTCACCCTTCTGGTGACGTTAGGCTAGTTAGTTTCTAACTTTCCTCCCCTCCCTATTAGTTTGGAGCAGTAGGTGTCTGTTCCTATTTACTGAGTGTACCTTTGCTTATCGCCCACGAAGGGTCCCCCCCACTGATCGCTCTGGGGCGTGAATAAACACGGTCGGGCCTCCCTGGAGTGGTTTGAGAGGGCAACCTCAGACTTAGGTGTGTGGTCCCCGGTTGTTTGTCCCTTGATCGTTTTCTCTCCTTCTTCCCACTTCCCCCGCTTGGGGGGAGTGGTTACTATGCAGGACGCCCCTACTGCCTCCCCCCCCCTCAGGGGGGTAGGTAGTCCTGACCGACCCCCGACTACTACACGGACAGACAGCCCCCAGACAGAACGGCCCCAGACTCGTTTGCCTCGTGACGTCGAGGTAAAAAACGCGGAGTTTGTCACCATTCATGCTCTAGGTTCCACTTCCTTGAGCAGTCTCAATCCCTTCATGATTAAGAAGGTTATTGATGGCTGTGCTGGGGAGGTGGAACAAGTCAAAAAACTTGCGAACGGAGACCTCCTTGTAAAGATTTGCAATTCTTCCCAGGTTAAGGACTTGCTGAAGCTGCGCAAGTTTCATATTTATGATGTCAAAGCCAAGATCCCAACTTCCATGAATTCCTGCAAGGGTGTCATCACTTGCAGGGATCTCATGGTGATGAGTGAGGAAGAGATCACAGAGGAACTTGCTCAGCAAGATGTAATCGATGCCCACTTCATAACAAGATATTCGGAAGGTGTCAGGACGAAGACAGCAACCATTGTTTTGACTTTCGGTAAAGTGTCACTGCCTAGCCAAGTAAAAATTGGTTAAGAAATTGTTCATGTGCGGCCATATATTCCCAACCCTTTCCGTTGCTTGAAATGCCAGATGTATGGGCATGGTTCAAAGACTTGTTGGGCTTCCCAGCCAGTGTGTGGCAAGTGTGCAAGCCAGGGTCATGATGCGGAACATTGCACATCTGAGACGGTCTGTTGCTTCCACTGCAAGGGCGCTCACTCCACTTCCTCTAGGGATTGTCCCAAGTGGAAGGAGGAGAAGGAGGTCTGCACAGTGAAGGCAACGGAGGGCATCTCCTACTACGAAGCTAGGAAAAAGGTGAAGGAGTTGCATGCAACTCCCACGCCGAATAGGTCCTATGCTTCGGCGGTAATGTCCCGTCCTGTGATGTGCTCTGTAGAGATGCAGACTGATCCTGTCCTTCTCACTATTGCCACTCACAGTACATCTCCATCTCGACCTCCTGTCTGCTCCAGCTCTCTCACTAACATCCCTAAGGCTTCAACTTATTCTCAGGCTGCTGCTGCCTCTCCATCAGTACGGCCTAAAACGAAGCCTGACAAGTCTACTAAAAGTAATATGACCACCCTCACAAAACAATCTCGTCCTCATGTTCTTCCAGTTTCCACTCCAGCGAGGGAGAGGAAGGTTAGCTCTTCCTCGGGGGAGTCAGGGAACCTCGTAATTGACGACAATATGGAGGTTTCCGTGAACAAGCACCGGGATAGGTCCCCCGGTAGTCGCTTGCCTGCTGGCGGGCGACAAAAAAAGACAAAGCACACTGGCCCCCAACGAAAATCTTAAACCGTCGCTTTCACTATACTACAGTGGAATTGTAGAGGTATTGGGAATAAGTTACACAATATAGCAATCTTGCTTTCTATACACAGGCTAGACGTTGTTTGTTTACAGGAGACGCGCCTGGAGGATCACCCTGATCCTCCACAGTTCAAACACTACCACTCGTATAGAAGATATGAAGGTCACGGAGTAGCCATATACACACACAAATCACACCCACAAATGGAAATGATTCTAAATTCTACTCTGGAAGCGGTCGCGTGCAGAGTAAAATTTAATAATACGTATCTGTCTATTTGCTCTCTGTACTGTCCTCCACATGGCCCCATTGATAGTGATGCTTTAAATTCACTAGTGGAACATCTCCCTGGGAATAAGTTAGTGTTGGGCGATTTTAACGCCCATCACTATCAATGGGGTAGCTTGAGGATTGATGGTCGTGGGGAGCAAGTAGCCGACCTAATACTACAGTCCAACCTCTGTCTTCTGGACGATGGTAGAGCGACTTGTGTAGATGATCGTACTGATAACTTTTCGGCCATTGACTTATCTTTGGCCTCCCCTGGTATACATCAAGATCTCTCATGGGACCCTTATGACGACTCCTTGGGAAGTGATCATTTACCCATCTGTCTTTCTTATACACGCGACATCATTTCGGACCCTCCACCTCCAAAATTTAACTATAAGAAAGCAGATTGGGGATCCTTCTCAAGGATCACCAATTTAGATATATCCGGGGAGACCATAGATGTTAAGGTCGAAAACATAACTACTTCCATATTACACGCAGCTGAGGCTGCTATTCCCAAGACTTCTACAGTTCATGCGAAGCATAGAGCACATTGGTGGACACCGGATTGCCGACAAGCATTAAGAAAACGCAATAGGAGATACAGGATTTTTGATAGTCAGCCCACTGAGGAAAACTTTATTGCATACAAACAGGCACGGGCTGAGGCAAGGAGAATAATAAGAAGGGCTAAACGTGACTCCTGGCGATCCTTTGTGTCCAGGTGACTCGTACAACACCATTACATAAAGTCTGGTCCACTATAAGATTATTAAATAATAAACGCCCATACTTCCCTGTCACCACCTTGCAGGTGAATAACACCACCTATGACGAGCCCGTGGACGTTGCTAACATCCTCGCCAGGAGTTTTTCTCATGTAAGTAGCTCAGCCAATTATGACCCGCGTTTCCAACATCATAAATGCACGGCTGAGCTACAGATATTAGACTTTGCCACAGAAGACGTAGACTCCCCGTACAACCAAGAGTTTACGCTAGATGAGCTGCTCCTTGCCCTTAAATCCTGTAAAGACACCAGCCCTGGACCAGACACCAATACGTACGGTATGATCCAGCATCTTAATCAGGACAACCTGATTAAGATGTTAGCATTTGTACAATGAGATTTGGGCGTCTCGAACGTTCCCAAACTCATGGCACTTTGCGCACGTCATACGGATACCCAAAGAGGCTGGTCGTCTTATGAATCCCACTTCATTTCGTCCTATTGTGTTGATTTCTGGTCTATGTAAGGTCATGGAACGTATGGTTAACAATAGGCTTCTTTTTGTTTTAGAGTCGAAGAATTTGTTATATGATCAACAATGTGGCTTCCGTAAATACAGAAGTTCACTAGATCATTTAATGAATTTGGAACATTGTATTGCAGAGGCATTTGCCAATAAAGAATTCATGATAGGGGTGTTCTTGGACATCCATAAAGCCTATGACATGACCTGGCGACACGGTATACTAATGAAGCTCTATGCTTATGGTTTAAGAGGAAATCTGCCTATTTTTATTTCAAATTTCTTAAGGGACAGAACTTTCTCTGTCAAATTGCCCCGTAACGTAACATCGGATATATTTATCCAGGAAAACGGGGTGCCACAGGGAAGTGGCACTCCGTCCACCAATGGGCCTTGCAGTGGGGATTTAAGTTTTCCGTACGTAAGTGTGCCGCTATAGTTTTCACTAATCGTAACATACCTAATTTGTGCTTAACTTTGGATAATCAGGAGGTACCTTTTCAAAATTCTGTAAAATTTTTAGGAATACATTTTGATCGTAGAATGAATTTTAAACTTCACGTTAATACTTTGCTTGCTCGTTGTGATAAACCATTAAATGTCCTCAAGTACCTAGCGGGTACTACCTGGGGTGCCGACAGAAAATCTTTATTAATGGTGTATAAGTCCCTTATTCGATCGAAGCTAGACTATGGCGCACAGGTGTATGGCTCGGCATCCGATGCCACTCTGAAAGGATTGGATGTGTTACAGAATAAATGTTTGCGAATGTGTCTTGGAGCTGTCTGGTGTACCCGTGTGACTCGTATGGAAGTGGAGGCGAATGTGCCTCCCCTCCGTATTCGCCGTGACCACCTGGCCTTGTCATATGACATAAGGACGTTAAGGAAAAGTAATATCGGCAATGTGGCCTGTACCCCCCTGCATCAATACCATCACCTTCTGCGGGGGGGGTGTCGACCACTTGCCGCTCGCCTCCACTTACTGACTCAGGAGCTTGATGTGGACCTCAGTGACTGTGACAAGTTGGTGCTTAAAAATATAGCGCCTTGGGAGCCACCCGGCTTTACAGTCGATGTCACATGGCTCCCAGCACCAAAGGCCAAGGCGCCGGAGGCGGAGGTCCACCACTTGTTTCGTAACATCATTGTTCGTCACTTGGGGTCCCATCAATTGTACACCGACGGCTCCAAGTCGAGTGAATGTGTGGGTGCAAGTGTGTGGTCAACTGAATGTGCCCTCAGGTATCGGTTGCCGACTCATACATCTGTGTTTACTTCAGAACTTTTTGCTATTGACAAAGCCATAGACTATGCTCTCAATTCTAGGCATGACTCATTTGTCATATTTTCAGATTCAAAATCAGCCCTTCAGGCAATTGCATCTTGCACTACGGACTCTCATGAGATCCAGGGCCACATCATTAATAAGTTGCATTCATGCAACAAGTCATTCACACTGATCTGGGTCCCTGGTCATTGTCGTATCTACGGCAATGAGCAGGCTGACTTACTTACAAAGTCGGCTGTAGAGCTCGAGGAGACTTGGGACGTTCCTCGTGATCTACGGTCGAGCCTATCTCTCGGAAAGAAATCAATAAATCTTCTGTGGCAAGGTCAGTGGACCAGACTAAATATTCCAACTTGTAAGCCGTACCTGAGCGACTGGGACACTGCCAACCGTCCCAGTCGCCTAGAAGAAAAAGTGTTGGCACGATTACGGCTTAATGCCACGATTTTAACCCACATAAAACCATATATGGAAAGACGCTTTCCACCGCACTGTGACATCTGTAATGCGGTGTTATCTATTAGTCATATCATCCTGCGCTGTCGGCGATTTATTCGTGAACGTGCTTCACTTATAAATTACTGCGGCGCAGTAGACGTCCCCTTCACCCTTTCCACCATCCTGGGTGATGGGGACATTGTTATGACTGATAAATTGATGGCTTTCCTGAGAGAGACCGGACTGATCAGTGTGATGTGATTTTTTTACTGCCTGGTTATGGTTTTTATGAACAGTAAATATGTATACATTGTAATATTAATTAGGGTTGACAGTTGACATATTTTAAATAGTTCCTCCTCCCACCGATCTATTTCTAATATAGATGTCCCCTACATTAAGCCAAGTTCCTCGCCTGACAGTCACCAGCTGATGAGTGCAAGTGTGCAATATAGGAAGGTATTGGGCACTTGCAGTCGATGGTGGTCTGCTGGGCGAGGTTCTTCACTTTTTGTACAAATTATGTAAATACATTATATTATCTTGCTTAAGTTATTCTAATTAGGGACGACAGCTGACGTATATGGAAATGTTCCTGACTCGTCTGGTTCCCTTTCATATATTGATGTCCCCTATATTAGGTTGTGCCTCGACTGACAGTCACCAGGTGATGAGTGCAGGTATGTAATGTAGAAAGGCATTACATATCTGCAGTCGATGGTGTTCTGTTAGTCGAGGTATTTTTACCATTAGCTATTTGTCTCTGTAGGATTTAGTATAGGTTAGCGATTTGTCTGTTAGGTGATTAGTTTTAGGGTCTTTAGATTAGTTTTTCTTTATAATATAAGGTATAAAAAATATAAAACCAAGAAAAAATTAAAAAAATAAAAATACAAAAAAAAATAAAGATTAAAATTATTATATATATATATATGTACCTTTGCATGAAAGTGTGTCTGTATGTATGCATGGAAGTGTGTATGTGTGTGTGTGTGTGTGTGTGTATGTATGTATATATATATGTTTGTATATATATATATATGTTTGTATATATATATATATGTTTGTATATATATATATATATATATATATATATATATATATATATATATATATATATATATATATGGCCTAATAACCAGGGGCTTCGGCCCCAATGGTTGATAGGCCGGAAAAAAAAAAAAAAAGAATGGGAATTCAGTGGGTACCCTGACACCGGACATGATGAATGTTATGGCTCCTTTCGCTCTGAGCTGCATTTTACTGGCTGTTCTTCCTGCTTTGAGTTCAGGTATGGTAATTTATGAAGTTCTTTTCAGATTCATGATGTTAAGTGCCTTTTGAAATTTCGTTATAGCTCTTCACGAGCGATTTATTCTGTCCGCACATCGATATCCTCCCGTGTCCTATAGATGGAAAGTACCGTATGTCAATATGGATTTTAAACAGATTTTGTTGCACATTTTCCTCAGCCGTTTATTCTGATCATTGCACACTGATATGCTCTTGCATTAGGTCAACCTGTTTCAGTATTAAACTATAAAAAAAACTAGCGATAGTGCAGAGATGTTTTATGCAAAAATATACTACTACTACTACTAATACATCGCTGAAGAAGAGCTGTTACGAAGCTTACTATGCCACTAAGAATAATACTATGCATTATGTATAATGTTGCTGGTTTTCATGCATTAACACACACACACACACACACACACACACACACACACACACACACACACACACACTTTGCTTCTTTTTTGTCAGTGTCATTTTTCTTCTTATATTTGATTGTTTCGCTATATTTTTCTTTTACTGTTATTATTATTATTATTATTATTATTATTATTATTATTGTTATTATTATTATTATTATTATTATTATTATTGATAGAAGTAATAGTAGTAGTTGTAGTAGCAGTAGTAGTAATATCATTTCTACTACTACTACTATTATTATTATTATTATTATTATTATTATTATTATTATTATAATTATTATTATCACTATGGTGGGGATATAGGAATCGCCCCTGCCTTTCTGTCTTTCCGTCCGGGCCTGTATCTCGTAAACTACCAGGTGGATTGGCTTCCTATCACACAGAAAGATAGAGTATGTGTCGTAGTTGATGCCCGTATAGGTAAAATTGCCATATTGTCTGTACTTCACGAGCTATGACCATATAAGGAAAAATCTGTCTTGTTACCTCCATCAAGGAGGTTAGGTTTTACCCCGCGTTCGTATTTTTGTGTAGCTGTTAGCTGGATTGCTCAAAAAAGTTATGAGGGAATTTTGATTAAATTTTGTGGAAGGGTGGGCTATGGGCCAAGGAAGAATAATTAAATTTGGGGGCGGATCCGGATCGGGAGTATCCTGCACAATCTCTCCAAAAGTTCGCAATGAATTTCAATGAAATTTTATGGAAAGATGGGCCATGGACCAAAAACGAACTGATTTAATATAGGGACGTTTTCGGATCCTATATCCACTATTACGGATACGGATCTTTTTAATGGCAATGGTCTAAGTTTACTAATACCAAGTCGGATCACTTCCACCTAAAACAGGTCCAAGCTGGCGCAGGGGGCGGTTCATCGGAGTGACGTCACCTTGCACGAAACGCAAGTTCAGTTGACGCCTGACCGTGGTGGTGAGTGGATGTATGCTACACTCTCCAGATCATAACACATTTTCAGTCCGAAGTGAGGGAAGGGACTGAAATGTGTGAGGGAAGGTATGGGGGTGTGAGGGAAGGCGTAAGGGTGTGAGGGAACATATTGCTATGTTATACGGTTAAACGAGTCTGCACTTCTTCCCCTTCTTCGTTTTCCCTTATTATAAATGTTTAATTTGAGTCTGCCCTCTTATACATTTTCTGTTACTTACAGTAAGTCAACTGACGTCACACACAAGCCACACCACCCTGCGCCCTGATGAAAAGTGAACAGACTTGGTACATTAGTTGATTTAGGGCAATGGTATTGGCGGAGGTATGCACTCTCTGAGGGCTTATAGTGTTATACTTCGGAAAATTATTCCTGGATTCTCTTCATATCTTACAGAAAAAGAGTATAAGCCCTGGTTTCTGTCTTTACATATGAAATTGCCACATTGTATTTTACAAGCTATGTCCATTCAAGGAAACTAATCTGTATGTAGATGTATCTTGGAAACTACTTGCTAGAACATCTTCCTACAGCCTGAGGCTTGGCCCAGTTTGGCTCAAAATTTAATCAGGTGTTCAGAAGGTCGTAGCCCATCATCCCTGTAATTTTAGTCAAAATCGCACCACCAGTTTTCACGTAAAGTTGTTAACAGTGAGACAGACATACAAACAAACATACGGACAAACCGAGTGAAAACAATAGCGTACCAATCTCCGAGCCCCTCCGGGGCGGGTACGGGTAAAGGTAGTGTACGAGTCTTAGTTTATGCCCATATATATATATATATATATATATATATATATATATATATATATATATATATATATGAAATTGGCATAACTATTAGTGCATATCTATATATTCA
Organism: Coenobita brevimanus; assembly: GCF_032717465.1. Classification (NCBI taxonomy): domain Eukaryota; kingdom Metazoa; phylum Arthropoda; class Malacostraca; order Decapoda; family Coenobitidae; genus Coenobita; species Coenobita brevimanus. The sequence continues at coordinate 20,780,993 of NC_137027.1, read as the reverse complement.
TTACCGCATGATGAGGATACGTCTTTGATAAAGGTTTGTTATTATTGCTATTATCATCATTATTATAACTACTACTATTATCATCACTATTACTATTGTCATTATCGCTACTACTATTATCATCACTATTATTATTATCGCCACCACTATTATCATCACTACTATTATTATCGCTACTGTTATCATTATCATTACTGTTATCACTACTACTATTATTAGCATTACTAATACTATTATCAACTACTATTATCAGCACTACTGTTATTATTATCATCACTGCTAGCACTGTTATGATCACTACCAGTACTACTATTATTATTATCATCACTACTACTATTATTTTCATTACAACTGTTATTATTAATATCACTACTTCTATCACTACTACTATTATTATTATCATTACTACTATTATTATCACTACTGCAATTATCACCACTGCTACTATTATTATTACAGTATCACTACTATTATAATCATTATCATTACAACTGTCATTATTCTACTACTATTATTATCACTACTGCCATGACTATTACGATTACCATTACTGCTATGATTATTACGATTACCACTGCTATTATTATTATCACTGCTATTATTATTATCATCACAATTACTATTATCATTATCACTACTGCTCCTATTATTATCATTATCATCACTACTACTATTATTACTTCCTAACCCACAACAGGTGAGAGCAAGCCCGCGTGTGAGTCCTGGCACTGCTGCCACACGCGTCCAGATGGCACGTGTTACTGCGACATGTCCTGTCCCTGGAGGAGGAGGTGGTCCGGGCAGCCCACCAGGACCACAACGACAACGAAGACGACCAGTACGACTCGAGGTGACCCCAGCATCGGCAGTGTGAGTAGTGGTAAAGGTCGTCGTGAAGCCCCAAGTGGTCGTCGCGCAGTATGGCAGTCGTAAGCAAGAACTCGGCTCCATTATCCTCAACAAGAACGACAAGAACACCAACAAAAACAACAATAACAGAACAACAAGAATGACAAATAAACAAGAACAAAGAACAAGAACAACAGTGCCATCAGAACAACTACAAAAACAGCAAAGCAAAAAAACAAGAAACAACAAAAACAATAACAAGAAACCATCAACAACAAAAACAATAACAAATATAGTCCTTTCACCTTAGCTTGGCCCAGATTTTCGTCCATTTGCAGCTTATTTCACGTAGCTCAGTGGCAGAATAAGACAATGCTACGGCTCTACATCCCTCCCATAGCACTTCTTCGTGACTAGCAATTTGAAGGGGTTAATGAGGGCTATATCTCCCCCCCCCCTTTGTTCCAAAATTCCCTCCTGCGTTTAATAAAATCGCTTTGATGTGATATGGATTACATGAAAAGATAAAAAAAAAAAAGGATAATGCTTCTCTCTCTCTCTCTCTCTCTTGCCGAATATATTGTTCAGAGTGTGAAAGGCCGTGTCTCATTATCCTGTGTGGTGTAGTGTGGTGCGGGTATTACTGACTGGTGTGGTATTATTCTGTGTGGTGCTGTGGTGTGATTGTTACTGACTGGGGTGGTATTATCCTGTGTGATGGTGTAGTGTGGGTATTATTTACTTGTGTGGTATTACCCTGTGTGGTGGTGTGGTGTGGTATGGTGTGGTGTGCCTATTACTGACCGGTGTGGTGTTATCCTGTGTGATAATGTGGTGTGGCTATTATTATTAACTGCTGTGGTAGTGTCCTGTGTGGTGGTGTGGTGTGGGTATTATCGACTCGTGTGGTATTATTCTGTGTGGTGGTGGTGTGGTGTGGTGTGGTGTGGCTTTTATTGACTGGTGTGGTATTATCCTGTGTGGTGGCGTGGTGTGGGCATTGCTGACTGGTGTGTTATTGTCCTGTGTTGTGGTGTGGTGTGGGTATTATCGACTGATTTGGTATTATCCTGTGTGGTGGTGTGGTTTGGTGTGGGTATTACTGATTGGTATTATGGACAGGGAGGTGAAGACCGAGGATGAGGTGGAGGGATGGAGTTGAGAGAGATATGAGGGAGGGGGGAGTGAGTTGGGGGGAGGGTAGTCAAATGGTGGGTGACAGCGACTTGGAGGAGTTTTGTCTGCGGCCACCCTTTGCGGGATTAGGGCGTCGGGCTATAGATAGATAGATTATTGACAGAAATCCAGGCAGAAACAGCCATCTTGCTCCTTTCAGCCTGCCTGGTAGAGAGTTTAAAAGGCTGTAGGTCATAGGAAGAGGGACAGACTGACTGAGGGCGATAGTTCCTTATCTGACATACGGAAAAGATGATGATGATGATGAAGAGGTAAAAGGAGAATGATGAAGGTGATAATGGTGGTGGTGGCGACGATGGTAGATAATGAGAAGAGGCGGAGAAGAAGAAAAAGAACGGTATTTGTTAATATTACGTAACACCTCTTCCTTGGCAATTAAATATACACATATTTTTTATGAGACAATGAATGGAGGAAGGAAAAACAAAGGAAATTAAAAAAAAAAGTCCATGTGCATAAAGGCTTCATCCATTCATGAAATATTTATAACAACTGGACTTTAAATAAAAGTGGATTAATGGAACCAACTCCCAGGAAGTGAATTCCAGAGGGTAGTAGTTCTAGGGATAAATGAATTTTGATAAGCAGACGTTATGCATTACGGGGGATAGAGTTTAAGTTCATGGGCTCTCCCAGCTGCCCGAGTCTTTCGGGAGAAAATGTGAAGGGGAGGCACAACTGAAGCACGTTCGTAAGAGCTGTTACGGTAATAATATCGGTAAAATAATGCTAAAGATGCAACATCTCTACGTACTGATAATGGAGGAAGGTCCTGCGTAATGGCAGCATTATTGATTGATCTAATGGTTTTATTTTGATTTTTGTCTAGCTGCCTCAGTGCAACTGCTCCACATCCACTCCACACTAGCGAACAGTATCCGATCTGAGAACGCACATGACTTTTGTATATTGTGGCCAACTGCTCGTCAGTGAAGAATTCACGAAATCTGTATAGAAGTCCCAGTTTATAGAATTTTTAGAAAGGGATTAAACATAAGCTGTCCAGCTTAAGTTGGTGTTTAGTGTGACACCTAGGATATCAATTGTAGTGGATATGGGAAAATTGACATCATTTAAAATAATGTGGGAATCTGAGGGAATCTTTCTGTTGGAGAAATTAATGTATTTAGTTTTCTGAGAATTAAATGAGAGCAGATTGGAGAATATAAGAGGGTATGGAACAGTGGGTGCAAGGATTGTATGGGTGAGGATGAAAGTAGGTATACACGCGTGGGCGATTGTATGTGTGTATGCCCCGACAGAGGATCGAGTGGCAAGAGTGAAAGATGAGTTTTGGGCGAGAGTAGAAGCATGTATGGACAAGTTTGAGAGGAGAGAGAGAGAGTGCTTTTGATTGAAGACATGAATGGCAAAGTTGGGAATGTACGAGTGGATGGAGTGGTTGGTCAGTGGGGTGTGCCAGCTGAAGTAGATGGGAATGGTAGTGCTTTGGTGGACATCTGTGCTGGTAAGGGGTTGGCAATAGCCAACACCTACTTTCGTCATAAGATGATCCACCGGTATACATGGAGAGTAATGAGGAGGATGGATGGTGAACTTATTGAACGAAAGGCAATGATAGACTACGTGTGTGTGGATGAGCGAATCAGAAGAAAAGTGTTGGATGCAAGAGTGTGGAGAGGGTGGGGGAATGGAGTCTCGGACCATCACTTAGTGATGGCCAAGGTAGAGATGCAAAGAAAGTGGTTGAAGAGACGAAGGGGAAGTCAGGAGGAAGCAGCTCCTGTGAGAAGAAAGGAGAAATTCCAAGATAGTGAGAAAATGACAGAGTATAAGAGCATAGTGGAAGAAAGATTGGGAAGGTATGAGCTAGAGCACATGGAAGGGGTGGAAGACGTATGTAAGATATTCACGAAAGTGATAGGCGCTGCGTGTGAGGCGATTTGTGGAGTGGGGAGGAGATGCAAGGGTGTGCAAGGGACAGCATGGTGGAATGATGAGGTGAAACGAGCTGTGGAACAAAAGAAGATGGCATATAGTGAATGGTTAGCGAGTAGAGGTAGGGGAGAAGATGAGAGAGAGAAGAGAGAGGTATATGTGAGCAGGAGAAGGGAGGTTAAGAGACTGGTGAAGGAGAGTAAGAAGAAAGTGAATGAAGAGTTTGGGAGGAATCTGAGTGTGAAATGGAGGGACAGTAAGAAATTGTTTTGGAAGGAGGTAAAGAAAGTAAGGCAGTGTGAAAGGGGAAATAGTAGGGGAGTGAAAGATAGGAATAATAGATTGTTGGTGGAGAAGAGAGAGAAATTGAGGAGATGGAAGGAGCACTTTGAGGATTTGTTGAATGTAGAGAGTGAGAGCAGTGCCAGTATAAGTGGTTGGGGAATGGTTGGGAGAAGAGATGAGAGGAGGGAGGAAGAGATCAGTAGGGCGGAAGTAGTGGAAGCGATCAAGAAGATTAAGTTGGGAAAGGCCCCAGGAATTGATGGAATGTTTGGTGAAATGCTTAGATATGGGGGTGAGATTGTTGTGGAGTGGATATGGAAGTTGTGTAGATTGGCTTGGGAAGAGGGAAGGGTTCCAGAGGACTGGAAATCAGGTATAGTTGTTCCTTCATACAAAGGAAAAGGGGAGAGAGAAGTATGTGGTAACCATAGGGGTACTTGCCTTCTTAGTGTGACTGGTAAAATATATGGTAGAATACTCATTGATAGGGTTAGGCATATGACAGAGGAGCTAGTTGGAGAAGAACAAGGGGTATTTAGGAAGGAAAAAGGGTGTGTAGATCAGATATTTGTTCTAAGTGGAGAAGTATCTAGAGAAGGGAAGGAAAGTGTATGCTGCCTTCATGGACTTGGAGAAAGCTTATGACAGAATAGATAGGCAAGATATGTGGAAGGTATTGAGAATATATGGAGTGGAGGGGAAATTGTTGAGTGCTGTGAAGAGTATGTACGAGGGAGCTAGGGCTACGGTGCAAGTGGGTGGTGAACTGAGTTCTTTGATCTCAATGTGGAACTGAAACAGGGTTGTGTGATGTCTCTATGGCTGTTTAATATATACATGGATGGGGTTGTAAAGTAGGTGCAAGGTAGGGCAGTGGATGTGGGGGTGGCTCTAATGAATGAGGGTGAGATTTGGAAGCTTCCGGTGTTGCTGTTTGCTGATGATACAGTAGTGTTGAGTGATGAATGGGAGTTGCAAGGTTTGGTGAATGAATTTGGGACAGTGTGTAGGAAGAGGAATCTGAAAGTTAATGTAAACAAAAGTAAAGTTATGGTGTTTGAGAGGAATGAAGTCACAGAGTGTGCAGTGAGGTTGGATGGTGAGGACATGGAGAATGTAAGTGCATTCAAGTACTTGGGTAGTATGATGAGTAAGGATGGAACTCTGGGGGATGAAGTGCGTGAAAGGGTACAGCAGAGAAGGAAGGTTGTTGGTACACTGAAAGCAGTGATGAGAAATAGAGAGGTGAGTATGGAAGTTAAGAAGTCACTGCATGATAGGATTGTGATCCCTACCCTGACGTATGGAAGCGAGGCGTGGACCTTGCAAGAGGGGAACAAGTCAAGAGTGGGAGCAGTGGAAATGAGTTACTTGAGAGGAGCATGTGGAGTGACGTGGAGTGACAGGTTGACGAATGAAGAAGTGAAGGAACGTTGTGGGGTGGATGTGGATGTCGTTGAGAAGATTAGGAGAAATACACTGAGGTGGTTTGGACATGTGAAGAGAATGGAGAATGAAAGACTGACTAAGAGGGTGTATATAGGTGAGGTGGAGGGAGGGAGAGGGAGAGATAGACCGAGGATGAGGTGGAGGGATGGAGTGTGACTCTCGATTCTTGTAGTAGGAGTTAATGATGAATACAGGGAGTTTATCTTGATTTATTATCTTCAGAGAAAATCTTAAGTTGAGCAGTGTATGTATTACAGAGACTGAATACACTAAGTAAGTCTAGTTGGACCAATCTTCTTGTTCACTCTCTCCACTACCTGTCGGTTCTATACCTAGCCTCCTTCTGAGCTCTGCTTCCTAAATTCTGGTGTAGCAGGGGTCGTGTCACGTGTGTTACACTGTTGTTGGAATGTTCTAGAAGCCTGTGTGTGAGTATGTGTGTATGGTCACTAGGCATTGTTCGTATGCTATCTCGTTGACACACTACCTATATCATCCCCTGACTTACTGCTTCCTGTGTGTTCTCAACATTTCCTCAGTTACACTTGCAAGATCATTTCCCGTTCCCAGGCTTGTCTGGTGCTCTGTCTATCTATCTATACATCTATATATCTATTATGATTTGTAATTATAATATGGAGTCCTAACATTGCTCGGCCACGCCACTGGAGGTCCTCTGACAGTAGTTATCATTGACATATGCCAATCTATTAGTACATAAAATTGATTATAACATTGTATACATATAATATCCACAGTAAATTGCAATGATCTAGTAATATTACATTTTAAATAAGTTGTATACATATTTGAATAAATGCACCAAAAGTAAACTATTTAATTGTAATACAGTATGTACTTGGGTTATTGTAGTGAAATGCATACATGCAAGAAAAAAAAAATAGTTTAAAATTAAGATTATGGTAAGAGTTATTAATATTTCATTTAAAGATAATGCTACTGGTATGCCATACATCTATATCATGGGTCATTCTTCTTTGTATTTTTTTTTTAATTAATACTATATACAAAATATGTACACTTCATTCAGGGGGGTTAACTTGGATGTTAAATCTACCCCCACTAAATACTGACTCCAAATTTGCAGTTCTTGAATGCATTCTGTGCATTGCGAACAGCAGTACTGCAAATACAATGCAGAAGATTATAAAGACAGTAGGTGCTGGGCTATACACATAATATGGGTTGAACATACTCAAACTCATATCTTCCCAGGGCTTCATTGTTTCATTGATCAGCTGCATAGTTTCAAACTTAGGTGAAGTCAACTTAATACTTGTGCTCATGTTTAAGTCCATATCAGGCAGTGGGTGGAAATGTTTGTGTGTATGATTGAGGATGGCGTAGTGACTGATGGTGGATAAAGTGGACATGGATGGTGTAAATACCGCACAGTAGTCTGGTGCTATGTATAATCCTGAGGCTGAAGTATGAGATGGTGGTATATCTGGACAGACTATGTAAACTGATGTGTTATGAGTGAAATAAAAAAACTGTCAGTGTCCGATGCGATGATGGTGTACAAGCTTATCTGGAGCAAAAGTGAAGTTGCAATGATTATGAATGTTGTTATTTCTGATGATTGACATTTCACAAGGTACTGTATCAGTAGGCTGAAACGTGAAAATGTATGCAGGACAAAGATGAACAGCATGTAAGGATGTGCGGCACTTTCGTTCAATCGTTGATTCACTTGCGAAAGTGACAGTGTTCCGTCTCTTGGAGACCATGATGAGCTCTGTGTCTGTGTTGATGTTGATGATGACCAAAGTGTTGTTATCTTTAGAGGGGAAGGGGTGTATTTGGTATACTGTGAACAGGTCTTCAGTTATGCATGGTACATGAACTACTACTGATGTTGGTGTTAGTGTTGCTTCTAAATATGGATAATATTGCATGAATTCCCTACTGCGGAACAAAGGCTTCAATTTATGTTTATGTATGCCTTGACTAATTATCTGACGTAGCTCATGAACTGGGAGTAAGTCAACTGTGATCTTGCCATCACCAGCATTCGAAATTCCTTGCATAAGTGCCCTGTAACGTACTCTAGTGTTGTCTAATTGTAGTAGAATCGTGTCAGTATGTTCTGTGATGACAATTTCGGAAAAGTTTTATGTTACCTTCCATTTCATTTATTTTATCTACACTTTCGAGAGCTATGTTTTCTGCCTTTTTCAGATTTTTCACAATTGTCTTCATTGCTGAGTTATGGCCTGTGATGAATTTATCTTGGTATGTTAGTACCTGAACTATTTTATTAAATTTGTCGTTTATTTCTTTAAGGTCATCCTCTGTAGCCAATCCAAAGATGTTCCCGAGAACTGCGCCACCCAGGTCGAACAAACCGCGCTTTTGGCGAGTACGTGTGATGTTGTTCCTGTCGCTCAATACCTCCGTTCCATAAGATGAGAGATCTTGGATCATGATGAACATAGTTGACTTTGCCTGTTCTATTTTCCATTTCGTTAACTTCACTATTTCATTCACTTCCTTTGTGTTATGTGCTTGTGAAACATAGCCTCCTATCATGAAGTCCAGGGTTCGCATAGGTTTCGCGAGATTTTCTAGATAAGAAGGTAATTCATACAAGTAATCCAGACTTATTTCAGTACTCATAACGTCCTTTACGATTGAAGTCGTGGCCGTTGGAGCTATGAGGCATCCTTGTCGTACTATGTGTTGAGGGTCTAAGTGCGCATATCCTCTTGCTATGTAGAGGAGAATCCATAGCACAAGTTCCTTCATCGCTACCTACCGAAAAAAAATCTATTAATTTCCTAATATGGTCATGCTGTGGTCGATGATGGTGATGATGTGCGTTACGATTGATTGTTATTTCATTTATAGAAGGAGTTTAAATCGATATTTAATTCTCGTAAATGATGTACTGTAGATTTTATTGGAACAGTTGCACTTATGTTTGATTGTTTGGTATATGACCTTAATTTCTTTTTGTAATCATTGTTGTTTTCTTGCTTGGTTTCTTAAGGTACGTTCGCCTGTTCGGTTGCATCCGATGCTGAATAATTATTGGATATTCCATTGATACTCGTTTTAAATGGTCAATATGAACTTGTTTCTCTTCGCCAGTTGACAGTGACTTAATTGAAACTTTGTTTGCTTTTATGTTAATTACTCTGTATGGGCCCTCAAATTTTGGGGATAATTTGTCTCTCGTATGAATGATACCATAAACAATGTCTCCTAAGCTGATAGGTGAATCTCTTGCCTTCTTGTTAAATGCCTCCGTCATTTCTTCCTTGGACATCGTTAATTGTTTTTTTACTCTTTTGTGTATGTCCTGGAATTCACGTAAACGGAGTTTAGAGTAATCATCGTAATTGTATATGAGCAGACTGTCACCTTCTAGGAGCTCATATGGTAGTTTTTTATCCGTCCCATATATAATGAAATGTGGTGTGTCACCTATGGATTTATTTATAGATCCATTAATTGAGGCTTCTACTCTGGGAATCCAATCATCCCAGCTTGCATAATTTTCACTGAGAATGTGTCGTACCACATCTAATACCTTTTTGTTTTGTCTCTCTACTAACCCATTAGATGCTGGGTGATAGGCTAAAACGTTAACCTTTTTGATGTATTATTTACATATTTCTTGTAAGATATCAGAATTAAATTCTCCTCCATTATCACTTATTAGTACCTTTGGGGTAGTAAAGCGACATATTACATTATCTGTTATTGCCTTTGCTACTGTCTCTGCTGTTTTATCTTTAATTGGAGCTAAAATGACATAACGGGAAAAATGATCCGTTGCTACGAATAGGTATAGGTTATTATTGTATGATAATGGCATCTTGAGTAAATCAACAGCGACAACGTCCCATGGTTGATGTGGTACAAGGTAATTACCCATCAGTGCTGGTGTGATTGGGTATCCTTTGTGTTTTGCACATGATTCGCATCTGTCTATATGATTGTTTATATCTTTTCGTAATGAAGGCCAGTAATATAACAGCTGGGCTTGTTTGAATGTCTTATCCTTTCCAGGATGTCCTGCATGTGGGCTATCGTGTATCGTTCGTAATACTTGGGGTATCATCTCATTAGGTACTACCAACTGGTTAGTATTTCTTTGGCGTTTTGTTGTTTCGGGTTAATCATGTATAATGTATTATTGACCATTGTGAATTGTTCGAGTGGTACATGTAGTTTGGGTAATTGTATGTCATCTCCACTTTCTAACTTGTATATAACTTTAGACCATATTGGGTCAAGTCTTTGAGCTTTTGCGATATCATCGTGGTTTGGGATATTTCCTTTGAGATCTAATGCCGCGACCTGAATTGTGTTCAGGTTCCTAGATAATGCGTCAGCTACTATGTTCATTTTACCTTGCATATAATGATTTTGTACATTATAGTTTTCAACTGTACATTTCCATCTTGCTCTCCTCCCAGAAAGGAGTTATTCTTTAAACATACCCACTAGTGGTTTATGATCTGTGAATAAGTGGATTTCGTAACCATATACCAAATCTCGAAACTTTTGTAATGCAAAAACCACTGCAAGTGCCTCTAAGTCTGTAGTGCAACCATTTTTCTCTGCACCTTTTGTTTGTCTGCTGGCAAATGCATTTGGTTGATTCTTTCATCTTTTATCTTCCTGCATCAGTACAGCCCCTAATCCTTTAACTGATGCGTCTGTACAAATAAGAAATGAATTTGTGTAATCCGGATATGCTAAACAAGGTGCATTTGTTAAATTTGTAGATTGTTAAATGCCCTTTTTTTGTTCTTCTTCCCATTGGAATATAGCATTTTTTTTTTAGTAGTTGGAATAGAGGAAAGGCTATATGAGAGAATTGTGGTACGAATGACTTAATAGTACCCAGCTAGACCTAAAAATTGTCTAACTTCGTCAGTCGTAGTGGGTTCAGGAAAATCTCTCACTGCCTGTATTTTGTCATCAGTGGTCTGAATACCATTAGAACTTAATTTGTGGCCTAAGAAATTTATTTCCTGAAAGCAAAATTTGCATTTAGAAAGCTTAAATTTTAAACCAGCATCACTAAGCTTTTGTAAGAGTAAGTCTAATTTCTTGAGATGATCCGTAATATTTTTCGTTGCGATTATAATATCGTCAAGATAAACAAATATTCCTTGTCCTAAAATTCCGGACAATACGTAATTCATAAGACGCTGGAATGTGCCTGGGGCTGTCCTCAGTCCCATCGGCATCCTTGTATATTGGTAGTGGCCTCTATTTGTGGAAAAGGCAGGATATTTACGTGACTCCTCTGCAACCGGTATTTGATAATAGCCATTTAGTAGATCGATTGTTGAGAATATATTATTCTCCGGTCCAATATTCTGTAGAATGTCGCTTAGGAATGGCATGGGAAATCGGTCTGGGATTGTGTGATTGTTTAGTTTACAGTAATCTACTACCGCACGCATTTCTCCATTTCGTTTGAGCACGAAGAATAATGGGGCATTCCACGGGGAGACTGAAGGTTCAATAATTCTAAGTTTTAACATTTCATCGACATACTGATTTGCAAGTGTACGTTGGGAGTGTGGGATGCGGTAGGCTGGTACGAAAATTGGTGGTGTTTCTGGGTGCACATTAATCTTGTGATTAATCAGGTTAGTACACCCTAATTGTTCTCCGGGTAATGCTACGGTGTCCCTGTGTGTTTCCAGCAGGGTTAACAAATCATTTTCTTCATCAAATTCACCTGAGTGAATTAAATTCTCTTTTATGCTTTCTCTATCCGTAGATTTTATCTCACTTGTCACTCCAGCTATAACTATTTCCTTCACAGGGGCGGGACATTTTTCAATATTAACTATGCAAGTCCCCTTTTTCAACTGAACTTCCCCATTCATGTGATTAATTATGAATATCTGAGTTTGCCCTTCGTCGTTCATCTGACATAATGCGTTTTCTACTGACAATCCCTTTACATAATTCTTCTAAGACAAGAACAGTACTATTCCGTAATTTGCTCTTTATGGTAACTTTCATGTAGGAATTAGGTGGTATAACTAAATCATTGGTGAGATGGGCGGGAAAAACTGATAAATCAGCACTGTTATCTGGGTCTCTAATTCTGGAGGCTGGGGCTGGTGGTGGGAGTGGATCTATACACTCATCTGTTTGTGTATGTTTGTTTAAGCTTTTATTATTACCAATTCTTTTTGGTTCTCTTTTACTAATCGGTGAGGGTTCTGATGGTATTTCCTCTATGAATTCTTTGTCAAAGTCTATTCCATTCATTTGTGGGAGTAAAGTTATGTTCTCTGCTCTCATGGATCTTAAGCCCAGTAACATATGAGCTTTAATTGTTAAGTTTTCAACGATATAGAAAAATGCAGAGAATGATCTTGTAGTCTGTGTGAAACTGATATTTAACCTTATCATACCTTTTACTGTAATTTTTTTTCCATCTACCGTATATAAATCTAAATCAGCTTCTTCCAGAAGAGTTACTTTCTTCTTATTTTTAAGAATTCTATTTATTTCTTCTTGTGTTATTAAGTTCACTGGAGAGCCTGTGTCTAAAAATAAGTAAACGTTTTGATCCTCACATACAGCTGGTATCAAGATACACTCATTTCCCAACATGCCTCCTATGTGAATTTTAGACTTGCTTTTCTTTACATTTGTTCGTTTTTTGTCATGATTTGGTCTTCCCCCGATTTGAACATAGACACAATTTTTTCTACTGTTTTGCAGTTACTGGTCCAGTGCCCTTGACATCTATGATGCCTACAGTAAGGACCTAATCCTTGTGTGTTTTGTCTGTTTGATAAAGCATTCATACCTTGTGTGTCCTGGTTTTGCACAATAATGACATAGAATGGACCTATCTCTTGACTGTGACCTAAGAGATGACTTCCCATATGTAGTGTTGTATGTTGCTCGAGATCTGCTCGGGCTGTGCGTAAACTTATGAAACTGCCTGTAGCCTGGTGTTTGTGATCGAACCCTCGTCACGTTTAGTTGTTTGCTCTGCCTGCTTTCAGGTCACGATCGATTTTGTTCTCTGTTTGGGGTTGGTGTAGATGTTTTCACTGCTGATACTGTCTCAGGTACTCTCATTCTACTAGAATGTGCAGGTGTGTTGACCATACCTGCTTTACTGCACTGCATCTCTACCTCATTCATTAAGTCTAGTTAGCACATGCCTGGGGTGTACGCGATCGTCTTGGCGATCTTAAGAGTCCTATCAGGTAATTTACACAAGGCAGCTACATAACCAGTGATGTCCACAACGAGGTCTGGGGACATCTTTCCATCATCTGTTATCCAATTTGAGTTTTCCAAAGTAACTAACAATGTTCTTTTGATTGTGGAGACATCAGCAGTAATTTCACTGAGCACATGGTTTGTAGTGTGCTCCCTTACAAGATCTACAATCTTATGTAATTTTGGAATTATACCTGGCAAGAAGTTCAGACCTCCAGAAAATTTCTTTTAAAATTCAGTTTTAAATTCATCATATGTCCTAGCCTTGAGGAGCTTATCTGATTTCAATAAATTGCTTGCTGGACATGTTTCCTGGTTTATGCAAGATGAAAAAAATGGCAAATTTCTCTTGTTCATCGAGGATGTGACGCTTGATGAACATTTGTTCGCACTGACTGAGATGTGACGCTTGATGAACATTTGTTCGCACTGACTGAGATGTGACGCTTGATGAACATTTGTTCGCACTGACTGACCAACGAAATGACGTCAATACGATCTTTTTCTGTGCCAGAGAATTTTGGGGCAGTTTTATCTTCATGGTAAACATAAACATGAGGTGGGGAAGTTTGATCCGCGGTATTTGTTTTGTTATTCATTTTCACTGTTTGCTCTGTTAATTTAACTTGGACTTGTTTATCGTTGTGTGAGGGAATGGTGGAATAGGTTCGGCCTGAACAGTGAACCCTGTTAAGTATATTGGCATACGTGTGCAAGTCAGCGACAAAGTCCTCACTTGCTACGTCAGAGGGGGTTTCCCACTCATCATCTGGAACTGACGTATTTGTTTCTTGATCTTTAGTTTGTGTTGAGTTTTGTACAATGGGTGTGTTGCCTTGGTGCTCTCCTAATTGTGAATCTGTTGTTGGAGCTAATTGTTTTTCATCTGGTATTAACGTGAGTGGTGGCGAAAATATCCCTGTCATTAAGATATGGTGTTATGAAATGCGCCTTTTGTTTTATGTCCTAACTAAATAGATGAGTAAATGAGTTGTAATAAATGATAGATAGTGAGTGTATAAGAGTATATATAGAAATAAGTAAAGGAGTTGAATATACCTAATTTTAGCACTGAGAAGAAATGAGTAAGTATAATTTCACCCACTTGATACAGATCGGAGAGGCGTGTTGATGCAACTGTCGATCTCGGAAGAAAAATGCAGGATTGATTGAAGATCTCTTGATAATTCTAGGGCTGTGTTGATCGACGATATTACTCAGGAAATTCCATAGCCTGGTGCTTATGGTGGTTAACAGCTGTCACAGGCAAACCTCAGCATAGAACGTCGAATTTCCAACTCAATACTGTAGAAATAAATGAGTATGAGTAGGAGCTATGTGAATAATGAGTAATGAGTAGTGGTTGAGAAGTGCCTGGTGTCAGTCACACGTTGTTTGGAGTGGCCTTTTGTCAGCAAACTCGCTTGGTGATGTCATCTCAGCACATGGTGACGTCGGCTTCCCACACTGGTAGCTGTGGTGAGTAACTGAGTAGCGATGCGTAACCTGGGTGAAGAAAGGTGAGTAAGATGCGTTATAAATGTGGCTCTGATGTTTTGCTGTGTGTCTTGACCTCTGCATCAACGATGGAGGTAGGCGGGAGAGAGTGTTAGGGTTTTGTGTGCTTGTTGCTTTGGTATTTCTTTTTCTTTACTTACTTTGTTTTTTATTCTTCTTGCTGCTGCTTGAAGTTACGTGAAGATTATAGAGTTGTTTTGTAGACTTGTAGGCTGTATTTTGTAGGAATTCACTGTAGAACTGAAGTTAATCTTGTAGAGTCTCGCCTGCTTTTGTAGAAATTCACTGTTGATTCGAAGACGAGGTCCGTACGTTCGCTGCCAACCAAATGTGACTCTCGATTCTTGTAGTAGGAGTTAGTGATGAATACAGGGAGTTTATCTTGATTTATTATCTTCAGAGAAAATCTTAAGTTGAGCAGTGTATGTATTACAGAGACTGAATACACTAAGTAAGTCTAGTTGGACCTCTCTTCTTGTTCACTCTCTCCACTACCTGTCGGTTCTATAGCTAGCCTCCTTCTGAGCTCTGCTTCCAAAATTCTGGTGTAGCAGGGGTCGTGTCACGTGTGTTACACTGTTGTTGGAATGTTCTAGAAGCCTGTGTGTGAGTATGTGTGTATGTGTGTGTATGGTCACTAGGCATTGTTCGTATGCTATCTCGCTGACACACTACCTATATCATCCCCTGACTTACTGCTTCCTGTGTGTTGTCAACATTCCTCAGTTACACTTGCAAAATCATTTCCCGTTCCCAGGCTTGCCTGGTGCTCTGTCTATCTATCTATATATCTATATATCTATTATGATATGTAATTATAATATGCAGTCCTAACAGGAGGTGAGAGGTATTGTGAGGGAGCGGGGGGTGAGTTGAGGGGAGGGTAGTCAAATGGTGGGTGACAGAGCGACTTGGAGGCGTTTTGTCTGCGGCCACCCGTTGCGGGATTAGGGCGTCTGGCTATAGATAGATAGATGGATAGATTCGTTTGTCCCCACTGATTAATTTTAGAAAGGTCCTTGTTCAGAGAAATTGCTGTGTTTATTTGGGAATTTATATTATCAGATTCTGTAAAGGAGGTACTAAATGTGAAAGAACTATGAAGTGTCGAGTCATCAGCATAAGAGTGTATTGGGTTGTGAGTGACAGATAGGAGGTAAATTATATAAATGAGAAAGAGAGTTGGGGCCAAAACTGATCCCTGAGGTACTCCCGCAAATATGGATTGACATTGGGAATAAATTTCATCCACTATGACCAGTATTTTTCTATTATGAAGGTAAGATATTAGAGGAACCAGTGATGCAAGGCCATAGTGTGACATCTTAGACAATAAGGCCCGGTGCCACACTCTGTCAAATGCTTTTGAAATATCAAGTGCTATTGTGTGTGTTTCACTAGGTTAATCTATAGTTTTGTTAATCTAATGGGAAGAAGGCAAAGAATGTCTGCAATTGAACGTTCTTGTCTAAATCCATACTGCCGATCGATGATTAATGTTTTTATTTCTAGGTGCTTGACTATGTGTTTATTAGTGTCTCAAAATCTTTGGCAAGAAAGGAAGTTATAGCGATTGGTCTATAGTTTAATCGACCAGTAGTGGCCCCCTTCTTAGGAACAGGATAGATATTTGCTTCTTTCCAAGAGGCTGGAAAACTTGAGGTACAGATGCATAAGCGGAATAAACTTGCCAACACAGGAGCCACCACTGGAGAACAATTTTTAGGTACTATAGAAGGAATTTTATCTGGACCAGTGGCTTAATATACTGAGAGATTCTTTAATGCAGCTTGTATGTATCTTGTGTGGATCTTGAGAGGGGATATTTGAGGGGAATCAAAGTCAGGTACAGGAATATTGTCATTTTCTGTATTTAGGTTTCAGATGGTTGATAAAATATCAACAAGAAGGTTGGTTTCTCCACGTGGGTCACTTATTAGATTTTCATTGAGGGACTGTAACGGTGGAAAGGAAGTGGTGGTATTGAAGTTAGATGCCAACGGCCATACCACGTTGAGTACACCGCTTCCCGTCCGATCAGGGAAGTTAAGCAACGTTGGGTCTGGTTAGTACTTGGATGGGTGACCGCCTGGGAACACCAGATGCTGTTGGCATCCCTACGTGTCAAGTGGGGTTGGTGGAGGATTAGTGCCCCTCCCTGTAAAACAATTAACTCTAAGCCATTGGCCACCTCATCTGGGATACATGGCGTCTGGCAATGAATGAATGAATGAAGGGTAGACCAGAATATTATATTGTCGAGTGGGTTGTTTAGTATTTTGTTAGCTTGTCTGTGAAGAAAGTTTGATTTAGAAAGATTGATAATAGTTTTGGCAAGGTTTCTGATATTTTTATAATAGTTAAAGGCTTCTTTAGTTGTGGTCCTCGTATAAGTGTTATAGGCTATTATTGTATGTTCTGTTACTCCAGAACAATTGTGGTCAAACCATTCAGGTGAATTACATTTTTGGAGAAAGCATATGACAGGGTGGATGGACAAGGATTGTGGAAAGTATTAAGGATATATGGAGTAGATGGGAAGTTGTTGAATCCTGTGATGAGTATGTATGATGGTGCTAAGGCTGCAGTGCGTGTGGATGGTGAACTGAATGAATTTTTCTCTATGAAGGTTGGGTTGAAACAAGGATGTGTCATGTCTCCATGGTTGTTCAATCTGTACATGGATGGGGTAATAAAAGAGGTACAAGGTAGGGTAGTGGATGTTGGAGTGGCCCTGGTGAGAGAGGATAGTGTTTGGAAACTCCCTGTACTGTTGTTTGCAGATGATACTGTGTTGTTAAGTGAAGACGAAGGAGAGCTCCAAAGCTTGGTGGATGAGTCTGGGAGAGTGTGTAAGAAACGGAATCTAAAGGTGAATGTAGGAAAGAGTAAAGTGATGGTCTTTGAGAGAGGTGAAGTCAGTGAATGTACAGCGAGGTTGGATGGTGAGGAAATGGAAAAATGTGAGTACATTTAAGTACTTGGGTAGTGTGATGAGTAAGGATGGAGTTTTGGAGGGTGAAGTGCTTGAAAGGGTACAGCAGGGAAGAGAGGTTGCTGGTTCCTTGAAAGCAATGATAAGAAGCAGGAAGGTGAGCATGGAAGTGAAAAAGTTACTACATGACAGTATTGTGATACCAACTCTAACGTATGGAAGTGAAGCTTGGACGTTGCTTGAAGGACACATGTCAAGAGTGAGAGCAGTGGAAATGAGTTATTTAAGAGGAGCCTGTGGAGTCACATGGAGAGACAGGCTGATAAATGAGGATATAAAGGAGCGTTGTGGTGTGGATGTGGATGTGATAGGAAGCGTTAGGAGGAATATACTGAGGTGGTTTGGCCATGTGGAGAGGATGGAGTGTGAAAGACCGACGAAGAGAGTGTATGTGAGTGAGGTGGAGGGGGAAAGAGGGAGGGGGAGGCCGAGGATGAGATGGAGGGATGGGGTGGAGAGGTATATGAGAGAGGGGTGTGTGAATTGGGAGCGGGGCAGTGAAATGGCGGGGGACAGGGCGACGTGGAGGCGATTTGTTTGTGGCCACCCCGAACGGGATTGAGGCGTCTGGCAATAGATAGATAGATAGACATTTCTGTCTGTAACTACGATGGAATTCCATTACATATTGTTTATAATGCAATTTGTTTTTCAAATTATGTAACTGTAACCACATATAGAAATTGTGCTTAATTATGGAGAAGCAGTTATTGTCTCAAACCCTCTTCAGATGTAAAATCAAAATAATTATCTATCTAGCTATCAATCTATTATCTATCTATCTATTTATTATCAATTATTTATCTATGACTATCTGTGTGTATGTATGTATGTATGGGTGGATGGATGTATATGACCATACAAGTATATAGTGTGGAGAGAGAGAGAGAGAGAGAGAGAGAGAGACAAAGCTCTCTCTCTCGCTCTCTCTCTCTCCCTCCACATACACATTCCCTTCCTCTTTCCTCCCCCACTACCACCAACCTCACCATCACAAATCACTCGAAAGGAAAATTGCGGCGGGGTAGTGAGAATTTCCCCGCTGTTTGTTCACTTTGCGATTGTTCCCATGTGAGAAAAAGTGTAGATTTATTAACTAAATTGAGAACGAGTGAGAGATTGACAAGGAGAGTGTGTGTGAGGGGTAGAGGAAACCTGAGGATGCGATGCAGGGATGGAGTGGAGAGATATATGGGAGGATGATGAATGACAGACTGACCAGAAGAGTGAATGTGAGGGTTTGGGGGAAACCTGAGGATGAGATGCAGTACTCGTAGTAGTAGTAGTAGCTTTTCCAATCAGTCTCTGAATCACCATCCTCTCTCATATATGTGTATCTCACCACTCATCTTTCCATCCCTCTCATTTTTGGTCTCCCTTTCCACTTACACATATACTCCCCCTAGTCAGTTCCATTCTCCACCCCCCCTCTGTCATATATCTCTCTACTCTATGAGAAGTAGACTGTAACACTAGTCGAACCGGGCAGTACTCCCAAGGTTATGGAAAGCTGATGACTGGAGTGGTGGACAGTGCTGGGCAGGTGCGCAAACACTTGTGCAAAGTGCAATTGTGCACCGTTGCGCTCCGGTGAATATGGTTTGCGCATTGTGCACTGCACGAGACCATGCGCAATATTGCGCTTGCGCACCTGCCTTGAACACCTGTCTCTTGGACTGTGCACTGCACAGTCCAAGGGACACGTGGTCTTGGGAGCTTCCCGTATGTCTGGACAAGGGATGGGGGAGGCTCAGGAGGGTCACGAGGGTTCTGGGGGAGGCGGGAGGGACGGAGGGTAGTAGCATTTCTTAAAATGCTTCAGCAGAGATAATGTGTTTTAATATTTTTTAAATTATTATTAATAGTAAATAATAATAAATTATAATACATTATTTATTAAGAGCAGCATATGCAATTCCTTACAAAAATCATTAAAACCTATGATTTAAATCAAATATCCACAGCCTAATAATTTATTAGGCTGTGGATATTTGATTTAAATAATATGTTTTAGTGATTTCTGTAAGGAATTACAAATGCTATTGTATATCTATATTAAATTATTAAATAAAACGTCTTGCGAAAATGCAGATAAAAGTAAAACTGGCAACATCACAGCCATTGTTTCTCTGTCCCTCCGCTCCTTAGCCTGCTCACTCCTCTGAACTTCACGAGTGAAAGAGTTACTACATGACAGTATTGTGATACCAGCTCTAATGTACGGAAGTGAAGCTTTGACCTTGTTGGAGGGACAGAAGTCAAGAGTGAGAGCTGTGGTAATAAATGAGTTATTAGAGAGGAGCATGTGGAGTCCGAGTTACATGGAGAGACAGACTGACAAATAAGGAAGTGAAGGAGTGTTGTGGTGTGGATGTGGATGTGATAGGAAGCGTTAGGAGAAACACATTTAGGTGGTTTGGTCATATGGAGAGGATGGAGAGTGAGAGACTAACGAGGAGAGTGTATGTGAGTGAGGTGGAGGCCAAGGATGAGATGGAGGGATGAAGTGGAGAAGTATGTGAGAGAACGGGGTGTGAGCTGGGAGCAGGGCAGTGAAATGGCGGGGTACAGGGTGACATGGAGGCGATTTGTTGCTTGTTTGTGGCCAGTGGCCACCCCTTACGGGATTAAAGCGTGTGGCAATAGATAGACAGAGAGAATAATAATAAATAAAAGTAAGTATGCTAATTTATTTAAATATCTCAATATTTTACAGTAATTCCCACAAATATATGCAAATGGTTTATGCTTGCGCTTTGCGACATTGCGTAAGCTAAATATTTGTCAGATTGCGCACTTGCGCTTGCGCAAGGTAGTGAACTGTGGATTGCGCATTGCACTTGCGCAAGGTCCTTCTTGGTTTACACTGCCCACCACTGGTGGTGGAGCTCCCGTTTCATCAGCCCTCAGGACTAGTTCCTGACCATCCCCCTTTGCTGAACTTTTTGTGTTTCAGCAACACCTAGAGTAGGCCAGCATGCTTTCCAATACAAGTTTCTGTAACTGTCAACAGCAAACTACATGCACAGTACACATTACACGTCCTTTTCAAAATCTGAAAGAAAAATGGCGACTAATAACCAAGCCTTGGAGTCCCCAGGGAGGGGGACACCATAACTGCTCCCAACATCCGCCCCTCTCTCGGTGAAGACTCAACGAGCTGCCTGGAACCACTACCTGACTCACTTCTTCTTCATGTCTCTAACATTCTCGGCCTTTCCTCTAACTTTCATTTTGTTGAGCACCACCTCTCCTTCTCTAAACCTCACCTTCTCTTCCTAACTGAGACTCAGCTGCCTGAGGCAATTGATAGCAAACCCTTTTCTGTATACTCCTACTTTCTCTATACTCATTTGAAAGCCAAAGCCGGCCGTTGTGTATGTGTACACAACGACTTACCTTGCGCTTGTGTTCCTGAACATGATTCTTCTGAATTCTCTACTCTCTGGCTTGACTTTCCTGTCATTCTCTGACTAAATATATCTGCACTGTTTACTTATCCCCTAATTCTACTGAACATGAAAAATTCTTTGACTATATTACTGCTATGATGGAACACATTCTATCCATTTCTCCATTCTCTAAAATCTTTATTTTTGGAGATTTCAATGTTCTCCACCACCTTTGGCTCTCCTCTGCTTTCGTTGACCCACTTGGTGAACAAGCCTACATTTTTCTATCCTTAATGACTTAGAGCAGCTTGTACAGCACCCTACCCATATCCCTGACTGCCTTCGAGAGGGCTCCAACATACTTGATCTCTTCATTACAACTAATCATTGTGCTTACACTGTTAATCTTTCTTCTTCATTGGGCTCCTCCGATTACCCTACCTTACCCTGACCTATCACTCCGGTACAGCCTGTGGACCCTCCAAAGAAAGGTTGATTGTGGCACTTTAGAGCCGTGGATTGGGAGGCCCTCAGGCAGTACTTCTTTGATTTTCCATGGAATGATTATTGCATCCATGGCCAGGAGCCATCTGAGTGTGCCTTGCACATTACGGAGAATATTCTCTTGGGCATGGAAGCATACATTCCTTTCTCATATCCTTTGACTAATGCCAGAAAGCCTTGGCTTAATGACGCTTGTTCCAATGTTGTCTGCAACAAGGAGAGGGCCTATAAAAAGTACCAGAGCCAACCCACTCCTGAATCACATCTTTTTTATTTTTCTGCCCGGAATCGTGTTAAGTCTGTTCTTCGCTCTGCTAAAAGTAATTTCATCCATATTAAATGCTCTCAATTCTCCAACTCGAATTCTTCTCGCTTCTTCTGGCATTTTGCCAAAGACCTCTCTTACAATTTTATCTCATCATCCCTCACTCCTCTTTTCTGCTCTGATGGCTCTGTAGCTATTTCTTCTACTGATAAAGCAGATCACTTTGCTCTGACTTTCTCTTCCAATTCCACCTTACACAATTCCGGTTCTGTTCCTCCATCATTTCCTCTGTCTGACTTCCTCATGGCTGACATTAAACTTTCTTCAGGTGATGTATTTTCTGCCACCACTGACATCAGTACTAACAAGGCATATGGGCCTGATGGAGTCCCTCCTGTTGTCCTCAAGAACTGTGCTTCTGTGCTTACACCCTGCCTAGGTAAACTCTTTCCCCTTTGTCTATCAATTTGTATCTTTCCTTCTTGCTGGAAGTTTGCTCTCATTCAGCCAGTTGCAAAGAAGGGTGACCAATCCAAACCCTCTAACTATCGCCCAACTGCTTTAACATCCTGTGTCTCAAAAGTTTTTGAGTCAATTCTTAACAGAAATATTTTAGAGCCTCTTACCTATTACAACCTTCTTTCTGGTCGTCAGTATGAGTTATGACGTCTTCTCACCTACATTTCAAACTCCTGGTCATCCTCCTTTCGGGACTTTGGCGAAAGCTTTGCCATTGCACTTGACATCTCAAAGGCTTTCGATCGAGTCTGGCATAAATCTTTTATTTCCAAACTGCCCTCTTAGGGATTCTATCCTTCTATCTGTGCCTTCATCTATAACTTCCTTTCTGGTTGCTCTATAGCTGCTGTTGTAGACGGCCATCGTTCTTCTAGATCTATGTACAGTGGTGTTACTCAGGGATCTGTCCTATCACCAACTCTCTTCCTTTTATTCATCAATGACCTTCTAAGCTGTACATCTAACCCTATCCACTAGTATGCTGATGATTCCACCCTTCATTTTTCCATTCAGTTCCTGTAACGTCCATCTCAGCAGTTACTTCAACAAACAAGGGATGAGGCTATGGCACACCTAATGTCTGACTTGGCTTGTATCTCTGACTGGGATAAAAATAATCTTGTTTTTAATGCATCAAAGACTCAGTTCTTACACCTATCAACCCGACAAAATCTTCCACAGGAGTATCCACTAGTGTTTAATAATATCCAGCTCAGTCGAGCATCATCCTTGAATATGCCTGGGGTTTCATTCACTCAGGACTTATCTTGGAAAGAACATATTACATCTCTTGTCAAATCTGCTTCCAAAAAATTAGGTATGCTAAGCCAACTCCATACCTTCTTTACCCCTGAACGGTTGTTGACTTTATACACGGGTTTTATTCGCCCCTCTGTGGAGTACAACTCCCATAGGTGGGAAAGCTCCCCACATACAGCTCTTCTCAATAGGGTGGAGTCAAAGGCTTTTCGTCTCATTAACTCTCCTCCTCCTTTTAATGCCTCCCTTCAACCTCTGTCTGTTCGCTGCACTGTTGCATCTTTATCTCTGTTCTATCGCTACTTCAATGGTCACTGCTCCTCTGAACTGTCTGTTTGCATTCTTCCACCTCTACGACGGCTGCGTAGCATCCGTCTTGCAACAAACTCTCATCCATTTTTTGTCCATCTCTTTAATGCAGAAGTTAACCGTTACACCCCAGTTCTTCATTTATGCAACAGGTCAACTCCGGAACTGTCTCCCTCTGTCAGTATTTCCTACTTCCTACGATCTCCTTTCTTTTAAAAGCAGTGCGTCCAGGCATCTCGAAACGAACGGATCTTGAATTTGGCCCTCTTTTGCAGTTTTTGTTCTTTTCCTCGAAGGAACAGTTTGCGGGCTCCTGGCCTTTGGTTCCTTCTTCCTTGCATTAAAAAAAAAAATCCATTCCTGCATCTTATTCTCAGGATTCCCCCAAGCCCTCACATTCACTCTTCTGGTCAGTCTGTCATTCCCCATCCTCTCATATATCTCTCCACTCCATCCCTGCATCGCATCCTCAGGTTTCCCCTACCCCTCACATACACTCTCCTTGTAAATCTCTCACTCGCTCTCATTTTAGTTAATAAATCTACACTTTTTCGCACAGGGCAACAACCCCAAAGTGAACAACCACTGGGGAAATTCTCACTACCCCGCCACTATTTTCCCTTCGAGTGATTTGTGATGGTGAGGTTGATGGTAGTGGGGGAGGGAAAGAGGAAAGGAATGTGTGTGTGTGTGTGTGTGTGTGTGTGTGCGTGTGTGTGTGTGTGGGGAGAGAGAGAGAGAGAGAGAAGCTTAGTCTCTGTCTCTCTCTCTCCACACTATATACTTGATATATTTTTTTTTTATGTGTCCGACTCTGGGCATAGGCTTCACACCCTGTTCCCAAGGCACAATAGTCCTCCTGCATTCTGTACACCTCTACATGTCACCACTTCGGCGCTAACACCCATCGTCCATATTGAATACATGCTAGGGCTGTCTCATACAGGACTGGTGTATTGGTATTAGCAGGGGTATTTTTATGACATGTCGGCGGGTCTTGTTGTAAATCAGTAAAGCCTGTTATTATTAAATTCAAATCCTTAAACTGTTCCCTGCCCCAGCGGGGATTTGAACCTGGGTCCGGTAAGACCGCTACCCACCTGTCTACCGAATGAGCTACCGCCTCCCCAGTATACATCCATCCATATATACTGTACATACACACAGATAGTCACAGATAGATAATTGATAATAGATAGATAAAAGATTGATGGCTAGATAGATAACTATTTTGATTTTACATCTGAAGAGGGTTTAAGTGAGGCAAAAGCTGCTTCTCAGAACATAAGTAAGCACAATTTCTATATGTGGTTATAGTTGCATAATTTGAAAAACATATTGCATTAGAAAAAAATATATAATGGAATTCCCCATCACAGTCACAGAAAAAGATGTAATTCACCTACATGGTTTGACCACAATTGTGCTAGAGTAACAGATCATAAAACAATAGCCTATAAAACTCATACAAGGACCAAAACTAAAGAAGCATTAAACTCTTATAGAAATATCAGAAACCTTGCCAAAACTATTATCGAACTTTCTAAATAAAACTTTCTTCATAGACAAGCTAACAAACTACTAAACAACCCAGTCGACAATAAAATATTCTGGTCTACCCTTAATTCATTTAAATCTAACTTCATTACCACCTTTTCAATTCCACCGTTACAGTCCCTCAATGGAAATCTAATAAGTGACTCACGTGGAGAAACCAACCTTCTTGTTGATATTTTGTCAACCCTAAATACAGAAAATGACAATATTCCTGTACCTGACTTTGATTCCCCTCAAATACCTCCTTTCAAGATCCACACAAGATACGTACAAGTTTCATTACAGAATCTCTCAGGAGATAAAGCTACTGGTTCAGATGAAATTCCTTCAATAGTACTTTAAAACTGTTCCCCAGTGTTGGCTCCTGTGTTGGTAAGATTTTTCCGCTTATCCATCTGTACCTCAAGTTTTCCAGTCTCTTGGAAAGAAGCAAATAACTATCCTGTTCTTAAGAAGCGGGCCACTTCTGATCCATTAAACTATAGACTAATGATGTATTGGATACCAAATTTCAGAGCTCTGTGGAGGCGGAGGCGGAGCCGGATATCTCTGTCTCATAAAATGCGGTTGCGGATGAAACTGTGGAGGTTAAGATATTAATTTTTGCGGATGCGGACACAACTGCGGATTATTTTTACCTACATGTCCGCGGTTGCGGACGCGGACGAGGATTTTTTAAAACACATATTACAGTACATTTATGTAGTATAAAGTGACGAGTTTTAGCCACACACAAGTGTACGACAGGCGTGTTTACCAGTGTGCGTCGTAGCTGTGACTCAAAGCTCCAGTTAAACAAAGAGAGAGAGGAGAGAGAGAAAGAAGAAAAAAACAAGAAATAAATTAAAGAGATATAGTAAAAGGAGAAGAATGTATATCTTTTGATAAATTAATAACTTTAAAGAAATAAAACTCTTGTCATACTATGAAATAGTATTGGCTTTACTCCAGATATGCCTATATATTAACATAGCACGTGTAACTATTGCGACAGACAGATAGAGAGAGAGAGAGAGAGAGAGAGAGAGAAGAAAACAGGAGGAAGAGGAACGGAGAGGAGAGTTGTGGATGAAAAGGAGAGAGAAAAAGAATTATGACAAAATGAGAAAGGAGAAATATTGGATGGGTGGAGATCAGCAACCTCTGCAGTTCTTTGACGTGGAGGCGGATTATTATGAGGAGATTATTTTTATTATCTGAAAACGCGGTGGGGAATAATGATGGGGAGCTTTTCTTGTCTGAAGATGCGGACACGGATAGTAATGCGGACATTTTTTTCACTGTAGACGCTCCGCGGAGGCGGAGGCGGAGGTGGATATCCGATACATCACTGCTATAGACCAATCGCTATAACTTCCATTCTTGCCAAAGTTTTTGAGACACTGACAAACACATGGTCAAGCACCTAAAAATCAATACATTAATTTCTGATCGGCAGTATGGATTTAGACAAGAACGTTCAACTGTAGACATTCTTTGTCTTCTTACCCATTAGATTAACAAAACAATAGATCAACACGGTGAAACACACACACTAGCACTTGATATTTCAAAAGCACTGGGCCATATTGTCTAAGATGTTACACCATGGCCTTGCATCACTGGTTCCTCTAATTTCCTCTTACCTTCGTAATAGAAAAATACTGGTCATGGTGGATGAAGTTTATTCCCAATTTCAATCCATAAATGCTGGAATACCTCAGGGATCAGTTTTGGCCCCAACCCTCTTCCTCATTTATATAATTGACCTCCTATATGTCACTCACAACCCAATACACTCTTATGCTGATGACTCGACACTTCATAGTTCTTTCACATTTAGTACCTCCTTTACACAATCTGATATTATAAATTCCCAAATAAACACAGCAATTTCTCTGAACAAGGACCATTCTAAAATTAATCAATGGGGACAAACTAATCTGCTCTCATTTAATGCACAAAAAATTAAATACATTAATTTCTCCAACAGGAAGATTCCCTCAGACTCCCACATAATTTTAAATGCCAATTTTCCCATATCCACTACAATTGATATCCTTGGTGTCACACTAAACACCAGCCTAAGCTGGACAGCTAATGTTTAATCCCTTTCTAAAAATTCTAAAAATTGGGACTTCTATACAGAGTTCGTGAATCCTTCACTGACGAGCAGTTGGTCACAATGTACAAAAGTAATGTGCGTTCTCAGATCGGATACTGTTCACCAGTGTGGAGTGGATGTGGAGCAGTTGCACTGAGGCAGTTGGACAAAATTCAAAATAAAACCATTAGATTAATCAATAATCCTGCCATTAAGCAGGTCCCTCCTCCATTATCAGTACGTAGAGATGTTGCATCTTTAGCATTATTATACCGATATTTTTACCATTATTGCTTTGACGAACGTGCTTCAGTTGTGCCTCCCTTTCACATTTTCTCCCGAAATACTCGGGCAGCTGGGAGCGCCCATGAACTTAAACTCTATCCCCCGTAATGCAGAACGTCTGCATATCAAAATTCATAAATTCCCAGAGCTACTACTCTCTAGAATTCACTTCCTGGGTGTTGCTTCCCACAAACATTTAATCCACTTTTATTTAAAGTCCAGTTGTTATAAATATTTCATGAATGGATGAAGCCTTTATGCACATGGACTTTTTTTTTATTTCCTTTGTTTTTCCTTCCTCCATTCATTGTCTCGTAAAAAATATGTGTATATTTAATTGCCAAGGAAGAGGTGTTACGTAATATTAACAAATACCGTTCTTTTACTTCTCCTCCGCCTCTTCTCATTATCCACCATCATCACCACAACTACCTTCATCATTCTCCTGTTCCTCCTTCACCTCATCATCATCTTTTCCATATGTCAGATAAGAAACTATCGCCCTCAGGCAGTCTCTCCCTCTTCCTATGACCTACAGACTTTTAAACTCTCTACCAGGCAGGCTGAATGCAGCAAGGACGCTGTTGCTGCCTGGATTTCTCTGTCCATAATACCAGTCAGTAATATCCACACCAGACCACACCACCAGACAGAGTAATACATCAGTCAATAATACCCACACCACACCACACCACCACGCAGGACAATACTACACCAGTCAGTAATACCCACACCACGCCACCACACAGGATGATACCACACCAGTCAATAATAGCCACACCACTCCACACCACCACACAGAATAATACCACGCCAGTCGATAATACCCACACCACATCACCACACAGGACATTACCACAACAGTCAGTAATAGCCATACCACACCCCCACACAGGATAATGCCACACCAGTCAGCAATAGCCACACCACACTATTTCACACCACACAACCAAACAGGGTAATACCACAAAAGTCAATAATACCCACATCACACCATCACACAGGATAATACCACCCCAGTCAGTAACAATCACACCACACCACCACCAGGATAAAACTACACCAGTCAATAATACCCGCACCACACCACACCACACAGGATAATGAGACACGGCCTTTCACACTCTGAGCAATATATTTGGTGAGAGAGAGAGAGAGAGAGAGAGAGAGAGAGAGAGAGAGAGAGAGAGAGAGAGCATTATCTTTTTTTTTTTTTACCTTTTCATGTAATCCATATCACATCCAAGCGATTTTATTAAGTGCAGGAGGGAATTTTGGAACGAGGGGGAGAGGGATATATAGCCCTCATTAACCCCTTCAAATTGCTAGTCAAGAAGAAGTGCTATGGGAGGGATGTAGAGCCGTAGCATTGTCTTATTCTGCCACTGAGCTACGTGAAATAAGCTGCAAAAAGACGAAAATCTGGGCCAAGCTAAGGTGAAAGGACCATATTTGTCATTGTTTTTGTTGTTGATGGTTCCTTGTTATTGTTTTTGTTTCTTTTTTTTTTTACTTTGTTGTTTGTAGTTGTTGTGGTGGTATTGTTGTTCTTGTTCTTTGTTCTTGTTTACTTGTCATTCTTGTTGTTCTGTTATTATTGTTTTTGTTGGTGTTCTTGTCGTTCTTGTTGAGGATAATGGAGCCGAGTTCTTGCTTACGACTGCCATACTGCGCGACGACCACTGGGGGCTTCACGACGACCTTTACCACCACTCACACTGCCGATGCTGGGGTCACCTCGAATCGTACTGGTCGTCTTCGTTGTCGTTGTGGTCGTGGTGGGCTCGCCGGACGACCTCTTCCTCCTGACGAGGCAGGCTGGGTAGCAGTAACACGTGCCTTCTGGACGCGTGTAGCAGCAGGGATAGGACTCACAATTGCTCTGACCTGTTGTGGGTTGGGAAGTAAAAATAATAGTAGTAGTGATGATAATAGCAGTTGTGATAGTGATAACAGTAGTAATGATAAGAGTAGTAGTGATAATAATAGTAGTAGTGATGATAATAAGTGCAGTAGTGATAATAATAAGAGCAGTAGTGATAATGATAATAATAGTAGTGATAATGATAGTAGTAGTGATAATAATAACAGTAAGAATCAATAATAATAGCAATAGTGATAATACAGTATTAATAATAGTTGTAATGATAAGAATAATAGTAGTGATAATAATAATAGAACAGTAGTAGTGATAACAATAGTATTAGTGATGATAATAGTAGCAGTAGTAATGATAATAAGAAAATAGTAGTGATAACAATAGTAGTAGTGATGATAACAGTATCAGTATTAATGATCAGAAACAGCAGTAGTGATAATAATAGTAGTAGTGATAATAATAGCAGTAGTAATGATAATAGTAGTAGTGATGATAATAGTAGAAGTGATAATATTAGTAGTAGTGATTGTAAAAATAGTAGTGGTGATAAGTGCTCGTGGGCCCTTCGGGCCCCTCGCACTTGCTCCTGCAGAGGGCTCTCGCACTGCTTTAGTTTATTTTAGTTATACCTGTGGCAAATAAATTCTACCGCGATCCTATGCCGGGCGCCGGGAGCGGCGTTTTTTGCTCAAAATATGATCGCTCATTAAATATAGTAATAGTGTTTCAATTGCGAGGGGACGAAGTTTTTTAATATCAGCGATTTTTTTTTTTTTTTTTTTTTTTGCGATTTTTGTGCCAATTTTGGTGCGATTTGAATGTGTAGTTTCGGCTGCCCAAAGTACACACACACACACACACACACACACACACACACACACAAACGGCTAGTGCAATAGTACAGTATATTAGATAATAATAATAGCAATGATGGTAATGGTAGTGATAATGATAATGGTAGTAGTGATGATAGCAGTAGTGATAGTGACAATCATATTAATAATCCTAACAGTAATGATAATAACAATAGCAATAATAATAATAATAATAATAATAATAATAATAGTAGTAGTAATAACAATAATAATGATAACAACAATAATAACAAGCCTTTACCAAAGATGTATCCCCAACATGCGGTAAAGAATATAATTATAGGTATGCACTAATGGTTAGGCCAGTTTC
The DNA here is from genome assembly GCF_032717465.1 of Coenobita brevimanus. NCBI lineage: Eukaryota > Metazoa > Arthropoda > Malacostraca > Decapoda > Coenobitidae > Coenobita > Coenobita brevimanus. Next base: position 20,750,822 of record NC_137027.1, on the reverse strand, counting down.
ATGTAGAGAGAGAGAGAGAGAGAGAGAGAGGCATAAACTAGGACTCGTACACTGTCTTTAACCATCCCCGCTCCGGAGTTGCTCGGAGAATGATAGGCTATTATTTTAACTCAGTTTGTCTGTTTTTTTGTTTGTCTGTCTGTCTGTTAACAACTTTACATGAAAACTAGTAGTGCGATTTTGACTAAAAATACAGGGATGATGGGCTACGACCTTCAGAACACATGATCAAATTTGGGGCCAAATTTGGCCAAGGCCCATTCTGTAGGGCCTTGAACAATTTTTAAAAAAAATCGTTTTTTTCGCCATAACTCCTTTCAAATTCATAACATCGACATGAAATCAAAATCTAAAGATGCATCGTTCAAATTTGCATCCTATAACATGCTTCATTAGCCTACATCAGGGAGTTCACCCCCAACTTGGAGGTAGGAGGGTCAATGACAGGTGGGTCAGGCCTAATATTTCAAATGGGCTAAAAATCGTCAATTTTCACCAGATTTGCTCTAAATTTTAAGTGACACCTTTGACTAGATATCCTGTTGTGTTTATACGTCAGCACTAAATTGACCACAGGGCACGGGTTTGCTGCACCTTGGCACTGCCTCTTGTTCTTTAAGATGTTAAGAGTTTCCAAGATACAGTTCTTTACAGATTAGTTTCCTTGTATTGGTATAGCTCGTAAAATACGTACAGTGTGGCAATTTCATACATAAGGACATAAACCAGGGCTTACACTCTATCTTTCTGTAAGATATGATGAAAATCCAGCAAGAAGTTTCCAAAATATAACACTAGAAAGCGCTTAGAGGGAGCATACCTCCGCCAATACCATTGGCTATTAAAAAGGATCTGGATCCATTTCAGTGGACATAGGATCCGGATCCACCCGCATATTTAATCAGTTCGTTTATGGTCCACGGCCCATCTTTCCATGAAATTTCATTGAAATACATTGCGAACTTTTGGAGATATTGTGCGGGATACTCTTGATCTGGATCTGCTCCAAAATTAAATTCTTCTTCTTTGGCCCATGACCCACCCTTCCACAAAATTTAATCAAAATCCGCACGTTACTTCTTGATTAATCCTGCTAACAGACAGACAGACAGACAAACCAACCAACCAACGCAGGGTAAAACAAAACCTCCTTGGTGGAGGTAACAAGACAGATTTTTCCTTATATGGTCATAGCTCGTGAAGTACAGACAATATGGCAATTTTACCTATACGGGCATCAACTACAACACATACTCTATCTTTCTGTCTGATAGGAAGCCAATCCACCTGGTAGTTTACGAGATACAGGCCCGGACGGAAAGACGGACGGACAGGGGCGATTCCTATATTCCCACCATATGGAATAATGATGAGGATAATAACAGTGAGTGATAATAATAATAATAATAATAATGATAATAATAATAATAAATATACTGGTGAGAAATACTGCGAAACAAATATGAGAAGAAAAATGACGCGGACAGTAATAAGGAAATAAATGTGTGTGTGTGTGTGTGTGTGTGTGTGTGTGTGTGTGTGTGTGTGTGAAAACAAGCAACATTATACATAACATATATAATATATAATATATATCTTAGTGGCATAGTAGGCTTCGTAACACCTCTTTTTTAGAGATGTATTATTATTATTATTATTATTAATATTATTATTATTATTATATTATTATTAAATTATTATTATTATTATTATTATTATTATTATTATTACTGTTATTATTATTATTATTATTATTATTATTATTATATTTTAGCATAAAACATCTCTGCATTATCCATCTATATTCCTAGGCTGCTTCCCCCAAGGAAAGGGAGATACCCGAGACAGGACAACACTCTTCCAATTTACTCATCCACTCAAACACATTGTGTGTAACCTTTTTGTAAATATTATATAGTAAGTAAATATAGTATGTAAGTAGTTTTAAGTAGTTGTAAGTAGAATCCAAATAGGGCGTCACTGCCCAGTGTTATGTCTAAGAGCACTTATATTATGTTTGGGATTTGAATGAGTCACGACTTCTGTAGTCGCACCGCCGGTCTAGCCTGAGAGAGCCGGCAATCAGTAGCTGTCTGTAAGGGTCTGGGGTTGGACACGAATGCTGTCCTGTGCTGTTGTACGAAGATTCAAGACGGTGTTTAATATATTGTCAGAAAACTAACTCCTACACTTTGTCTTCACCTACGTCTGGTGTCAAGGGGCGTTGACAACATTAACATTTGGTGGCAGCGGTGGGATTATAGTGATTTACGTCTTTTGTGGGCTGGCTTAGTTGTGTTTGTCTTTCCATGCTTCTGTCGCTGCTGTTCTTCCCACGATGACACACAATCTATCTCCGCCCTAGCCTCCAGCAATGTTTCCAGTCTTGGTGTGGAATCGTTCTAGCAGCCTTGATGTAATTTTGGGAATTTCCTCCACATTAACACCCCACCTATCACCACGCCACTACTGCCACGTAAGGCTCCTGCTCCTATCAACCTACAACCTGCCTTTGCCTGCCTGTGTTCCTGTCCGGCCTGCTGTATGTAATTGTTAATTTCAGCCCCGACAAACTCCACCCCAGACCCCACTCCAGGAGGCAGCCCCCAACCCCCGCCCAACGCCGTTACATCATCGTTTTCCCCATCCACCACACACACCGGCGTCACCCAGGGAGTGTGGCCACTCACACCGAGCTACGTCACAGTCTCCTGCTCCTATCAGCTTCTCGTTCCGCCCAGTGGTGAGCCGCCACCCAGTGACGTCACAGACACTTCCACCCAATCACAAGGAGACGAGAGTCACACTTTTTTTCCAGTCTTGGGATGGACCGCATCTCACTACAAGTATTTTCTACCTGCATTTTAATGCAATTCCTCATTCCATCACACTGATCAATCCCTTTCTACAGAGAAGCCAAGCTGTCTCTATAGATTGTGATATTTTCACCATTTACTTTTATCCTTTCATTGCATTCTGGTCCCTCATTTTCCATTCAGTCAGAATTTTTCGTTCACTCACTCCTACTTCATCCCATTTTCTCCCACTCATACTCAGCTGTAAATAACGCATTCATTTTCACTCATATGCATTGTATATAAATCATTTCTTCACAGATTACAAATATTTTTATTTATTTATTCTCATTTATTCATCCATTTGTTCATTTAGTTTCATTTGCTTACTTCCTATTCTGCTAATGTCCCTTTTTAAAAAGGTAGATCTCTCCCCTATTGAATCTGACGGTAAAACAGATAACGCTGTATGTAGTGATAATGTAAATCTTCGAAGTGGCAGATCTTGTAGCAAAGCAACCGTAAGTTCCCTACCTGTTTCTACTACTCCTGTTACTCCTACCCTAAATCCAGATATATTAACTCCAGATACTCTATCATCTTCTCCAACTAATTCTCCTGAAATCATTCAGTCTACACCACCACTACCCACGACACACACCACTACCGCCATGACACTTCTTTCCCACACACTGTCTCAGTTCACTACTGTGCCTAGTTCCTCACCTTCGCGGTCTCACCCTCTTTCTACAATGACGACTCAGAAACCTCCACCTCCTCAATCCATATATTTGGATGATGTTAATAGACCCAAATTTACAGGAGAGAATCGTACTGTTTCGATTTACGATTTCCTCAGAGAGGTCAAAAATGACATCCACAATCGCCATATCATCTCTGAACCATTGAAAGTTTCTTACCTGCTAAGTCAACTCCATTACGGCAGATCACAAATAGGAGCCGCTATTCGTGCGGGGCACTTAGAAGATTGCCAAACGTTTGACGCGTTTTGCCAACGGCTTATTCAATATTGTTGCCAACATTCCAATGCTGCATCTCTTATAGGAGTGACCAATCTTCTCAAGCAAATGGAGGAGGACATGAAGGTACTTCCCCAACATGCAAAAGTAATTGAGGCAGCCGCTTCTATGAAGGCGATGAGTTCAGAGTTGCGCCAATTATTCCGTGGTACTCAACGGGTAACACAAAGCAATGGAGAGGTCACGATTTCATTAAATAATTTTGCAGACTTGTTCAGTTACTTTAGATTTCTCAACTGGCTTTCGGACTCCCAAAAACAAATAGCACTACAAGTTGGCTTTAACCCAGGAGACAAAGTAATGGATATTAGTAAGGCCATCGTTGAAAGGTCAGGAACAGACTTCACTCGCCAGGTCGATTCTTACAGTTCACCCTCTCCCTCTGCAGGTGGTACTGCGAAAGTACTACACACCAGCATTACTTCATCTGATCCCTCTCATTCGCGGCCAACTACAAGAACCAAACCTAGTATCTGGCCTCACTCACACTATCGCTCACCTTCTAGCGGTCGTGACAATTCAACTCTGTGACGAAGCAAACAATCCTCAATTGTGTGCTGGCACTGCGGTAATGTAGGTCATCGAGAGTCTAGCTGTGCATGCAAAGAAAGACGTTTTCGCTCACGGGAAAGGCCGCATGCAACCCCGCGGTCCCGACGTCTAACATGCAAATACCATAAGGATAGCACAACTCACTCCAGGGACGAGTGTCGTTACCTTAAGAGCCGTCAATCGGGGGAAGACGAGCGCTCAGATTGGAAAAATGTAACCTAATAGCGGAAGATACGCCTGTGTCCGAAAATAAGGTAACAGAAAATCAACTACCCATTTGTCAGGTAGGACCTACATCTGCGTCACATAGTGGGAGATCAGACTTCCACCTGGGATGAGTGGATTCCGCAGGTAGCTGCTTTAATTAATTCATCCATCAATATGTCAATTGGAGAAACACCATTCTTCATCATATACGGCTTTGACATAAGACTACTTTATTCACACTCGCAATCCAAACCTGATTCAATCTACGACTACGATAACTATGTGCGAGTCAACCTGTCCAACTTCCAGAAAATTCATAAATATATTCAGGATAATCTGGCCCTTACAAATGAGGAGATGGTACGTAACCAACATGCTGCTGCCACAGATGTTGCCATCCAAGTAGGTGACTTAGTTTTTGCCCTAGATCATGACAGAGAATCAAAACTAAACAGTAAATTCTTGGGTCCCTTCCGTGTCATATCTCGTAAAGGTAATAAATTCGAATTAAGAGATCTGCACAAGGCAGAGACGACATGGGTGCATGCAGATCATCTCAAACGTGCATCAAAACGCAGTCTTGGAGGAACCACTAAGGGAGACCACATCCCCACAACAAACTCCTACTCAGCCTTCTTCCTCTTCTCTAAACCTTCCTTCTGACATTACTATTCAGCCTTCCCCTACTGTTAATGACTATCGTGCCAAATTGCGTTCTGCCACTAAGTCTCTTGCATAACGTTATCATCTCACATTGTCGTTACCATCTGTATGAACATTGCCTCTAAGATCACCTCATTTTATAGGAAAGATGCTGTGGGTCTACGTGCTGACAGTGCTGACTCTGGTTGGGTCTGGATCGGGTGAGGACGATGCTGCCGTACTGCCCGGGGCATTGGTTGGCGCAGAAGGAAGAGGTAATGGTGGTTAAAGATGTAGTCTCATTGCACTACGACCTAGAGCCACTGGCCGCCATGGCCATCGCCCTGCCTGACCTTGCACATCAGCTAGACGACCTGCAGGGACTCCATTCAGATATAAAATATCGACATCACACTGACACATTTTTGTACCCACTTTACCTACCCATCTGCTGGAAATTAGATTATATTCTTTATCAATTCAACCATCTTCAAGATTCCTTCCCTCACCAAACGCCTGTGGGTCGCTCACGAGTGAAACGTGGACTTTTTAACCTTGGAGGAGAAATCCTCAGTGGATTATTTGGTGTAGTGACTACCCGTGAACTTTCCGGTTTCAAAAAGGACTTACTTTAATTAGCAAATGCCCTAGAGTCACAAGACAAAGTGTTACGTGTTCAACATTTTATGCTGCAACAGATGAGTCACCATTTACATGATGTTATTAGTACTTTAAATAATTTTACGTTTATTCTTAAGCGTGAAGTATCAAAGACTAATATTATTTCAGAATTGATGTATGTTAAATTACATGTTGATAATTTGCAGTTTTCTCTGGACTCTCTTGTCTCCCAAGTTTCTAGCCTAATTCGTATTTTAGTCAATGCTGTTGATAGTCGTGTGACCCTAGATTTAGTATCTCTCTTGATCTTCGTTCTACTTTGGAATGGGCTCACTCAACCTTCGGCGTGTCTCTTATGATTCCATTTTCCTCTTTAGAACACTACTACCCAATACTAGAAGCCACATTCCTTACTAAAGATATAATTGTTCATATTCCTCTTTGTTCTTCCATCATACGCGATCTCTTTCACATCATTCCTTTTCCCTTCTGGTACAATAACTCCCTGGTACAAGCCTCTGTCTCTTCAGAGTACTTTCTTCTCTCCCGTGATCATCTCTGTATTGCCTTCCTCTCCTCAAGTGACCTCGGTAGATGTGCCCTTCTCACACCCAACTCTCGAGTTTGTGCTGCGTACCTCCTAACAATTTTTCCTGGCAGCGTTGCTCCTTGCGAATCTGCCTTAGTCCGTAACTTCTCAGTACAACCTGTCTGTACCTTTGTTCCTGCCCCCAAAGGCCGGGTACACCATGCTCGTCTAAATCACATCCGCTATTTCTTCTTTAGTGTCTCAACTCCTGTCAGTCTTATTTGTCCAGGGACCCCTGTACGTTCAGTAGCCGCAGTCGGTTTATATAAGGCCCCTGATTACTGTACAGTAAAGTCTGACTCTATAATAGCCCATGCCACACATTATCACTTCGCACTTCGCTCCCACAAGTATGACATCTTCAAACTTATTAATACTACCTTTTGTCTACCAACAGACAATCTTTCTATCACATCAGAGAACCTACGTATGTTGAACTATCTAAACAAGTCTGATTTTATTATGAACCAGTTCTCTTCAGCTTTTAACCGCCCCTGGTCACATCCAGTCTTTGTATTTCCTCCGGTTGTCTTATGTTTTCTAGGTTTTATTGCAGTTGTTTGTATCCTGTATTGTTGTCTCATGCGAATGGACAAAAGGTTGCATGAGATCCGTGTAGCAACAAGGTTAGTGCAACAACCAAAAGACCTGGAAAATGGTAGTTCTGAGTAAAACTCATTTTGTGATTACATATGTATATATTTGTAAATTGACCAAACCTATATGTTTATGCTATTTTTCCAACATGGCCATGTACTGTAAATATATTAATCCCTTCTTACATCCAGCTTTGTGAAGTATGTAGTAATATTTCATTTATTATTATACTCCCATGTAATCCCAGTTGACTGTATACTCAGACCACTTACATTCTTGCCGTATTATGATTTACTGACTCACCACTGTGTCAGGAGACACACTTTTTGATGAGGGGGAAAATTGTTTGTAACCTTTTTGTAAATATTATATAGTATGTAAATACAGTATGTAAGTAGTTGTAAGTAGAATCCAAGTAGGGTGTCACCGCCCAGTGTTACATCTAAGAGCATTTATGTTATGTCTGGGATTTGAATGAGTCACGACTTCCGTAGTCGCACCGCTGGTCTAGCCTGAGAGAGCCGGCGATCAGTAGCTGTCTGTAAGGGTCTGGGGTTGGACACGAAAGCTGTCCTGTGCTGTTGTATGAAGATTCAAGACGGTGTTCAATATATTGTCAGAAAACTAACTCCTACACTTTGTCTTCACCTACGTCTGGCGTCAAGGGGCGTAGACAGCATTAACCCCTTAACCGCGGGGCGTCACTTTCGTGACGCTCGGCTACAATGGATCATACCGTGGGGCGTCACTTTTTTGATTCTGTGTTATTTTGAATTATCCCGGGCTCTCAAGTGGTGGCTAGTATCATCTATTAGTACTGCCAATGTCCAACACTAGTCAGCACTCCAAATCTCATCTGTACTCCCATCCATTGTTGACATTTTAGCTATTTTACCCCCTTCGTGACTCCCCTCCCTACCTGCCCTCCATTACCCTCTCCTCTCACCTCCCACGCCGTGCTGCGCTACGGAAATTTCCCCCTTCTTTTTCCACAGATTTCATCCATTAAAATAAGCCCTATGCCCTATATTTTTACCAAATAATATATACAAAAAAAAAAAACAGGTAAGTGATAGTGTTATACTCCAGAAATTGGCTAATTATCACCTGACAAAACCTCACGTGCATTCATTCGCTACATTACCACGGTAATTTCCCCTTTGATTTATGCCTTGTAATCGATGTCTGTAATAAAAATATATATCAGAAAGGAAGGGAGAATCCTAATTGACATTTACATTCACCTGGAACTACCTATTTCTTTATTTATTGCCGAGATTTTCTACCTATAAAAAATTAGCCTGTAAGTTAGCAGCAGACAGCCTAAAGTGTCACTGTCAACCCTTCCCTTCTCAGATAAGTCGCGGCATTTAGTTCCTTGTCCTCCACTGTAAAGACAACATGTTGCACTCGCGCCCCGCCATTCCTGCCGCTTCTGCGCCCATTGCAAAGGGCCCCGTGACCTCTACGCCAAAGAAAAGTGTTGAGGCAAGCAGGAAAGGCCTCAGTGACTCTGCAGTGGCACGAGAACTTGCAGAATTGTCCATGATAATGATGGACAGTGACTATGACGATTCGGGTGAATCGTGTGATGAGCCGGGTGAGGTTATCGCGCCAGAAACAGCGACAACAAGTGCTTCTACAAGTGAATTAGTGTCTAGCTCCAAGGGAAAGGAGCCTTTAGTGCAGGAAGGACAAGAATTTGGGAAGGGAGTGAAAAGGCGGCGTGTTAGCCCCAGAACAATGCCCCCACGTGACCCAGCCCACCATGAGTCACGAGTGCATTCACCTCCCCGTTCCCCAAGCCCCGCTTTACTCATCTCGTCATCTTCGTCGGCTGAGTTATCTCCGGAGTCTTCGTCGTCGGAGTCACCACCAGCATCAACAGTGAAGGCAGGCCGTAGAGGTAGAGGTAGCTCTAAGAGAGTGAAAAGTAGTGTAGCTAGTAGGGTAAGGGCTGCTAGTGCTACACGGCAACCTAGGGTCAGTGAGAGTGACCTTGACAGAGATAAGCCTCCCTCACAGCCAACCTCCACCACCACCACCACCACCACCCGCCCTCCACCGCCACGCCAGGGAATCCTGGACGCCTTTGCGTGGACGGAAGGGTCAGATTTTGTCCCCAAAAACCTGGTTTTTGATGAGAGCTCGTCAGGAGTTCAGCCTGCCTTCACTATGGACGAAAATGCTGAGTGTGTCGACTACCTTTTGGCCTTCCTAGATGACGAAGTCATGCAGCACATATGTGATGAGACCAACAGGTACGAATCACACCGTGCTGCTAGTGGTACAGGTGCAGCCAAGATGCAACAGTGGACCATGCTGGGAGTGCAGGAGCTGTATGTGTTCTTTGCCCTCATGCTTCTTATGCCACACTCCAAGAAGCATGAGTTGGAAGAATACTGGTCCATGGACCCCTTACTATCCTCACCGACCTTCAATAAGTACATGGCCAGAGATCGCTTCTGGAACATCATGGGAAACCTGCACTTTGCCGACAATGATGTACCTTCCCAAACCGACCCACTCTGGAAGATCCGGGAGATTCTGAACAGAATGAAGGATAAGTTCATGTCATTCTTCCACCCATTTCAGAAGGTTGTCATTGATGAATCCTTGGTTTTGTTCAGAGGACGTCTTCAGTTTGTTCAGTACATTCCAAGCAAACGCCATCGCTTTGGAATTAAGTTCTTTGTACTGTGCGCCTGTAAGACGGGGTACATCCTTGACTTCGTCATATATTCAGCCAGCACTGTCGATCTCGATAAAACTCACCCCCTTGGCTTCTCAGGCTGTGTAGTGAAAGTGCTCCTAGAAAAGTATTTTGGTGGGAATCATGTGCTGTATACAGACAACTACTATACAGCACCGAAACTTGCCAAATACCTTTCTGAGCACGGCATTGGCTCCTGCGGCACTGTGAAAAGTAATCGTGCCAACTTCCCCAAATTCCCAGAGGCGGGAAACTCTCAGCGAGGAGACGTGCACCTACGCAAGTGTGAGAAGATGCTGGCAATACGGTGGCATGACAAGAGAGTCGTGCACATGCTCACCACCGTACATAAGGGGGAGATGAGAGACAGTGGGAAGGTCGACCGTAGGACAGGCGAACCTGTGATGAAACCTGATGCTGTGTTGGATTATAATATCAACATGCGGCTGGTGGACAAGTCCGACATGATGATTGGTGAGATCGACTGCCTCAGGAAGAATACTAGGTGGTACAGGAAAGTTTTTCTGCATCTCATAGATATGACGATGCTGAACGCCTTCATCCTGTACAAGATGAAGATAAAGCCACCCAAGTCCTTCTCCCTGAGGTTGTTCACCAGGACTTGTGTCCAGCAGCTGCTGGAAAGATATGGTAGGGTGCAAGCAGCAACTCCAAGGCGCCATCCAGTTACACTTCCCGACCGACTTGAGCAGAGGGCGTATATGGATCGGCACAGACTTGAGCTAATGCCTGCCACAGGGAAAAGGAAGGCTGCGATTCGCAGGTGTCAGGTACGTGCGCATACCACACGCCGCACACCTGAGCATAAACGCACCTCTTGGCAGTGCGCTGAATGCCAGGTTCCCCTCTGTGTAACTGGTTCTTCGATTATCACAGCCAGAAGCAGTTCTAACAGTGCAAGTGTGGAAGCCGAATTATTTGGAAATAATGTGTAAATAATGTGTAAATAGCGGGTGAAAGCAATGGATGTTCAGTTCATATGATTGAACAGTGTATTATAGTTTTATCTTACTGAAAGTGACAGTGAACAACATAGTGTAAGTAAAATAGCAGGGTAAATAATGAAAATAGAATAGAAAATGTAAATAGTAATGTAAGTAATTAGTAATATAAGAATATGAGTACAAATAATTTATGTTATAACAGTGAGAGTGAATCCGTGGCTCTCTACGTATTTTACTGACTGAAAAATTGAATGACTTCAGTGACAATAAACTAATACGACTGAAGGAAACTTATGGAGAAAGACTCCAGATATATATAAGTGTGATATAGTAATAGAAATATAAAGTGTGAGGGGTTTTATGAATAATAAACGACAGAGTGCCAAGAGCGAACTAGCGCAAGTGCGACGATCAGACGCGCTCGTAATTTCCATTGCTTTCACAGTGTTTTTTTTTTTGGAGTATGGATCCCAAACTACTTGAAAATTATAGAATAGTGTTTATAGTGTTTGTATCTGGCTGTGGTAATCATATTATGGGTTGTCGGGAAGTGTAAAGTGGAGACTTCGTTACCCTACTTCAGAGGTCTCCACAAGTCCTAATGTAACCGACGAAGGCTCAACAATCATTCCAGGAGAAAGCTGAAGGTATGTGCAATAAGCATATGTAATTTTATTATTCTAGGACTAATAACTGATTTTTGGCAAATATTTTTTGAGAGTCTGTCGGAGCCCAAATAACCCCGCGGGACACGCAAGTCATTGGTAAACAAGCCCGCGGTGTAGGGGTTAACAACATTCATTCGCATCTTAGCCCTAAGGGGAGAAGGGACAGATCCTCACTGCACCACACCGCACGAGGGTCAACTGTGCAGTGCAATCAATGACATCCGCAGCAGGGCTCGACAGCAGAGCTGGTTTACCCCTGCCACATCATAATGAACCCATCCCCTTACCCGCACCTGACCTGATCAGTTGATCAGACCAAATTCAGGAGAATAGCCCGTCAGGGCTGTGTCATCATTTAATCTTTCACAATTTTTCTACAGTCCTTTCTATCATGCACAGTCACTCTTCCTTGCTCAACAGACATCACTCTCGCATGCAATGCTCTCTTCACACTGTCCATCCATCCTATTCGTGGTCTTCCTCTCAGTTTTACACTTCTCACATCAGATCTAGTAATCTTTTTCTCCAATCGCTCATTATCCATTCTCTCCATATGCCCAAACCATCGCAACACCCTCTGCTCAACTCGATCAGCCATCTCCTGCACAACTCCAATTCTCCTTCGCACTTCATCATTTCTCACTCGATCTATATGCGTCACTCCACCCATACTCCTCAAACACCTCATGTCCATTACATTCAAACTTTTCCTCTCTGCCACACCCATATTCCATTTTTCAGTCCCACATATTGTAAAGCAGTCCATACCACAACACCCTCATACATCCTTCTCTTTACATCCATTCTAAGTAAACGACATCTAAACACTTTTTTCATTCCTCCCAGCACCTTTTGTACTTTACTCATTCTAAACTTCACTTCTGCATCTATTCTTCCATCCACAGCAACATGTGACCCTAAATACTTAAAACACTCTACCTCCTCAAGTAACTCACCATTCAAAACTATATTCATCCTTCTACCATCTACCAACCTCGCACACTTCAACACTTTACACTTATTCTCATTTACTTTCAATTTCCTCCTTTCACTCAAATTTCCAAACTCCTCAACCAACTGTCTCAATCTCTCCTCTGAATCAGCCACTAGTGCAGTATCATCCTCCAACAGCAGCTGCTTCAGATTCGACTCACTACCATCAACATTCACCAGACTCAGACCTCCACCTAACACTCTTGCATTCACCACCCTTACAACACCATCCATATAAATATTAAACAACCAAGGCGACATCACACATCTCTGTCGCAACCCCACTCTCACAGGAAACCAATCACTCGCAGCATTTCCCACTCTTACAATTTACATAATAACTTTCTGCTCCTTTAAGAACCTACAATCAAGTCCATACAATCTTAAAACAGGCCACAAAGCCTCCCTATCAGTTCTATGATACGCTTTCTCTAAATCCATGAATGCCCCAAACACATCCTTACCTTTCGTTAAATACCTTTCGCACACCTGTCTTACAACAAACACCTGATCCACGCATCCCCTCCCTCTCCTAAAGCCACATTGTTCATCACCAGTAACTCCCTTTGTACCCTCTCTAACTCACCTAATTAACACTCTACCATACACCTTACCTACAGCACTCAACAGACTTATACCCCTAAAGCTAGTACATTCATACTTATCACCTTCCCTTTATACAACGGGACCACATAAGCACTTGCCCAGTCAATTGGCATCATACCTTTCACAAAACACACATTCATCAATCTTACTAACCAGTCAACAGTGGTCGTTCCACCACGTTTCAGGCATTCCACAGCACACCCATCCATACCTGAAGTTTTCCCTGTTTTCATCTCCTTTACTGCCTCCTGGACTTCCTCCATTGTGATCAAGGAATCATTCAACTCTCCCAACACATTTATTCGTTGCACCCTTTCATCTCCCACAATCTCAGCCTCCCTTTCCTCCTCTACATTTAACAATCTTTCAAAATACTCCACCCATCTCTTCTTTACTGCATCCATCTCAGTTAACATCCTTCCATCCTCTGCTTTTACTCACTCTTCCTTCCCAGACTCTTCCTCTAGCACCCTTTTCACCTCCTTCCAAAACATTTTCTTATTCTGTTGAAAATTCAGTCAACTGACTACCCCACCTCTTATCTGCTGCCACTTGGGAAGCACGCATAGCCCTTCCCGCCCTATTCCTCTTTTCCTAGTACCTCTCATATGACACCTCATCCTTCCTCTGCAGCCACGCTTCATATATGCATCTCTTCTCAGCCACAGCCATACTTACTTCCTCGCACCACCATTCACTTCCCTTTCTTACACCACCACCCACTCATCTCACACCACACACTTCTGCATGCCCCACCACAGCACTCTTAAACAACTGCCATTCCTCCTCCACACTGCCATTCTCCTGATCTTTCACTGTGTTCCACTCATTTTTCAAAATCTCCTGATACGCTATCATTTTCTCTCTTTTATCCAACTCACTCACTTTCAAAACCTCCCTTCCACACCTAACTCTCCTAGCTCTCACCCATCTCTTACCTACTCTTAACTTTCCCTCCAGACATACTTCCAACTTCCCCTCTCAAAACTCTCAAATCCAACAATCTTCCAATTACATTCCTGAACACAACCACATAGTATATCAATGCTCTATCAACAACCCTTCCACCCTCCTGTCTCATCCATGTATACGTATAGACATCTTTCTTCTCAGACAATGTATTTCCATTCAGCATCTCTCGCTCAACACACATGCCTATCATCTGTTCCCCATTTTCATTTCTCCCAGGCACACCATGCATACCAACTACACCTTCAACTGCTACATTTCCCACTCTGACATTCAGATCTCCCATCATTACCACATTTACATTCGCTCCAGAACTCTGCAGACACTCATTAACATCATTCCAGAAAGACTCCCTCTCTTCTGCATCCCTTTCACTACAAGGCCCATATGTACTCACAAATACCCACAATCTCACTTTCACCCACATCAATCTCGATGACACCTTCCATTCAGTCACACACTGCTGCACTTTCTGGTTGGCTAACAAGGCCACACCTTCTCTTGCCCTTCCTCTATCAACATTTGACAATTTTCCATTCACGTTTGCAAACTTAGACTCACCTTTCCCTTTCATCTTCGTTTCACTCAAAGCTAACACATCCAACTTTCTTCTCACAAACATTCTCCCAATCTCCTCCTTTTTAGCCTCAATCGTACTACATCCACGCACATTCATAGACCCAATCTTCAGGGTAGGGGGATAATTCAATCCCTCATCCCTTTCTATGGCCTGTCTCATTTTAGAAACTCAAAAAAAAAAAAAAAAAAAAAAAACAGAGGAGGGGTCCCTAGTCCCCTCACCCCGCTCCTTTTAGTCGCCTTTTACGACACGCAGGGCATACGGTGGTAGAATTTTTCCTAACACAACCTGGCCGCAGATTAGTAGTACCAGCCAGATTGTGTCCCCTCCGCCACAGGGGGGACACAATTTGGCATTATTTATAATGTTATTTATATTGTTATTGTATAGCGTTATTAATATTGTTTAATATTGAAACAGGCTGCACTAATGCAAGAGCATATCATTGTGCAATGATCAGAATAAACCGCTGAGGAAAATGTGCAACGAAATATCAGTTTAAATTTCCATATCGACACACGATACTATGCATTTATAAGACACGATAGGATATCGATGTGGGGACAGAATAAATCGCTAGTGAATAGCCATAACGATTTTTCAAAAGGCACTTAACATCACTGCTCTCAAAAATACTTCATGAATTACCGTACCTGAACTCAAAGCAGGAAGAACAGCCAGTAAAATGCAGATTAGAGCGAAAGGAGCCATGGCGTTCATCCACCTCGATGTCAGGGTCCACACTCAATTCCCACATCAGGCACGCTTGTGGTGGCTGGCCCAGCAGCCACAAGTGTGGTAAGGGGGCGGAGCTAGTGACGTCATAATAGCTAGCCAATCAGGACACAGATGGAACTGTCATATACTGCTATGTAGAGAATTATTGTTATTATTAATTCGGTGTTAATAAAACTATCAGGATTAAAACAAAACTTCCTTTATTTATTTTTACGAAGTGTTTGGTCTACTAATAAACCTTAACAAGTCCCTAGGAAAAAAGTCATTTTCAAAATGTGAGTACAGAGATCAATGGTGGTGAAGACACCTCTCTTTATACACACTGACAAATTACCCCCTTGTGTTGAAAATTGTGTATATTATGAAGATGCAGCAGTTTGTGCCCCACTTGGACCCTATTAACATATGAGAAGAGAACTTTGTGTGTGTGTGTGTGTGTGTGTGTGTGTGTGTGTGTGTGTTTTGCCAGGTAAGAAAAAGGGGGGCATGGGAGGAAAACTAAACATCATTCCTCCATGTCTTTCTTCTCCCGCTACATCCTCCCCTCCCCCCTTTGCAGCTATCTCTCCAAGCTAAAGTGAAAAGAATAGACAGACGATGATTGTGAAGGGAGAGAGCAATCATCATCATTCTTTGTTTTTATCCTCTTCCTCATCATCATCGTCACCATCATCATGATCATCATCATCATCATCACAACCATTATCATTATCATCACCACCATCCTCCTCCTCCTCCTCATCATCATCATCACAACTAGATCTTCCACAGGGACGAATTCTGTATTGGACCCGCCAGCCAGCTTGACCCAACAGACGGTACCCCCATCCACCCCCAGCCACCGGAACTAGACCTGCCCCCACCATGAGATGGTTCAGGACCACGATACTGACACTCCTAGGCGCCAGAGGGAACGAAATGGCAGAAGCTGGAACAAAAATGGCGTCAGTGAGAACACAAGACCTAAAGCTGTTCCAAACGTGAAACTACTACTACTACTACTACTACCACCACCACCACCACTACTACTACTAATACTAACACTAATTCTACTACTACCGTTTTACAGTACTATTTGAATGAAGAAAGTCATCCATCTATCTCTATCTATATACCTAGGCTGCTTCCCCCAAGGAAAGGGAGGTAGCCGAGACAGGACGACACACTCCCCATTTACTCATCCATTCAAACACATTCATTCGCATCTTAGCCCCAAAGGGGAGAACGGACAGATCCTCACTGCACCACACCGCACAAGGGTCAACTGCACAATGCAGTCAGTGACATCCGCAGCAGGGCCCGACGGCAGAACTGGTTTACCCCTGCCACATCATAACAGACCCATATCCTTACCCGCACCTGACCTGACTAACTGCTCAGACCAAATGCGGGAGAATATCCCCTCAGGGCTGCGTCATCACTTATTCACAATTTCTCTCCATTTATTTCTGTCACGCACAGCCACTCTTCCTTGCTCAACAGACATCCCTCTCGCATCCAACGCTCTCTTCACACTGTCCATCCATCCTATTCGTGGTCTTCCTCTCAGCCTTACACCTCTCACATCAGATCTAGTTATCTTTTTCACCAATCGCTCATTATCCATTCTCTCCACGTGCCCAAACCATCGCAACACCCTCTGCTCAACTCTACCAGCCATCTCCCGAACAACTCCAGTTCTCCTTCGCACTTCATCATTTCGCACCCGATCTATACACGTCACTTCACACATACTCCTGAGACACTTCATCTCCATTACATTCAAACTTTTCCTCTCTGCTACACCCATATTCCATGTTTCAGCCTCATATAACGCAGTCGGTACCACAACACCCTCATACAGCCTTCTCCTTACATCCATTCTAAGCGAACGACATTTAAACACTTTTTTCATTCCTCCCAGCACCTTTCCCACTTCATTTATTCTGAACTTCATTTCTGCATCTGTTCTTCCATCCACAGCAACATGTGACCCTAGATATTTAAAACAATCTACCTCCTCAAGCAACTCACCATTCAAAACTATATTCATCCCCCTACCATCTATCAACCTCGTACACTTCATCACTTTACACTTATTCTCATTTACTTTCAATTTCCTCCTTTCACACACCCTTCCAAACTCCTCTACCAACTGTCTCAATCTCTCCTCTGAATCAGTCACCAGTGCAGTATCATCTGCAAACAGCAGCTGCTTCAGATTCCACTCTCCACCATCAACATTCACCAGACTCAGACCTCCACCTAAAACTCTTGCATTCACCTCCCTTACCACACCATCCATGTAAATATTAAACAACCAAGGCGACATCACACATCCCTGTCGCAGCCCCACTCTCACGGGAAACCAATCACTCACAGCATTTCCCACTCTTACACACGCTTTACTATTTACATAAAAACTTTTCACCCCTTTTAATAACCTACCATCAAGTCCATACAATCTTAAAACAGTCCACAAAGCCTCCTTATCATTTCTATCATACGCTTTCTCTAAATCCATAAATGCCCCAAACACATCCTTGCCTTTCGCTAAATACTTTTCACACACTTGTCTCACAGCAAACACCTGATCAACGCATCCCCTCCCTCTCCTAAAGCCACACTGCTCATCACCAATCACTCCCTCTGTACCCTCTCTAACTCTCATAATTAACTCTCTACCATACACCTTACCTACAACATTCAACAGACTTATACCCCTAAAGCTAGTACATTCATACTTATCACCCTTGCCTTTATACAACGGGACCACACAAGCACTTGCCCAGTCAATTGGCACCATACCTTTCTCAAAGCACACATTCAACAATCTTACTAACCAGTCAACAATAGTCACTCCACCACCCTTCAGGCATTCCACAGCACACTGCAAAATAGAAGATAATGAAGTGTGTCAATTGTGAGGAGAGTAAGTGTTGATGGAATTCAGAGACAAGCACTTAACTCCACACACACCTTGTTTGTTATGATAGATAGATAGACGGACAGGTAAACAGATAGATAGATAGATGGATATGTAGGTGGATGGATATATAGATGGATGGATGAGTAGATGGATAGATACTTGTAGATATGTAAGTGGATGGATGGACGGATGGATAGATACACAGATAGATGGGTAGATAAATATAAAAATGGATGGATGAATAGATAGATATTGAATTTGGCTCTATTTTTTTTCTTTTTTGTAGAAGGAATGGTGTGCCGGCTCGTAGCCTTTGGTTCCTTCTTCCTTTCATAAAAAAAAATATATATATATTTAGAAGTAGAGGTTGACTGAAAAACAAAAACAAAATTTACAGTACTGTATAATCGTAGATAAATAGATGGATAGATATATATAAAGATGGATGGATGAACAATTAGATGGACAGATAGATTATTTGACAGATAGGCTATATTGTGTCACTGGCGTAGCTACCTCAGTAGCCAATGGGTGAAATAGAAGATAAGATAATGTAGGGAGATAGGCGAGCCGTCAAGAACGTTAAATCATTTTTATTAGTTTTTGCTGCCAATAAGGGTGAACTCAAGACCTCATTATCTTCCGTCTGTTTACTCAGCGGTCAGTTTTTCTGCTTCTGGGCAGATAACGCTGGATGTTTTTCCCAGAACTACCCAGAAACCTGTTGTCCTTAACCATAAGTGGATGTGACATATAGTGTTGGAGGGGTAAAATGAAAGTATTTTCCCAATAGAAGTCTAAAAACGTTTTCTTGGTGGCTTGCTATTGGCTGTGTGTGAGATGTATAAACTCCCAATTGTTACCAGGCGCCTCCATTGTTTGTGTATAGCTGGAGACTACACTTAATACAGCCTAGTAGCTAGTTAGCCGGCAGAGGCAGAGTAAGGCTACTTTTTAAGCTTGACAACCTGGCAAGAGAGTCACTTTTTGTCACTTTTGTGTCACTTTTTGTAACACATTTTGTTACACATTTTCACTTTCCACATATTTGCTCGCATTACTAAACACGTTACTTTGATTAAAAAACACACTGTTTGTTCACCATTTCCCATTTTTTATTCACTTCTCCATACTACATTAGTGTGTGGTTTATATCTTGATTATATCATCTACGAGTTCTAGTTCTTCAAGCGCTGAGTACATAGCCTCCACTGCTTGTAATCTGGTTAGGTAAGAAATAACTCGTTTTATATTTGTATTCTGAGGCCTATGTGAATTCCCCTTTGTAAAACGAACCCTGGTTTCATCTTTAGTGTGTGTGTTATAGTGTAAAGTAAGTTAGCTTTCTTGTGAGCTTTACCTTACTCCCTCTTTTTTTTTTTTTTAATAATGAATGGAGGAAGGAAAAACAAAGAAAAAAAAAAAGTCCATGTGCCTAAAGGCATCCTTCATTCATAAAATACTTATAACAATTGGATTTAAAATCGTGAGGATTAAATGTATATGGGAAACAACTCTCAGGAAGTGAATTCCAGAGAGTAGTAGTTCTGGGGATAAATGAATTTTGATAAGCAGAGGTTCTGCATTGTGGGGAAGAGAGTGTGAGTTCATGGGCGCTCCCAGCTGCCCGAGTTTTTCGGGAGAAAATGTGAAGGGGAAGCACAACTGAAGCCAGTTCGCTAGAGCACTTACGGTAAAAATATCGATAAAATAATGCTAAAGAAGCAACATCTCTACCTACTGATAACAGAGGAAGGTCCTGCGTTATGGCAGGATTATTGATTAATCTAATGGCTTTATTTTGAATTTTGTTAAACTGCCTCAATCCAACTGTTCCACATCCACTCCACAGTGGTGAACAGTATTCGATCTGATAACGCACATGATTTTTGTATATTGTGGCCATCTGCTCGTCAGTGAAGAACTCACGAACACTGTACATAAGTCCCAATTTTTTGGAAGCATTTTTAGCAAGGGATTTAACATAAGTTGTCCAGCTTAGGTTGGGGTTTAGAGTAACACCTAGGATATCAATTGTAGTGGATATGAGAATACTGACATCATTTAAAATTATGTGAGAGTCTGAGGGATTCTTTCTATTGGAGAAATTAATGTATTAGTTTTCTGAGCATTAAATGAGACCAGATTTTTTTGACCCCATTGATTAATTTTAGAAAGGTATGGTTCAGAGAAATTGCTGTATTTATTTGGGAATTTATAGTATCAAATTGTGTAAAGGAGGTACTAAATGTGAAAGAACTATGAAGGGTCGAGTCATCAACATAAGAGTGTATTGGGTTGTGGGTGACGGATAGGAGGTCATTTATATGAATGAGAAAGAGGGTTGGCGCCAAAACTGGTCTTTGAGGTACGTCAGCATTTATGGAATGAAACTGAGAAGTTCAATCTACCATGACCCGAATTTTTCTACTATGAAGGTAAGAAGAAATTAGAGGAACCAGTGATGCAAGGCCATAGTGTGACATCTTAGACAATAAGGCCTGGTGCCATACTCTGTCAGATGCTTTTGAAATATCAAGTGCTACTGTGTGTGTTTCACCATGTTGGTCTATTGTTTTGTTAATCTGATGGGTAGGAAGGCAAAGAATATCTACAGTTGAACGTTCCTGTCTAAATCCATACTGCCGATCATTGATCAATTTATTGATTTCTAGATGCTTGACTATATGTTTGTTAAGTAGTGTCTCAAAAACTTTACCGAGAACGGAAGTTATTGCAATTGGTCTATAGTTTGATGGATCAGAAGTTGCCCCCTTTTTAGGAACAGGATGAATATTTGCTTCTTTCCAAGGGGCTGGAAAAATTGAGGTACGGATGCATTAGCGGAAAATTTTTGCTAATACAGAAGCCAACACTGAGGAGCAATTTTTAAGTACTATTGAAGGAATTTCATCTGGACCAGTGGCTCTGTCTGCTTATAGATTCTATAATACAGCTTGTACGTGTCTGGTGTGAATCATGAAAGGAAGTATTTGAGGGGAATCAAAACCAAGTACAGGAATATTATGATTTTCTGAATTTAGGGTTGAGTTTGTTGAAAAAATGTCAACAAGAAGGTTGGCTTTTCCACGTGGGTCACTTACTAGATTTCCATTGGGGGCCTGTAACGGTGGAATGGAAGAGGTGGTAGTGAAGTTAGATTTGAATATATTAAGGGTTGACCAGAATATTTTATTATCATTTGGATTGTTTAGTAGTTTGTTAGCTTGTCTATGTAGAAAGTTTGATTTAGAAAGATTGATAATAGTTTTGGCATGGTTTCTGATATTTTTATAATAGTTAAAGGCTTCTTTGGTTTTGGTCCTTGTATAAGTGTTATAGGTTATTGTTTTATGTTCTGTTACTCTAGCAATTTTGTGGTCAAACCATTTAGGAGAATTACATCTTTTTCTCTAACTATGATGAGGAATGAATGTTTCCCTGCTGACTTTAATGAAATCCTGTATGTGGCCCAATGCGGAATTTGCATCATGGGAGAAAAAGGAGGTCCAAGGAACATCCATGAAAAAATTATGTTGATTAATTAAGGGTAAAGAATGCACCGTAATATATACTTCCATAACAATTTGGCGACCTCCTCGCCAGAATAGCTCTGTGACAAAATATTGGCAACTTTGGCCACATACACAGTGCTTTCTCTGACATACTGAACTGCAATAAGTAATCACGACCCTAATGAGTGATAGTGATGTGAAAACATTTTTGGATTCTAAGCCTTCCCCAACAACAGTGAAAACACTCACAAAACACATACTCAGATTGCATGCCCAGGCCTTACAGTTGAGATTTTCTGCCTCAATCACTAAGTTACCCTGATCTAATACTGAAAGCCATGTTTGAGCAAAGTGAGTCCTCAACAGGTAGTTCTGAGCCATTTGATACTGCACAAGGTGTTAACCCTAGGGCTTTTGCGTCGGAGATACCTAGCCCCAGCGAATTTTCTGCTCATGATACTAGTGACAAAGTGGAACTTGAGCTAGCCAGAATAAAGCTGAGAGTATTAAAAGTGCAAACTAAAATGACAGAACTAGAATAGCAAGATAAATGAGGGAATTAGAATCGCATGCTAAAATGAGAGAACTAGAATAGGAAGCAAAAATGAGAGAACTAGAATTACAAGCTCAGATGAGACAAAAGGAAATGGATTATGAAATGAGAATGAAGAATCCTGATAGTTCACCTCTAGCTAGTAGGTCATCTGTCACGGAATCTTTTGATGTTGCTAGGAACATAAAGCTAGTTGTGATGATGGCTGTGGATGGTTGTGATGATGGCTGTGGATGGTTGTGGTGATGGTGGTGGGTAATTGTGGTGATGGCGGTGCATGGTTGTGGTGATGGCGGTGCGTGGTTGTACTAATGGTGGTTAACGTAATGACTGTGGAAGTTGGTTGTGCTAATGGTGGTGGTTGTGGTGGAGCTGCTTGGGTGTGGTCGTACCTGATGACTGTGTTGATGGTAGTGATTGTGTTGTGGTGGTTATGACTGATGCAATTGACCAGAGTTATTAGTAGTGGTTGCAGATCGTTGTTATTGATGGTTGCGGTTGTGATGATGGAAGTTGTTTGTGTTCGTAGCCATGGAGGTTTGTGTTGGTGGTTTGTGCGTGGACTGAGGGAACTCCATCATCTGTCTCACCTCACATTTGACTTCCACCGTTTCACCAAACTTTTTTTTATCACACACACACACAAAAGCATTGCCAAAACCACTCCCATCTTGAAACACCCACACTCTAACTGCACCTTAGATACATTCAGTGTTTTTTGTGTTTTTGTTTCTGCATGTGGGCGTACGAGGCGTGCATACAGGCATGTGTGGTAGTGATGTGTGCCTGCCCCATAGTTGGCTGGCTGTGTACATGAACATCTGAGAGTTCTGGTTAACTCTCACATTAAGTAACGTGTGTGTGTGTGTGTGTGTGTGTGTACAGCACTGAGTCAAGCTTGTAAAGACTCATCCAACTTCCTTATTTTATCATACAAGTGTGTGTGTGTGTGTGTGTGTGTGTCGATGGATATAGATACATAGAGAGAGAGAGAGAGAGAGAGAGAGAGAGAGAGAGAGAGAGAGAGAGAGAGAGAGAGTGGAAAATACTCTGAGTAACATATTTAGTCACGAATTTTCCGTCCACACCATGCCAGCATCTGGCACTTTGTCTTATGTCGTCAGCATGACTAATAGTAAATATATAAAGATGCTATTTGGCTCTCTATCATCTTATTGTTTTTTCTTGGAGGGAACAACATGCTGGCTTCTTCCCTTTGGCTCCTTCTTCCTTGCATAAAAAACAGTAAATTCAAAACCCCAACTGGCTAAAACCAAATCCTCCTCCCAGTTAAATCGCTCAAAGAAAAATGTCAAGGACCACGCATAATAGACTCTTGTAAGTTATGAATGTCTACCCTGCATCATTTATTTCCTACCCCCACTGCCACAACGCCCACACCAGCAGACTGAGGAGTCCCCCCAAGACGCCAGCAACCGCCATGGGAGCCTCTAACGAAGCGCTAATTGCGGACTATCCTGTATGTATAAAACTGCTCGTTAATTACCTGTATTAAATTGCATACTGACCGCTAATTACCGCAAGATATATTTACCTGTAATTGCCAGTCCATTTTATTTAATCAAGGTGGGTTAATTAAGGGTGTGTATCAGGTGTAATGACCCCTGTTGGATCTTGTTAGCCCAATTAAGAGACGACCCTCATTAACCCCTTCAGGCAGAGGGTGCAATTAGGAGTAATGGCGTAGTACTTAACATTCTCTCTCTCTCTCTCTCTCTCTCTCTCTCTCTCTCTCTCTCTCTCTCTCTCTCTCTCTCTCTCTCTCTCAATTTCTCGGCTTGCTTTCTGTTCACTGGAGAGGAAGGGACTCTTACTGAATGGTCAAAGGTCACACACACACACACACACACACACACACACCATATACACATTGCTCTCTCTCTCTCTCTCTCTCTCCTCTTGACTTGACACCCACAGAACTATGCAGCTATTTTGACTTATTCACCTCGTAGAGAGAGAGAGAGAGAGAGAGAGAGAGAGAGAGAGAGAGACACTTCCAGGACGTGAGACAGCGATTTTATTTTTTTCACCGTCAGTCGATTTTCTCTGTCTCACTATCTCACTTTATCTCGCTTTCTCTTTTTTTTTTCCTTTTTTTAATGTGACCGACTTTGGGCATAGGCTTCACAGCCTGCTCTCAAGGCCCAGTAGTCCTCCTACGTACCGTATACCTCAACATGTCACCACTTCGGCGCTTATATCCACCGTCCATACTGAATACATGCCAGGGCTGTCTCATACAGGACTGGTGCATTGTCACATTTCTCTCTCCTACTTTCTCATGTCCTGGGCTCGTATTCTTGTCATATAAGGAATCTCTCAAACACCTCTTTCTTTGCGACTTATTTTTGGATTCAGCTGATCAATTATTTCCGTTTGTGAGTTACTTATGCGGAGTATGGCGATATTGAAAAGGCTTTATGTGAGACAGAAGAGGACAATAAGGCGTAATAAGCAAAATTAATCGCTTAGAAGAAGGTGATAGGGACGTAGTGAATCAGAGTATCAGTTACTGTATTTGTTTTTATTAATACTATAAATACTTACTATGATAAAAATAACAATGTGATATTATTAGTATGTTGCACTGTATATTTTAAAAGACAATAATAATAAAATAATACTAATAATAGTAACAACAAAAACAACAATAATAATAATAATAAAAATAATAATAATAATAATAATAATAATAATAGTAACGAAGATATTTACTGGAATATTATTAGTTGTTATTATTATTATTGTTATTATTATTATTGTTATTATTATTATAACTAAACGGCCATACCACGTTGAGTACACCGCTTCCCGTCCGATCAGCGAAGTTAAGCAACTTTGGGTCTGGTTAGTACTTGGATGGGTGACCGCCTGGGAACACCAGATGCTGCTGACATCCCTACGTGTCAAGTGGGGTTGGTGGAGGATTAGTGCCCCTCCCTGTAAAACAATTAACTCTAAGCCCTTGGCCACCCCGTTTGGGATACATGGCGTCTGGCAATGAATGAAATTATTACCAAAATAGCACGTCGTCTTTCAAGTTAGGTTTAACCAAAGAAAACATTATCTCCCAATATATCACGTCCTCTGTTCCAATGTTTTGTGTCTGTCTGTTACGTGTACACTTTCCATGACTGTTTGAACTTAACACACACACACACACACACACACACACTTTATCTTTTGTCTTTATCTTCACCAAACAACGTCCGCCCATCCTCTCTCTCTCTCTCTCTCTCTCTCTCTCTCTCTCTCTCTCTCTCTCTCTCTCTCTCTGCAACACTGAACGATAATTTATGAAGCGAATTACACTGCGTATTATATTCCTTTCACTATTTGCTTATTTTTCATTTTTCTTACATATAGCATCGTAAGTCCATTGTGTAACCCATTCACTACGAGGATGTGTTCGATTTATTGTCATGATGATGATGATGATGATGATGATGATGACGACGTTGCTGTTAGTGATGATGATGGTGATGATGGTGGTGATGATGATGATGATGACGCTTTGTCAAGGGGCACTGGTATCAGCATCTAAAGGCAATAGTTATAAGAGCACTTTTACTGGAAAGACAGAGAAGGCCTCCTCGGTGCAAGTGTAGGTAAAATCTGTCATGAAACTGAGAAATGCTTTGAAATTTTGCAGAAGAGAAAAAGTAGAAATTCTTAAAACATCAGCCTATGCAACTCGTTACTTCCACAGCTGTGTTACGCATCTCACACAGTGTTGCGATACAGAGAATACTTGATTGTCTAAACACCCATATGTTTAACACCACCACTGAGGACAATCGTGTTGACAAATTACTAAAGCTGGTATCACAGTGCTACAGTGTTATTAGGGCACATCACATTAATAAAGCTGGTATCACAGTGCTACAGTGTTATTAGGGCACATCACATTAATAAAGCTGGTATCACAGTGCTACAGTGTTATTAGGGCACATCACATTAATAAAGCTGGTATCACAGTGCTACAGTGTTATTAGGGCACATCACATTAATGAAGCTGGTATCACAGTGCTACAGTGTTATTAGGGTACATCACATTAATAAAACTGGTATCACAGTGCTACAGTGTTATTAACGCACATCACATTAATAAAGCTGGTATCACAGTGCTACAGTGTTATTAGGGCACATCACATTAAGGACTTTATCACAGAGGAAGCTATTAACACTAAAGTAATAAAGCAGCTGGATAGGATGATTGATTTTAAAAATCATTAGGAAATATTTATGGAAGTATGTTTTAGTATACAAAGATATTTGTAGGTAGTATTGTTAATAGCTAGTAGATAATGACTCTTGTTTTACTGTACGTATATAATGTGTTTACGAAGTATATACTTTATGATGGCACATATACATTATTTTCATATAACTTTATGCTTTTTCCATCATCTTCAATTTTATCTTCATTATCATAAATAATCATCATGTTACAACAGTCATAAACACAAAAAGACAAAAGGTATGTTCAGTATTGCAGCAACGTATTATTCATACATTTCGCTAAATGTATCCCATATAGTTTGAACAGGTAGGCAGAAAAAATCGTTTTATATATATATATATATATATATATATATATATATATATATATATATATATATATATATATATATATATATATATATATATACATGCTTGCACCCAAACGGCTGAAGGCGGGCCGATTACACTTGGTTCACAGACTACACACACATCCAAAGCCACTACAACACTACAATCACACTCACAAGAACTTCTCACCCTACATACAATCACTACCAGACAGCCTAAGCCACTGGGTAGATACATTGGCTGTATATTCCCTGATTCGATAGGGATAGGCCGGTCCTGCAGTGGACCTCAACGGCTGATGATGATGATGTTGATGATGATGATACTGGATAAACACCTAACAATATGCAGACTGAATGAAGGATCTTGAATTTGGCTCTCTATTGTATTATTATTATTATTTTTTCCATGGAAGGAAAGGTTAGCAGGCTTCTGGCCTTTGGTTCCTTCTTCTTTGCATTAAAAGATAAAAATGTGTTCATACATTGTAACCTGTGGCCATGTTTAATTACGCTGAAAGTCCCAAAGCCTGCCCCCTCCCCCGTGAGGTGCGACCCTCAGTGGTTTCAACCTTCCCAAAACCTTGCTGGAGTGAACATCTATAACTGAGTCAGATTTCATGCCCTTTGGTTAAAAACTTTGGCTGTGCATAGCGACTTTGTCCGACACCAGCAGTGGCCGTCAGAAATATGGCTGGGGTCAGAGGTCAAGGGTTGGCTCAGGTATATAAGGACCTGAGACGCAGTTGTGGCGGCAGTGGGGAAGAGAGACAGACAGACAGACAGACAGAGGAAGAATCCTCACATACACAGGTAAGTGCACAGTTTGAGAAATATTAGAAGCAAAAGGGATATAAAACCAGCTCTCCACATTCCGGTCCGACTAGTGGATTCAGGGTGTTCGTCCCCTTTGTTCCTATATACTCTAGCCTTCTTAGATAGCTACATCATGGCTGTGCTCACGCTGTTTGCCTGTCTGCTGTTCTTGGCTGATCCTGTCTTCTCTGCCAACCCTCAAGACCTCAGTGACGGTGAAGCAGGACCCGTGTCCGGCGGTTCAATTACTACCCTTGTGCCCTGTGATATACTCCAGTGCTTTGTGTCCATGGGCGTGGTGGGTGTGTAATCCCTTTCCCCTTGTGACAGTACCTATCTTCCTATTCCCCTGAGGCAACTCCTACCTTTCTCTCACACACACACACACTCACACACACACACACACACACACCTGTACTGGATCTGTAGTCGCTTTCCCCTTGTGACAGTACCTTTCTTCCTATTCCCCTGAGACAACTCCCACCTTTCTCTCCCACACACACACACACACACACACACACACACACACACACACACACACACACACAAACACACACGCCTGTACTGGATCTGTAGTCGCTTACCCCTTGTGACAGTGCCTTCCTTCCTATTCCCTTGAGGCAACTCCCACCTCTCTCT
Organism: Coenobita brevimanus; assembly: GCF_032717465.1. NCBI lineage: Eukaryota > Metazoa > Arthropoda > Malacostraca > Decapoda > Coenobitidae > Coenobita > Coenobita brevimanus. Next base: position 20,722,524 of record NC_137027.1, on the reverse strand, counting down.
CTCTCTCTCTCTCTCTCTCTCTCTCTCTCTCTCTCTCTCTCTCTCTCTCTCTCTCTATTTCCTTATGGTATATAATATATATAAACTATTAGGGACATATGACGTTTCTAGAGGGGCGCCAGCATACCTCCTAGGGGGGGCCATGGCCCCAATGCCCCCCACTAGATCCGCCTATGCCTTCATTCAGTTCACTACCATCTCATCACTCGCCACGTATACCTGTGGATCATTTTGTGCCTGAAGAGGGAATAATCTATCACCAACCCCCTCCTGGCACTAATGTCCATTAGAGCACTGCCAATTCTCATCCACATCTGCAGGTACATCCCACTCACCAAATACTCCATCCGCTTTCACTTTCCCTACTTTTCCATTGTTATCTCCAGTCATAAACACTCTCTCATTCCTTTCAAACTTTTCTATGCACGCTTCCACATTTGTCCAGAAAACTTCTTTCATTATTCTTATTGCTTTTTCATTCATCGTCACCTCGAACCCGAAAACAATCAATAATCCCACCACACACACACACACACACACACACACACACACACACACACACACACACACACACACACCAACGTACCCAACACATCCCAAATCCACACACTACCATCCAGTAGCCTCCATGACTCGCAACACCCCTCGAGTTGTGAATTATTCCAGATATCACACATCCATATCCTCTTTTATATATCCCTGATGCTAACCGTATAGATATAAAAATATATATATATATATATATATATATATATATATATATATATATATATATATATATATATATATATATATATATATATATATAGTTACGGAACAGAAAAAGATAATGTACACTTTAAGTGAGAATACTAAAAATCACTACTGTCCCGTAAAGTTCCAGGTTCAAAACAAAAGAGTTAGGTAAAATTACAAGTTAAAGTTTTATGCTCAAACTAACAACAAAACATTCAGGACTCATAAACATAATGTAATGGCAAAAAACAGGTTAAATATATGGTTAACTGCAATAGCCTCTATTAACACGAAATTAGCATGAGTAAATTTATCTAAGTCAGCTCTGATAAAATGACATTACCAGATAATACTCAGTGAATGCAAGATATATTATTACAGATACAAAAAGATATAATTAATAAGGGCTGACACCCAAAACACATGAATCACGAAAACCCCACCAGGCCCAAGAACCAACACCCTACGCCACACAGTACAAAAAAAAAATGCAATAACAGTTATACTCAAATTACACAGCTGCTAGATGGTTGGAGACTTCCTGAGCACTCACAATAATAACAACTGTACGGGGAGGACAGAGATGTGAACAAAATGAGGAGTAGATCTAAGTGGCAATAATGCAGAGACTGAGCTAATTATATAGGGGCCGGCAGAGCTTGATACAACTTGTAAGAAGGACGCGCAAATGAAGCCATGGGGACAAAGAGTTGACAATCCTGCTCTGAACAACAGAAAGAACGACTTACTCTACGATAAGGGTAGAAGGGGGGAGTGAGGTAAAACACGCTCGTGATCAAACATGCAGCATACTGTACGTTAGAATTACACAAAGGATGATGAAATCATAGGCTATGTAACACCTCCCCACAAAGAAAAAGAAATTTAAAAAGGAAATTTCTTATTACTCTAAAACAATCTGTCTAAAGTCTAGATAAGCAATCTGCAATAACATTTTCTTACCCCTTGACATGTTGTATGTCTAATGAATACTCCTGAACAAGTAGACTCCATCTTGTCAATCTCTGATTTTTATCTTTAAACTTACTAAGGAATTTCAGTGGGTTATGATCGGTATAAATGACTATGGGGTCAAAACCAGAACACAAATAAAATGAAAAATGCTGTAAACCCAAAATCAGGGCCAAAAGCTCTTTCTCAATAGTTGAGTAGTTCTTTTGAGGTGGAGTGAACTTCTTACTGTAATAAGATACAGGGTGTTCAATACCCTGATCATTCTCTTGCAGCAAAACAGCCCCAGCTCCTGTATCACTTGCGTCAACAGCCATCTTAAAAGGCTTAGCAAAATTTGGAGTAGCGAGCACTGGCTGACTTAATAGGATAGCTTTAGGTTTGTTGAAAGAGGATTCACAGTTATCGGTCCAGACAAATTTAACTCCCTTTTTCAGTAGGTCTGTAAGTGGTGATACAAGAATTGAAAAGTTAGGAACAAATCTCCTGTAATAACCTACCATTCCCAAAAATCTTTGTAGCTCTTTCCTACTTTTAGGTCTCGGAAGATCACTTATAACCTGAACCTTAGCTCCTGCTGGTGCAACATATCCGTCACCAATTACGTACCCAAGGTACTGAACTTTAGCTTGACCAAAATCACACTTTGATAAATTAGCTACAAGATTAGCCTGAACCAAACGCTCAAGAAATTTACTGACATGGCATAGGTGATCTTTCCAGTTGTCACTGAAGATTAATACATCATCAATATAAACAACACACCCTGCCAAACCCTCTGTTACAACATTCATGAGCTTCTGAAATGTGGCTGGTGCATTCTTCATACCATATGGCATTACAGAACATGCAAAAGTCTTTCCTAGTGTTACAAAACATGAGATCTCCCTAGCACATTCAGTCATAGGTACTTGCCAGTATCCCTTTAACAAATCAAACTTACTTATGTACCTAGCCTTTCCGATCTTGTCTATGCAATCTTCCATACGAGGGAGAGAGTGTCTGTTTTGGTTATCTGATTAACACGTCTGTAGTCAATGCAAAGTCGCTGTGACCCCCCTGGCTTAGGGACCAGAGTGACAGGAGAACTCCACTCGCTCTGACAGGGCTCAATCATCTTGTGGTCCAACAGGTAGCCAAGCTCCTTCTGGATGACAGGAACTTTCACTGGGTTCACATGGTAAGGAGGCAATTTAATTGGCTTTGCGTCTCCAACATCGACATCATGCATCAACACAGTGGTTCTTCCTGGAGTAGCACGGAACACTTGCGGGTACTCCTGCAGTAATGCCGAAAACTCCTGCCTTTCCTCGGGAGCTAGATGAGAAAGCTTAGTCTGGAGATCATTCATGATATCAGGATTCTTCCCCAAACTATCACTCAGGCTCATACTGCATGGGAGAGCTTCACTTGCAGACTCGGGTGGAACAGCTACAGTGCAGACTGGGTTATTTTCGTCCCGCCTGTGATATAACTTTAGTATGTTGATGTGTGAACATGCATGAGGACACATTTTGTAAAGTGATGGTTGATGGTTGTTTGAGTGATTCGTTTGAAGTCAAGTCCGGAGTAATTCAAGGTGGTGTTCTATCGCCTTTACTATTTATATTGGTCATTGATTACATTATGTAACGCGTTGGAACAGAAACCGGTGCAGGTATACTTTGGGGAGAGAACAGGAAACTTTTGGATTTAGATTATGCAGATGATATAGTTTTGATTTGTGATGGCCCAGAAGAGATGCAGAGAGTGTTGGACTGTTAGGTGAGTGAAGGTCGCAAGGTGGGTTTGGTTATTAATTGTGGAAAAACTGAAATAATCAATATGAATATGGAAAATACGCAGGAATGTGTAATTGGAGGTATGGTTGTAAAGCAAGTTGATAGGTTTAAATATTTAGGTACTTATTTAGCCAAGGATGGTTCTTTGAACTTTGAATTCGAGGAAAGGTTAAAGAAGGCTAATCAGGCAATGGGAATGCTTAAAAATATTTGGAATAATAACAATTTCTCTGTGCATACAAAAATCAAACTTTAAAAGGTAATGGTTAGGAGTATCTTAATTTATGGACACGAGTCTTGGTACAGCACAGTGACTATGGAAAATAAATTCTTGGTGTTTGAAAATAAAGCACTTAGAAGAATATTAAGAGTTAAGTGGTGGGAAAGGATACCAAATAGTAGAATTAGAGAAATAACGGGAGTGCAGTCGGTCGATGAATATGTTAGATTCTCACGATGGAAGTGGCTAGGACATGTGTATAGGAGACAGGGAATAGTACGAGGTACACCAGGGTGGGTGGCACTTGGTAGGAGAGGTAGAGGAAGGCCAAAAGAGACGTGGGTGAGGACAATGAGACGGGAAGCTGGAGATGAATGTTGGGGAGATCTTGAGGAGTTAGCACAAGATAGGATGTGGTGGTGTGAGTTCATCGAGGCCCTATGCATCCCCGAGTGTGCCACAGGAAATTATTGATTGATTGATGTTGATGTGACAAAGTTGCTTGTTCTTTCTACGATCTGGTGTAGCGATGACATAGTTGACATCACTGAGTTTCTTCTCCACGAAATAAGGACCACTAAACTTGGCTTGAAGAGGTTGCCCATGCACTGGTAGCAGAATCAAAACCTGATCTCCTGGCTGAAAGTGGCGTAACCTGGACTTCTTATCATACCACGTCTTCATCTTCTCCTGAGCAGCTCCTAAATTCTCTCTCGCCAGCTGTAAAGCAGTGGACAGCCGTTCTTTGAACTTCATCACATACTCCAGCAGGTTGACGTCATCTTCCTCCGACAGCCAGCATTCCTTGAGTAACTTAAGGGGTCCTCTTACTTCATGGCCAAACAGTTGTTCAAAAGGTGAGAAGCCCAGTGATTCATTTGGAGATTCTCTTGCGGCAAACACAACGAATGGAAGACCTTTATCCCAGTCTTTCTGATGTTCCAAAAGTATTTCTTGAGCATCGATTTGAGTGTTTGATGATATCTCTCCAACGCTCCTTGGGTCTGGGGATGGTAAGCTGAAGACGTGATCTGGGAGATGCCCAACTCTTTCAGAGACTGCTTGAAAACATTTGACATGAAATTACTTCCCCGGTCTGACTGTACCTCCTTGGGCAGACCAAACTTTGTGAAGAACCCTAGCATTTCCTTAACCACGTTCTTTGCTGAGATATTTCTAAGTGGAATGGCTTCAGGATAACGAGTAGCCATATCAATCAGGGTCAACACATAAGAAAATCCTGAAGAAGTCTTAGGAAGAGGGCCCACAATATCCACCAACACACGGGTGAAAGGCGCCTCAAAAGGAGGAATGGGAACTAGAGGTGCAACCTTTTCGGTCTGATTACACTTCCCCACAACTTGACAGGTGTGACAAGACTTACAATACCAGGAAACATCCCTGAAGATACCTGGCCAGTAGAAGTGTTTCAAAATGCGTGCCACAGTCTTCCTCACTCCAAGGTGTCCTGCCAAACTGGAATCATGAGCCACTCTAATGATATCCTGCCTACAAACACGAGGGATGACAACTTGATGTACAACCTCCCACTCACAGTCGGCTGATGCTGTTGGGGGTCTCCACTTCCTCATAAGTACTCCTGACTTTATATAATAACAAGTAGAAGCAACAGCTGACTCTTCCTCACTGCAAGCAGAGTTAGCTAGACCTTTCAACTCAGGGTCAGCAACCTGCAACTCAACCAACTCTTGACGAGACAAATTATCAACACTACGGGGTACTGCCTCATCTGGTGAGTGGTCCAAATTAGCAAGAAAAGTGTCAGCTAGGATAACATCATCATCATCATTATCCTCTAAGTCACCAGTAACTTTAGACTTAGCCCTAGTGACAGCACATGCAGGGAACACATCAGGGACATCACAATCCTGGGACGCAGCCACTGGCTCACTAGACAACTGAGGAGCTGGACACACTTGACTTCCACCAATATCATTTTCAAGTAAGAAAGTTACACCTGACATTGGGAGTGTCTCAACCAACCCAACCATAACGGAACCATTAGCAAAACCAGACTCTAAAATCACTCTGCACAGAGGGACAGAGAAGTAATTATTCCCTACACCTTGTAAGATTACAGTTTCATCAGAGGAATTAACATTAGAGCCTAGAACACTGGTCAGCATAAGGGATTGGCAAGCACCTGTATCACGATATATTTTAACTGATTTCCTGTCATTACTGTCCAGAGGACTGACAAAACCTTCAGACAGGAAATTAGCACATGAACTCTTGAGAGTGTCACCCACGTTACTGCTCAAAAGAGGAGCTCCATCATGAGAATTTAATTTACCCCTCAAAGCAGGTTCAGTTAACTCAGTTAAAGAATTCTGGGAACTCTCAAGGGTGGACACTAGACCAATTGACTGAATATTTAAAGACTCCTTTTTGTTCACATCACGCTGTCTCCTGAAACATTTCTCCGTACTATGACCAAGCATACTACAATAAGTACATTTACTTCTCTGAAATCTAGAGGTGAAGCTGGTATTTACTTCCTGAGAAACATCATCTTTATTCTCTTTCCTGTTACTTGTACTCTGAGTAGAGGCAACGTACTTACTCTCAGCTTTCCTTTTTTCTTTAGAATATCTCTTGTAAGTGAGAACATATTCATCAGCTAAAACTGCAGCATCAGACAAATTATCTATTCTTTTCTCATTAAGATATAGGTTTACATCTTTATTAACACACCTTTTGAAGTCCTCCAGCAAAATCATCTGCTTAAATTTACCGAAATCAGAATCCACATTCTTAGAATTTAACCACTGCTCTAACAGATCTTCTTTGATTTTTGCATACTCAACATGGGATTGCTTATCTTGCTTATAAGTTGTCCTAAATCTTACTCTATAGGCTTCAGGAACAAGCTCATAGGCCTTAAGAATCAAGCTCTTAACTACATCATAATTATCACATTGATCCTGAGGCAAAGATGCATAAGTTACTTGAGCTTTACCGGTGAGAACAGTTTGAAGGAGTACTGGCCAATACTCCTTGGGCCAATTAAAACCTGTAGCTACCCTCTCAAACAACTGAAAATACTTTGTTAAATCAGATTCATTAAAAGGAGGGACAAATTTAACATTTTTAGTCACATCAAAATCATCAGAGCTAGATGATCCAGTTCCACCTTGTTTCATGCGATACTCATGGTCTGCTTGAATCCTAGCTAGTTCAATTTGTGCCTGAGCCTGTGCCTGTGCCTCCTGAATGCGAGCATTTGCCTGAAATTCAGCCTCCTGAATACGAGCCTGAGACTCCACTTCCTTAGCCTGAGACTCAGCCTCCTTAGCACGAGCCTGAAACTCAGCTTCCTTAACACGAGCCTCCTGCAGAGCTAGCTGTACCTTAGCTATTTCAATCTGCGTTTGCTCATTTGGGGGAGTTACATTAAACAAGCTTTTATTAATCATGCCAACAATTTGATCTTTAGAATGATGAGAGTGAACTGCAATTCCCAATTGTTGAGCAGCAAGCTTAAGTTCATTCTTTGTTCTGTTTTCTACATCACACACTGTTTGCACATTTGACAAAAAATCTTTGGCTTCATCAAGTGTAGTACAGTAATAGTAGACATCATGAATAAATCACAGTCGCAAAATATCAAGCAATATCCTTATGACAATATCCTGAATATCCTGATAAGAGGTCGCCAAATTTATGTTACGGAACAGAGAAAGATAGTGTACACTTTAAGTGAGAATACTAAAAATCACTACTGTCCCGTAAAGTTCCAGGTTCAAAACAAAAGAGTTAGGTAAAATTACAAGTTAAAGTTTAATGCTCAAACTAACAACAAAACATTCAGGACTCATAAGGATAATGTAATGGCAAAAAACAGGTTAAATATATGGTTAACTGCAATAGCCTCTATTAACACGAAATTAGCATGAGAAATTTATCTAAGTCAGCCCTGATAAAGTGACATTACCAGATAATACTCAGCGAATGCAAGATATATTACTGCAGATACCACAAAAAAATTATTAATAAGGGCTGCCACCCAAAACATATGAATCACGAAAACCCCAGCAGGCCCAAGAACCAACACCCTACGCCACACGGTAGAAGAAAAAATGCAATAACAGTTATACTCAAATTTCACAGCTGCTAGATGGTTGGAGACTTTCTGAGCACTCACAATAATAACAACTGTACAGGGGAGGACAGAGATGTGAACAAAATGAGGAGTAGATCTACGTGGCAATAATGCAGAGACTGAGCTCATTATATAGGGGCCGGCAGAACTTGATACAACTTGTAAGAAGGACGCGCAAATGAAGCCATGGGGACAAAGAGTTGACAATCCTGCTCTGAACAACAGAAAGAACGACCTACTCTACGATAAGGGTAGAAGGGGGGAGTGAGGTAGAACACGCTCGTGATCAAACATGCAGCATACTGTACGTTAGAATTACACAAAGGATGATGAAATCATAGGCTATGTAACAATATATATATATATATATATATATATATATATATATATATATATATATATATATATATATATATATATAAAATAGAAGAAAAAAATGGTGGTGAAATATGCAAAATAAATCGCCTAAAAAGAGGTGTTAAGGAGCCAACTATGTTAAATAGAATCACCTGGCCAAAAAGCTAATAAAATAAAGCGAATTTCGAAAAAAAAGAAGCTAATTTGCAATACATAAATTTCCTTTTTAAAAATATTTATGATAATTTGCTACTCATTTTCTTGTATTTTCGGTGCGTGATATATTATTTTTATTATTAGTAGTGAAGACAATAAATGGATTTAATGTTTATCCTTATCTATCTGCCTGTTTATCTATCTATTTATCTGTGTGTGTTTATCTGTCTGTCTGTCTATCGATTCTTCAGTCTATCTGTATATCGATGTATCTATCTTTTTCTCTACGTATGTATCTTTTTCATTCAGCATACCATTATCCGTCAAATTATCTGTCTGTCTATCTATCTGTTCATCCATCCATCTTTATATCTATCTATTCATTTATCTCTCTACCTATATACTCTCAATTTTGTTTTTTGTTTTTCAGTCAGCCTCTACTTCTAGAGAGAGAGAGAGAGAGAGAGATTAATGCAAGGAAGAAGGAACCAAAGGCCAGGAGCCGACAAACCATTTCTTCCAAGAAAAAAAACAAAAACAATACAAAAGAGCCAAATTCAAGATCAATGTATCCATCCATCCATTCTTATATCACATATCCATCTATCTATCTATCTATCCATCTATCTGTGTATCTACTGTATCTATCAGTCTATCCATCCACCTACAGTACATATCTACAAGTATCTATCCATCTATTCATCCATCCATCTATCTATCCATCCACCTACTTGTCTACAAGTATCTATCCATCTACTCATCCCATCATCTATCTATCCATCCACCTACATATCCATCTATCTATCTATCTGTCCATCTATCTGTGTATCTACTGTATCTATCCGTCCATCCATCCACCTACATATCTACAAGTATCTATCCATCTACTCATCCATCCATCTATCTATCCATCCACCTACATATCCATCTATCTATCGTAACAAACAAGGTGTGTGTGGAGTTAAGTGCTTGTCTCTGAATTCCACCAACACTTACTCTCCTCACAATTGACACACTTCATTATCGTCTATTTTGCAGTGTTACGACTTTCTTCATTCAATTCCTACTGTAAAATGGTAGTAGTAGTGGTAGTAGTAGTAGTAGCAGTAGAAGTAGTAGTACCATTAGCAATAGTAATGGTGGTGGTTGTAGTAGTGGTGGTAGTAGTAATAGTAGTAATAGTAGTAGTAGCAGTTTCACGTTCGGAACAGCTCTAGGTCTTGTTCCCGCTGACGCCATTTTTGTTCCAGCTGCCCCCATTTCGTTCCCTCTGGAGCCTAGGAGTGTCAATACCGTGGTCCTGAACCGTCTCATGGTGGGGGCAGGTCTAGTTTCGGTGGCTGGGGGTGGGATGGGGGTGCCGTCTGTTGGGTCAGGCTGGCTAGCGGGTCCAATACAGAATTCGTCCCTGTGGAAGATGTAGTTGTGATGATGATGATGAGGAGGAGGAGGAGGAGGATGGTGGTGATGATAATGATAATGGTTGTGATGATGATGACGAAGAAGATGATGACAATAATGAGGAGGAAGATGATAAAAACAAAGAATGATGATGATTGCTCTCTACCTCCACTGTTATCTTCTATCTATTCTTTTCACTTTACTGTAACTTGGAGAGAAAGCAGCAAAGGAGGGGGAGAGGGGCATAAAACGGGAGAAGAAAGACGTGGAGGAATGATGTTTATTTTTCCTCCCATCCCTCCCTCTCTCTCACCTGGCAACACACACACACACACACACACACACTTCTCACACGTTAATAGCGTCCAAGTGGGGAACAAACTGCTGCATCTTCATAATATACATCCCCCCAATACCAAGCCCGTTGCAGTTGTGGGGGGGCTCAGGGGTCTGGGGCTGGGTCCTGATGGTGTGGGTGGTGTCTCTATGCCCTGCTTCCCCCGCCCTTGGGTCCCAGTCCTTGACCCTACTAAATTTACTGGGTCCTTTTTCTTTCCTTCTCTTCTTTTACCTTCTTTTCTTCTCACCTTCCTAAGGTGTGAGAGCCGTGCTGATGGGATGCAAGGCTGTGTCTTTTGTGTCAGTCGCTAACGGCCTCAGGGAACCATGGGTACGGTAGCCCTTGTATCTTTCGCCCTTACTCCTGACTCGGGCTCCGGGGAGTGGACCAGTTTAATTCCTGTTTTTTATAGGTAGGTTCACCATGGCCGATATTGAATCTTTATCATTTCCTCAAGGAGCAACGGGAGATGCTCCTGCAAAACCTTCTCACAGTCAGGTGGATCCCCCCCCCTACTTTTCCGCCTCTTTCCTCCTCTTCCTATCCCTTTGTTTCTTCTCCTCCTCCCCCTCTCCTTCCTCTTTCCGAATCCTCAATCAATGACATCAATTTTCGGTCGCCAGACGCGACCCAAATATTTTAACATCCAAGTAACGACGAACGACCTCACTCTCCATCTCTCTCTCCTCCGACAAATAGGTCCTGACGTCACATTCACTTCACGTCCAAATGGAGACCGCTTGTTGACAGCTCAAACTGCTGCAAAGGCTGAGAAGGGATTGTCACTTACTGATCCCTCTGGTCTCCCTATCTAAGCAGTTCCAGATACCGGTATCCAGCTAAACTCTACCACCGGAACTGTCCTGATCCCATCATATATAACCATAGGAGACTGCAGCTTCTCTGAATGTTCTACTGACATACAAGCAATCTTGTCTGACCAACATCCTCCAGTACTTTCTGTCCAGTGCTACATGCTTCCCCCTCAGGGGCATCACAAGTACTCAGCTAACATCGTTAAAATTATCTTCAAGGACTGCGATATTTCCACCTTTGTAATTATTGGTGGCACACGACTCCTGGTCAAAGAGTACACGCCTTGTCCTCTACAATGCTCTTCTTGTTGGCATTATGGCCACCCAGCCAAATACTGTAGGTCAGAGGCAGTGTGCCCTACCTGTGCCCGACCCGGCCACACCTCCTCACCTGCGTAGCAAAGATCCAAGTCTGCCCGAACTGCCAAGGCTCTCATGCTGCCTCATCCCGGAACTGCCCAGTATATATTTTCGAATCTGAAGTCTCCAGAATTCGCTGGAAAGAAGGTCTCTCCCTCCGTGCAGCCCATCAATGACCCCGTGACTTAGGATTCTCTTCCCGTCTCGATTATGCTCGAGTGGCCCGTCCTGTCTCCACTACCTCTGCCGACACACCTGTCCCTTTGGTATCTCCAGTCTCCGGTTCCTCTACTGTCTCGACTGTTTTTCCTGTTTCTGCTAATATTTCCTCCTCAAATACCCCTCGGACTGTTACTGTTGTCTCCTCTACCTCTATCTCTGCTCTCCTCTCTTCCACCTCCCGTTCTCCCTCTTCTTGTTCTACTTCCTACTCTCAGGCCCCTCCAGTTTCTCGTTCCAACTCTTTCTCTGCTCTGGACTCTTCCACTCCTACCTCCTCCCTGTCGCCTTTATTTTCCACTCTTCTCTCTTCCCCTCATTGCCCTTCCTGTTCTGCTGCTCCCCATCGCTCTTCCTCTTCTCTCTACCAATGATCACTCCCTCTGCCACAACGTGGTTCCTGGTGTCTGCCTCCCTCTGGCAAACGTGAACTGCCCCGCACTGCATCGGATGCCAAGGGTTCCACAAAACTCACACATTCTCCCCCAACTTGTAAAATGCGTACCGCTTGTCCCTCGCTCTCCGTGGCAACTACTCCAACAAAGTTCCCTGTCTCGACTCCACGATCTGGTTCCAACCCTATCCCAACTCTGGAAGCCACCCCACAACCGACTCCAAATCCTCTATCGACACCACAAGCAACACTCCCAACAGGTGCTGAGAGTGAAACCCTCACTGATACTATGGAGTTTCTTGCGACTCCTTTACAGGAACCACTGAGTCCCCAAAAAATACTCCATATGGCAGAAGTCCATTCGGCTCCTTCTGATCTCCCTCCTACTCCCATCCCTCCCTCCCCTTCTGCCCCCCCTCTCTTCTTGTTCTAATCCCTCTCCTTTATCCCTCCCTATGCCGCTGGGCTATAGTGACCGTCCTGTTCATTCGCTTCTTCCACCCTTTGCTCCTATTCCTACTATCGGACCAACTCGATGATGTGTGACACCCGTCCGCCATTAAATTCATTTTTATTTAAAGTTTTAGTATGTCTTTTTATTTTTTTTTTATACTGGAACATACTTTGTTTTACAGCCCATTGCAAACCTTCCAACTAGACTTTGATCTTCCTAACTGTTATTAGTTTTATTTTTACACAATGGCTCCCATCATACAATGGAATTTCCGCAGTTTTACTACACATCAGCCAGACCTCCGGATTTTTTTTTCTCAATATAACCCACCGATTCTCTGCCTACAAGAGACACGCCTCACCATCCCCCCTTCCATCTTATTCATATCTAAATCTACCCCATTCCCAGTATGATACCTGTCTCCTGATACATGTTGATGTTCCTTTTCAAACCTTTTCTGTTACAACTACTATCAAATGTACCATCACCAGCGTGTTTCTATCTAGGTGGGTTACAGTGGTTTCACTGTATCTTTCCCCTTCAGTGCCTATCAATTTTACTGACCCTGATTGACTTTTATCTGACCTTCCCCATTCTATCTTGCTTTTAGGTGATTTTAACTGTCGGAACCCCCACTGGGGTGACTCTGTTTTAACTGCACATGGGCGCTCCTTGGAGGATTTCCTCCTTGCCCATGATTTTTACATTTTTAAGTCTGATTCCCCAACCTATTTTGACAACCGTACTTGAACTTTCTCTGTCACTGACCTGTCCGTCTGCACCCCAACGATTTCCTTGGACTTCACTTGGTTGGTTCTGAATGGTTATTGTACCACAGACCATTTCCCTATCCTCCTAACCCCCACGTCTTACTATCCGGTCCCCGGCCCTCCTCAATGGTGCTTTGATAGGGCAGATTGGGCAACCTTTACATCCCAGGCTGTTCCTCCCACTCCTCTTCTGCTTTCCCATGATCCAACAACTTTGCTTTCCTATTTCCGTACCTTTCTCCTGACGGTTGTCCGAGCCTCTATTCCACGTACCTCCCGACCTGTGTCATCAAAATGTGTGCCATTGAGGAATAACCAATGCACTTCAGCCCTCTGGGTCAAGAAGGCCAGGTGGAAGAGCTTCCACAGGAAAAAGGGCACTGTGTTGGATGTCCCAGCTTTTATACTTTTTCAACAAGCTAATGATCTCTTCCACTGCACAATCCGTTGAACAAAAAAGGACAGCTGGATGTCTTATGTCTCTACTATCGTCTCGGACACACCCATTCCATGTATGTGGTCCCACATCAGAAACATAGCGGGTAAACGGTCACCTACCCCGACTCCAGTCCTCACCACCAATGATGGAGCCATAGGCAATGCTTTTGAGGTTGCCAATATTCTGGGTCACCATTTAAGCCAGATTAGCAATGGGTCCCATCTCCCCCCTACTTTTTTAACAACCAAATGACTTTCAGAATGGACGCCTTTACAGTTCACACTGTTGTCAGATGCAGCGTACAATACCCCCTTCACCAGCTCGGAACTCAAAGCAACTCTAACTGCTTGCAGTTCTACCTGTGAGGGACCCAATGGTGTACACTACGACATGATAAAACATCTGTCACAGACAGCCCTTCACTTTCTGCTTGGAATATATAATACTATATGGTCCAATGGGAACATCCCTAATGAATGGAGACAGGCCTACCTCCTACCATTCCTTAAACTTGGCAAATCTGGGTCGTCACCTGGTGATTATTGCCCTATCGCTCTTGGTAGCTGTCTATGCAAACTGATGGAACGTATGGTAAACTCTCACCTATGGTGGCATTTTGAATCATGTGGTGCAATCTCGCCCTTACAATATGGTTTCCGCAAGGGGCGGAGTACCCTAGATCCCCTGATGAGGCTAGCAACCTTCATCCGACAAGCCTTCACTAACTTAAAGGTGGTCATAGCTGTGTTTTTTTATCTCGAAAAGGCATATGATACAGTCTGGAGGTATAATATTCTCCGTGTTCTACAACACTCTGGAATTAATGGCAATATGGGCGTCTCTTACAGAACTTACTTTGTGACCAGACCTTCTGTGTACACCTTCAGAATGTGTTATCCTGGTCTTATATACAGCATGAGGGTGTCCCACAGGGATGTGTGCTTAGTACAACTCTTTTTATCCTTGCAATAAATGATATCATTTCATCTCTCCCGCACGGTGTTCGTGCTTCATTATACGTAGATGATTTTGCTATATATGCATCTGGAGCAGATGTCCTGGCCTTACGAGCCCTACTTCAATCAGCTATGGATGCAACTGTAGGATGGGCCATGGATCATGGCTTTAAATTCTCCCCCACGAAATCCTATGCTATAACTTTTATGACCCGTCAATCAATCCCCCAACCCCCTCTTACACTATATGATACCCCCTGTCATATCAATTATCACCCCCTTTCCTTGGCTTTGTCTTTGATTCTCGACTGACTTGGTCCCCGCATCTCACCTCCTTTAAGACCTCTGCTTCCCTCAGACTTCGGTTATTACAAACTCTCAGTCATATGTCCAGTGGTGTAGACCGTACAACTCTGCTCCAACTCCATACTGTCTTAGTTTTGTCGAAGATTGATTATGATTGTCAGGTTTATGTATCGGCCTCATCTTCCTCCCTTCGGCGCCTAGATTCTGTTCACCATCGTGGTTTACGTCTGGCGTTGGGTGCTTTTCGCTCCACCCTGGTTACGAGCCTGTATATCGAGTCGGGTATGTCCGCTCTATCCTCCAGACATGACAAGCTAACTCTCCGTTAAAACATTTGCCTTCTTCAACACCCATCTGCAGGTTTCCCTTCCTCTCCTACGCACCTCTCCCCTCCTTTTCTGCCTTCGTTAACTTCATCTTTTCCTTGTAGGGTCTCCAGTTTACTAGCATCCCTTTCTTTCCCTGCTATTTCAGTTCTCCCTCTGCAAGATTCTATATTCCCTCCTCGGCTTCTTCCTCACCTTATTGTCTGTGATGCCCTGCTCTCTCGTCCAAAGTCCTCTTCCACCTCACAGGAACTCTACCATCTTTTTATTAATCATAATGCGTTGTCACTCTCATCAATCACTTTTCACAAGTCAGCCATCTAACCCCCCATCCGGAAGACCGACGCATCATCAGACGTAAGAGACAGTTCCCCACAGACCCAGACTACGCACCTTTCACTTACAACCAGACGAAGCACATCATTAGCAACCTCAAGCACTCATCTGCCTGCGGACCAGACAACATAAGCAAAATTCACCTTAAACACCCAGGACCACAAGGCATACAAGCACTCACCAACATATCAAACTACAGCTACTCACACAACATGATACCCAACATCTGGAAGCATGGCAATATCATCACTATCCCTAAACCCAACAAAGACCCCACGTTACCCTCCTCACATCGCCCCATCTCACTCCTCTGCACCCCCTCTAAAGTCACTGAACGACTGATACTACAACTAGTCACACCTCACATTCCCCTAGCCCAGTCACAACATGGCTTTAGGCCACTACACTCCACAAACACCCTTCTTACAGACCTTATACAGAGAGTTTTTGATGGCATGAATTCGGCTAGGCCACCACACAGAACACTCCTAGTCACACTAGACATTAGCAAAGCTTTTGATGCCATCCCCCGCCACAACCTCACAAACAAAATACTCAGCACAAACATGCACAATAACACAAAAAGATGGCTGGCAAACTACTTAGCAGGCAGATGTGCACATGTAACATTTGCCAGTCAGTCTTCTAACATCAGAAACTTCACAAACGGCGTCCCCCAAGGATCTGTTTTGTCCCCTACACTCCTTAATCTATACATGCACGACATATCCACACCCAACACACCACAGATACATATAGCTTCCTATGCAGGTGGTATAACACTTACGTGTATACACCAAAACGCAAACACAGCTGCACACATCATTCAACCCTACCTCAACACACTACACGAATGGTTCACCACAAACAGGCTCAAAATAGCCCCAGCCAAATCTACAGCGACTCTTTTCACAAATTTGACAGCAGAACACAGTCACATCCCACACCTCACCATAAACAACACTCCCCTACCACACACACACACACACACCCAAAATCCTTGGTGTAACATACAATACATCAATGTCATTTAAACAACACATCACAAACATTAAAAATAAAATAACGCCAAGACTCAATGCTTTGAGGTCACTTGCCCATACAACATTCGGACACAACAAAGAAACCACCACCACAGTATACAAACAATACATACGTTCAGTGATGAATTATGCAAGCCCTGCCTGGGCTTCTAACCTGACCAAAACACACTATAACACTCTACAGACCATACAGAACAAGGCCCTAAAAATAATCACAGGCTGCACAGCTACTACACCCACAGACCACCTACATCAAGAAACCAAAGTCCTCAAAGTCAAGGATCACCTAGACATGAGAGGCACCCAGTTTCTTGCTGCAGCCTCCACAAACCCACAACATCCACTACAGTACATGGCAGCACATCCACCCACACCAAGGAACATCAAAACAACACCCAGCACACGATACCATACACAAATACTGTCATCTCTCCCCCATCGCCCACCTCAGACCAGCTTCCAGAAGCATATCCACACTCAGATCACTCGCCACTCCATTCAGTCACTTAAAGACAACACACAGCTGCATGCACGGCCTCCTGACATCTACCCCTCTGAATCTTATCTTCCTCATGAGGGTAGGGTCCACCTGGCCAGGCTGAGATGTGGGGACCATCCAGCCCTCTTAAGCTACCAGAAGAGACTGGATGACTCCATCGCTGATACCTGTCCAGGATGTAACACAGCACCCCATACTATTAAGCACATTATGGAAGACCGCATTGTACACAATCACCTACGCCAACAACACAACATACACTCTTTGAGAGCTCTGTGGGAAAGCCCGGTCTCGGCCATGGTCTTCCTAAGGGACTCAGAGCTGTTCGGCCAGACTGCCTAGGGAACAACTACTACTACTACTCCTCAGCGACCCCAGTGTACACGGACGGCTCTAACTCCCGTAGTCATGAAACTGAGGGCAGGGGTTACCCTTCCAGCACCCCGCTCGAGGTGGAAGCTCACACCTTCAACGTAAGTGGTAATCTTGAATGTGGGGGTGCGCACCCCTTCGTGTGGGTAGGCGCGGCAAAGAGTTGGTAACACTGATTAATTTTTAAATTCAAAATATTAAAATAAAAACAATACATATGACAGTTTCTAAGATTCACTCACAGTATAATCTATTAATGTTTGCACTTCTTACCTCTTCTGTTATTAAAATACTGGCATTTGTACTTAAATGCTCAGTATAGGAGTATGCATACAGGATTTGGAGAACCTGCGCAGCAGGAAATATTTGGTGTCAGACATAGCTTCAAAGGGTTCATGCGGTCAGTAATAACCCTACGAATACGCCTTGGCTGGTCATACCGATTTTAACTATATTTCTGCTCCAAATGCTTGTTTTTGCCATTCTTCCCACCCAGAACCCTGAAATCCCACCCCCCAAGACACGGGGTGGAGGGGTTAATTTGAAAACCAATCATGAGCACCGAAAACAAAAGCCAAATTCGTTCAAATCACACCAAAATACACCAGAAAAATATATTGCCACGCCAAAACAAAATAGTGCGGACTTGTAAAAGCTCACCGAACGCAAACATGAGACTTCGTAATTCAAACTAACTGGCTGAGCACCAGTCGTCTGTTTAGTAGTGCTCGGCCTTTCTTTACCGTAGGAATTATTTCACGTACTAATCACACTAATTATAAAAGTATCATGCACCATATCTGATAAACAACTTGGTAGAAATATTGAGAAATAAAAGAGAAGTGGATACCGTATCTCATCATTGTTTTCGTCTCGTTGTAAATTAATTAACCATCCCCGGAGAAGTGGTGAAGTCTTTTAAAACTATAAAAATATTAAACGCTTATTTTTTTCTTTACACGATGTTTTTATCATTAAATTAAAATTCCCATCACACACACCATAGGATCCTTGAAATGCTACGTAGTTTTCTTTGCACAAGGCTGCTATAATATGATGAAGGGGCATGCGAAAGGGTGCTATGAGACTCCCGCGGATTCCAGTACTATGCTGTGGTGATCCTCTCCCGTTCACCAGGGAACGCTCTCCCTTTCGTGCATTAAGACTACCAAAACATGCGGATAGAGCAAGGTGAACGCCTTCCCACAGTTTATGACTATGGCTGTAAGTCTTCTGTAGGCTCAGGCTTTACTGCTCTTTTCCCAGACCATACCTATCAGATCCGCCTTCCACCAGTCACCAGTATTTTCAATGCTGAACTGCTGGCCATTTTACTGGCCCTTCGTGTTATATACCGATCAAGGTTACAAACTTTTGTAATTTTCACAGATTCACTTAGTGCACTACTTGGTATTCAGTCTATCCCAGCCAGCAACCCGTTAGTGTTGAAGATACAAGAATGGTTGTTCCGTATTAACACCAGATTGAAGTCTGTCTCCTTCTGCTGGGTCCCAAGCCATGTTGGAATACCGGGTAATGAGAGGGTTGACTGCCTAGCACGACAGCTGTCACCTCTCGCTCTGTCACACCCCATCCTATCCCGGCAACTGATTATTTCCCGATTGTTACCTGTCTCCTTGGCCAGCGGTGGCGAACAGAATGGACGTCTACAACTGATAACAAACTCCACTCCATCAAACATACTATCACTTCCTGGCAGTCGTTCTCCCATCGCAATAGGCATTGGGAAACAGCCCTAGCCCGTCTGACCCTTGGTCACACGCGGATCACACATGGCTTTCTCAAGTCAGGAGGCACTCCTCCGATCTGCCAATGTAGTCAGGTCCCACTCACGGTCCACCATCTTTTGTTTGACTGCCCTCGGTTCCACGCCGTGCGCAGATGGACTCTCCCGTTCCTTTACTCTTTTGAACGTCCCCCGACCTTAGCCGATCTTCTTGGTGAATCCCCTGCGTTTACCATCACACACCTCATACGCTTCCTATTTCAAGCCCGTATCTTGCCTCACATTTAGTGTCTTCCCTGCCTTCCCCTCTACCTTTATTCCACCATAGCATACCTGTCATTTTTTATGCAGTGGTTTTTTTGCCATATAGTCCTCTTGGGCTTGGTTCTAGTCCTTATTACTTACTTCATAATATACACAATTTTCAATATAAGGGGGTAATTTTTCGGTGTGTATAGAGAGGTGTCTTCACCCCCTCTGAGCTCTGTAGTAACACATTTTGAAAATTACTTTTCCTGGGGGCTTGTTAAGGTTTATTAGTTGACTAAACACTTCGTAAAAATAAATAAATGTGAGGAATTTTTGTTTTATTCCTGATACTTTAATTAACACCGAATAAATAATAACAATAATTCTCTATATTGCAGTATATGACAGTCCCATCTGTGTCCTGATTGGCTAGCTATTATGACGTCACAAGCTCCGCCCCCTTACCACACTTGTGGATGCTGGGCCAGCCGCCACAAGCGTGGTGGATGTGGGAATTAGTGTGGACCCTGACATCGAGGTGGATGAACGCAATGGCTCCTTTCGCTCTGCACTGCATTTTACTGGCTGTTCTTCCTGCTTTGAGTTCAGGTACGGATATTTATGAAGTTTTTTTGAGACTCGTGATGTTAAGTGCCTTTTGAAATTTCGTTCAGCTCTTCACTAGCGATTTATTCTGTCCGCACATCGATATCCTCTCGTGTCTTATAGATGCAAAGTAACGTACGTTGATATGGAATTTTAAACTGACATTTCGTTGCATATTTTTCTCAGCGGTTTATTCTGATCATTGCACATTTGTATGCTCTTGCATTAGTGCAACCTGTTTCAGTATTAAACAATATAAATAACGCTCAATAGTGGAGATGTTTTATGCAAAAATATAATAATAATAATAATTACAACAACAACAACAACAACATCAACAATAATAATAATAATAATCATAATAATAATAATAATAATAATGATAATAGTAATAAAATAATAGTAATGATGATGACAATAATAATAATAATAATAATAATAATAATAATAATAATAATACTCCATCCATCCATCCATCATCCAATCCTACATTTCCCCCTGAGGAGCGTAGGAGCCCGGGGCTAAGCAGTTGGTCAGGACATTTAAGATCAGAGTGACCAGCCTCACTCATCCCTGAGTGGCATTACATGAGCAGTCAACCCCAACCACCTCTTGGATATAAACCTTCACCGGCTCAATCTGATTGGAGCGCAATAATTACTCACTAAACCACCAGGCGCCAATATTTGGTTATATGGTTACCACCCAGCGTGGTAAATGGTTTCCTGGTGTACAGGAAACCATTTGGCTTGTCACTCAGTGTAGAGTCACCCACAGGCAGAAGGAGGAGGAAAGAATGAAGGAACGAAAGACAGAAGAGGGAGTGTAAAGTTACTCGTAGGCAGAAGGACAAGGAAAGAATGAAGGAAAGGAAGACAGAAGAGGATGGAAGGAAAGAATAGTGGAGAGGAAAGGGCAGACACCCAACAGTAGCACTACATCGAGTGAGTGGATGGTGAGCACCCCCACCTACCACTAACAATAATAATAATAATAATAATAATAATAATAATAATACATATCTAAAAAATAGCTGTTACGAAGCCTACTATGCCACTAAGAATAATAATATACGTTATGTATAATATTGCTTGTTTTCATGCATTTACACACACACACACACACACACACATTAATTTCCTTTTTTTGTGTCAGTGTCATTTTTGTTTTTATATTTGATTATTCCCCTGTATTTTTTCACTTTACTATCATTATTAGTATTAGTATTACAGTTGATAAAGGAGTTTGGAACGGTGTGTGAAAGGAGGAAATTGAAAGTAAATGAGAATAAGAGTAAAGTGATGATTTTTTTTTTCTATGCGAGTAAGAAGGAACCAAAGGCTAGGAGCCCGCAAACAATTCCTTCCAAGAAAAAAAGAAAATACAAAAGTGAGCCAAATTCAAGATCTGTTCATTTCGAGATGCCTGGACACACTGCGTTTGAAAGACTGATCATAGGAAGTAGGAAATACAGACAGAAGAAAACAGTTCCAGAGTTGACCGGTTGCATAAATGAAGGACTGGGAGTGACGGTTAACTCTTGCATTAGAAAGTTGGACAGAAAAGGGATGTTTTGTTGCTAGACGGGTGCTATGCGCCCATTGTAGAGGTGGAGGGATGCAAGCAGATCAGAGGAACAGTGACAACGGAAGTAGCGATAGAAAAGACATAAAGAGGCAACAGTGCGGCGAAGACACAGAGGTTGAAGGGAGCTAGTACGAGGTTGGTAGATGGTAGGAGGATGAATATAGTTTTGAATGATGAGTTGCTAGAGGAGGTAGAGTATTTTAAGCATTTACGGTCACATGTTACTGTGGATGGAGGAAGAGATGCAGAAGTGAAGTTTAGAATAAATGAAGTAGAAAAGGTGCTGGGAGGAATGGAAAAAGTGTTTAGATGTTGTTCACTGAGAATGGAAGTAAAGAGAAAGCTGTATGAGGGTGTTGTGGTACCGACTACGTTATATGGGGCTGAAACATGGAATATGTGTGTAGCAGAAAGGAAAAGTTTGAATGTAATGGAGACGAGGTGTCTGAGGAGTATGTGTGGAGTGACGCTTATGGATCGAGTGAGAAATGATGAAGTGCGAAGGAGAACTGGAGTTGTGTGGGAGATGGCTGGTAGAGTTGAGCAGAGGATGTTGTGATGGTTTGGGCATATGGAGAGAATGGATAATGAGCGATTGGTGAAAAAGATAACCACATCTGATGTGAGAGATGTAAGGACGAGAAGAAGACCACGAATAGGATGGATGGACAGTGTGAAGAAAGCGCTGGAAGCATGAGGGATGTCTTTTGAGCAAGGAAGAGTGGCTGTGTGTGGTAGAAATGATTGGAGGAAAATTGTAAATGAATAAATAATGACGCAGCCCTGAGGGGATATTCTCCCGCATTTAATCTGATCAGTTGATCATGTCGGGTGTGGGCAAGGGGATGGGTCCATTATGACGTGGCAGGGGTAAACCAGCCCTGCTGTTGGGCCCTGCTGCGGATGTCACTGACTCCACTGTGCAGCTGACCCTCGGTGAGGATTCGTCCCTTCTTCCCTTGGGGCTAAGATGCGAATGAATGTGTTTGAGTGGATGAGTAAATTGGGAGTGTGTCGTCCCGTATTGGGTACCTCCCTTTCCTTGGGGAAAGCAGCCTAGGTATATAGCTAGATAGATAGATTACCATTACTACTACTACTTTTATTATTATTATTATTATCATCATCGTCATTACCATTCAGAACTCCATTCCCACCCTAGGGCAGGGTGAGGAGTTGCAGTGTCCAGACAGCCCAAATTTGCCCAGTCCAATGGATCACGCTTCCATTCACTCATTATTCAAGCCCCCAGAATCCTGGCTCTATCGGATACACCAAAAACATTCATCACGTTCTGTAGCTTCACACAAATGTATCTGATAGAGTCAGTCGGGACGCTACCACGTTAAAAAGGGGTGCCAAACCTAATCATGCACTTCTCCCCACAACATTCATCCAGCCAGCTCGATCTCTTGTCAGTTCCCTAGCTTCACCGACTTCCAAACCTCTCTTCCTCACACACTCACCCACCATATCTCTCCACCTTCTCCTTAGCCAACCTTGCCTCCTCCCTCCTTCAAATTCACTCAGATATACCTTTTCCACTACTCTGTTGTTATCCATTCTCTCCACATGACCATACAATCTCAGTATACTCTCTTCGATTCTGGTGTCCACCGACTTCCTCACTCCACATCTTTCACGAATCACATTACTTCGGATCCTATCCTCCCTCTGTACACCACATACATTCCTCAGCAGTCCTATTTCCACTGCTCTTACTCTTGACGTTTCATTTCCATGCCACACTATAGTCTCACATCCATATGTTAAAGTTGGCACTAACCGTGGAATGTAGAGTGACACACGGAATAAAAGTAGCTGGTACAATGAAGGCCTTGATAAACAGAGGCTTGAGTGTTGCAGCTGCACGAGGCTTACATGAAGGAGTGTTAGTACCATTATTATTATCACTATCAGTATTATTATCCTCCTCATTATTCCATATAATGGGGATATTGGAATCGCCCCTGTCCGTCCGTCTTTCCGTCCGGGCCTGTATTTCGTAAACTACCAAGTGGATTGGCTTCCTATCACACAGAAAGATAGAGTATGTGTCGTAGTTGATGCCCGTATAGGTAAACTTGCCATATTGTCTGTACTTCACGAGCTATGACCATATAAGGACAAATCTGTCTTGTTACCTCCACCAAGGAGGTTATGTTTTACCTCGCGTTGGTTGGTAGGTTTGTCTGTCTGTCTGTTAACAGGATTACTCTAAGTGTTATGAGCGGATTTTGATTATATTTTGTGAAAAGGTGGGCCATGGGCCAAGGAAGAATAATTAAATTTTGAGGCGGATCCGGATCTGGAGTATCCCGCACAATATCTCCAATGGTTCGCAATAAATTTCAATGAAATTTTATGGAAAGATGGGCCATGGACCAAAAAGGAACTAAATATGGGGGCGGATCCGGATCCTATATCCATCAATACGCATCCAGATCCTTTTTAATGGCATTGGTATTGGCGGAGGTATACGCTCTCTGAGCCCTTTCTAGCGTTATATTTGGAAACTTATTGCACGATTCTCATCATATCTTACAGAAAGATAGAGTATAAGCCCTGGTTTATGTCTTTATGTATGACACTGCCACATTGTAAGTACTGTATTTTACGAGCTATATCCAAATAAGGAAACTAATCTGTAAATAGCTGTATCTTGGAAACTACTTGCTGGAACGTCGTAACGTCTTAAAGAACAAGAAGCGGTGCCAAGACACAGCAAACCCGTGTCCGCAGTCATTTTAGTGCTGACGTATAAACACAACAGGATATCTAGTCAAAGATGTCACATAAATTAGGAGAAAATCGGGTGAAAATTGACGATTTTTAACCCATTTGAAATTTAGGTCCGACCCACCTGACATTAACCCTCTTACCGCTAACTGGGGGGTGACCCCCTGATGTAATGACGCATGTTATAGGATGCAAATTTGAAAGATGCACCTTTTGGTTTTTGTTTCATGTCGATGTGACGAATTTGAAAGGAGTTATGGTGAGAAAACGATTTTTTTTTTTTTTTTACATTTTTTTGGGCGTACCGCCTGGGAAATGGCCCAATTTGGCCCAAAATTTAATCAGGTGCTCAGAAGGTCGTAGCCCATCATCCCTGTTATTTTTGTAATAATCGCACACCTAATTTTCACGTAGAGTTAACAGACAAACAAACCAACCAACAAACAAACAGGCAGACAAACCGAGTGAGAAGTATAGGATACCAATCTCCGAGCCCCTCCCGGGCGGGAACAGGTAAAGATTGTGTACGAGTCCTAATTTATGCCTCCATATATAAATGAAATTTGCATACCTGCTAATGCATATCTATATATTCCTTACCGCATGATGTGGATACGTCTTTGGTAAAGGCTTGTTATTTTAACTGTTACCATCATTACTACTACTACTGCTACTACTACTATCATTATTATTACCACTCACTACTATTGTTATTATTACTATTAACATTACTAAAATCATTGTCACTATCACTACTATTATTACCGGTACCGTATCACCACTGCAACTATTATCATTATCACTACTACAATTTTCATCGCTACTGTTATTATTATTATCACCACTACCATTATTATCATCAATACTACTGTTGTTATTACCACCACTGTTATTATCATCACTACTACTGTTATCACTACTGTTATCATTGCCACTACTATCATTATCACTACGATTATTATTATCACTACTGCTATTATCATCACTGCTACTATTATTATTATCACTAGTATTTTTAGCATTATCACTACAAATGTTGTTATCACTACTGAGGTGATTATTGCGATTACCACTACTATTATTATCATCACTCTTACTATTATCATTATCACTACTGCTGTTATTATTATCATCACTACTACTATTATTTATACTTCCTAACCCACAACAGGTAAGATCTTGCCCGTGTGTGAGCCCCATCCCTGCTGCCGCATGGGTTTAGGCGGCAGGTGTTACTGCGACTTTTTGTCCTGCCCCTTGTCCGGAGAGCTCTCCACGACAACGAAGACGACCAGTACGACTCGAGGTGACCCCAGCATCGGCAGTGTGAGTAGTGGTAAAGGTCGTCGTGAAGCCCCCAGTGGTCGTCGCGCAGTATGGCAGTCGTAAGCAAGAACTCGGCTCCATTATCCTCAACAAGAACGACAAGAACACCAACAAAAACAAGAATAATAGAACAACAAGAATGACAATCAAGAACAAAGAACAAGAACAACAATACCACCACATCATCTACAGAAACAACAAAGTAGAAAACAAGAAACATACAACAGCAAAATAATAAAAAACCGTCAACAACAAAAACAATGACAAATATAGTCCTTTCACCGTAGCTTGGCCCAGATTTTCGTCCTTTTGCAGCTTACTTCATGTAGCACAGTGGCAGAATAAGACAATGCTATGACTATACATCCCTCCCATAGCACTTCTTCGTGACTAGCAATTTGAAGGGGTTAATGAGGGCTACATCTCCTCCCCCCCTCGTTCCAAAATTCCCTCCTGCGCTTAATAAAATCGCTTGGATGTGATATGGATTACATGAATAGGTAAAAAAAAAAAAAATGTTTCTCTCTCTCTCTCTCTCTCTCTCTCTCTCTCTCTCTCTCTCTCTCTCTCTCTCTCTCTCTCTCTCTCTCTCTCTCTCTCTCTCTCTCTCTCTTGCCGAATATATTGTTCAGAATGTGAAAGGCCGTGTCTCATTATCCTGTGTGGTGTGGTGTGGTGCGGGTATTACTGACTGGTGCGGTATTATCATGTGTGGTGGTGTGGTGTGATTGGTACTGACTGGGGTGGTATTATCCTGTGTGGTGGTATCGTGTGGGTATTACTGACTTCTGTTGTATTACCCTGTGTGGTGTGGCGTGGCTATTATTGACTGGTGTGGTATTATCCTGTGTGGTGGTGTGGTGTGAGTATTATGGACTGGTGCGGTATTATCCTGTGGTGTGGTGTGGTGAGGGTATAATCGAGTGGTGTGGTTTTATCCTGTGAAGTGGTGTGGTCTGGTGTGGGTATTACTGGCTGGTAT
The DNA here is from genome assembly GCF_032717465.1 of Coenobita brevimanus. NCBI lineage: Eukaryota > Metazoa > Arthropoda > Malacostraca > Decapoda > Coenobitidae > Coenobita > Coenobita brevimanus. The sequence continues at coordinate 20,695,914 of NC_137027.1, read as the reverse complement.
TACAGACAGAGAAATCCAGACAGCAACAGCCCCCTTGCTACATTCAGGCTGTGTGGTAAAGACTTTAAAAGGCTGGAGGTCATAGGAAGAGGGAGAGACTGACTGAGGGCGATAGTTCCTCATCTGACATACGGGAAAGATGATGGTGATGATGATGGCGATGATGATGATGATGACGAGGAGGAAGAGGAGAATGGTAATGGTGGTGCTGGTGATGACTGTGGATAATGAGAAGAGGGGGAGGAAAAGAAAAAGAAAGGTATTTGTAGATACTCCGTAACACCTCTTCTTTAGCAATTTAATATGAACATTACACCCCAGTTTTCTTCTATATCTTAACGCAAATTATGAAGGTAGTTAAAAGATATACATAACATACGATGGAATAATAACATGGAGTAGGTAAAATGATTTGCCAAAGAGTAACTGTTACGAGACACCTATGTTGTTCTTTCTTTCTTGAGAGCGAAATAGAGGCTAGTTTTTGCTGATCTTACTGAATGAGATTTTTCCTATTTGTTTTGTTTTCTTTTTACTTCTCTCGTATTACACCATCCATCCCTTCCTTCCCCATTCCCCCCTTCCCTCCCTCCTTCCCCTTCTCAGTAGTAGTGGTAGTGGTATATAGATGTTGATGCTGTCTGTGTGGCCTAGCAGACCCATCGACCACAAACAAGCAACACCTTCATGTGGGAAACTGCGCCTGGCCAGGGTGGGAACAGGGTCCTTCCACACGGCGAGGTGCAGGTAATATGAAGCAAGCATAACCCCGAGAGGATGAGCTGTCTATAGGATATGTATGAGTAGTAGCGTCAGCCCAGATTGTCTACTTGGTAAATGTTGTTGAGTTCCCCGCATGGGAGTGTTGTGCAAGGCCAGCTGTGTATAGGAGATATGTATGAGTAGTAGTGTCCGCCCGGGCTTTGACTACTTGGTAATGTGGTTGAGTTCCCCGCCAGGGAGTGTTGTACATGGCCAGATACCAAGTCACTGCCATGGTAGTACCTCCCGGGACGATAGTAACCATGCAGCTACTACCTTTTTGGTGGGCTAACTGGTGCTACACATTGCCCAAGGGTGACCCGGGACTATGCAGGGCAGGGGCGTCCATCTTCCCTGAGCTGGACACATCACAAGGCCGCATACCTATGATGTGTTAGGTAATGATGAGGGGAGGCGTGGCTCAATCGGTAGAGACGTGGCCTGCCGTTCTAATGGACCCAGGTTCAAATCCCCGCTGGGGCAGGGAACAGTTTAAGGATTTGAATTTCATTAAATCAAGCTTTAGTGATCTACCAGAAGACCCGCAGACATATCGTAAAAATACCCCCGCTAATACAAATACACCAGTCCTGTATGAGACAGCCCTAGCATGTATTCAATATGGACGGTGGGTGTTGGCGCCGAAGTTGTGACATGTAGAGGTGTATGGTATGTAGGAGGACTGTTGGGCCTTGATAGCAGGCTGTGAAGCCTATGCCCAGAGTCGAACACAAAAAAAATAAAATAAAATAAAAATAAGCAAATAATATTTGTTTTACTCTAATTTGGCCCAGATTTTTTTTAGTTATTTTGTAGTATATTTCACACTCTACATTCCTTCCACAGCACTTCTTCATGACTGGCATCATATTCTGGTGTTAATCTCTTGTAACAGCTTAGAATTCAAGACAGAGAGATGGCAGATTTAGGCCAATTTAAAGTGAAAATGGTATAATACACAATGGAGTATAGAGGAAGGCAAACAACAGTAGGAAATCCATTATACTTTTCTTTATAATGCAATATGTTTTTCAAATTATTTAACTAGAACCAAATACTGAAATTATGCTTCATTATGGAGAAGCAGTTTTTGTCTCACTTAAACCCTCTTCAGATATACAATCAAAATAGTTATCTATCTAGCTATCAATCTATTATCTGTCTACCTATATAATATCTATTATCAATCTGTAACTCAGTGTGTATGTATGTACGGATGGATGTATATGACCATACAAGTATATAGTGTGGAGAGAGAGAGAGAGAGAGAGAGAGAGAGTTAAATACTATGCCAAAACTCCTAATTACAGCCTCTGCCTGAAGGGTTAATGAGGATCGTCTCTTAACTGGGCTAACAAGATCCAACAGGGGTCATTACACCTGATACACACCCTTAATTAACCCACATTGATTCAATAAAATGGACTGACAATTACAGGTAAATATATCTTGCGGTAATTAGCGGTCAGTATGCAATTTAATACAGGTAATTAACGAGCAGTTTTATATATACAGGATGGTTCGTAATTAGCGCATCGTTAGAAGCTCCCATGGCGGTTCTTGCGTCGTGCTGGGAATGCTCAGTCTGCTGGTGTGGGCGGTGTGGCAGTGGGGGTAGGAGATAAATGATGCAGGGTAGACATTGATAACTTACTAGGGTGTATTCTGCGTGGTTCTAAACATTTTTCTAAGATCACTTTAACTGGTAGGAGGATTTGGTTTTAGCTGGTTGGGGTTTTGGATTAACTTTTTTTTTATGCAAGGAAGAAGGAGCCAAAGGGAAGAAGCCAGCATGTTGTTCCCTCCAAGAAAAAACAATAAGATGATAGAGAGCCAAATAGCATCTTTATATATTTACTATTAGTCATGCTGACGACATAAGACAAAGTGCCCGATGCTAGCATGGTGTGGACGGAAAATTCGTGACTAAATATGTTACTCAGAGTATTTTCTATTTCTCTCTCTCTCTCTCTCTCTCTCTCTCTCTCTCTCTCTCTCTCTCTCTCTCTCTCTCTCTCTCTCTCTCTCTCTCTCTCTCTATCTATCTATCTATCTATCTATCTACCCATCGAGACACACACACACACACACACACACATACACACATGTATGATAAAGGAAGTTAGAAGGGTCATTACGAGCTTGACTCAGTCCTGTTAACACACACACACACACACACACACACACATACACACACACACACACACACACACACACACACACACACACACCACCACCACTACTACCACCATAACTTATCTATCTGTCTATTTATCTATCTATCTATAGGCAGACACCATAATTCCGTAAGGAATGGTCATTTGTGTTTGAGTTAGTGGTTTTACGGGGAGGGGCATACCACCCAAAAAGTCAGCGTAAGAGATATCCACAACCATGACCTCCAGCAGCTACCATATTAAGGTGTTTCATTAATACTTAACATAAAATTTTCTTCGATTTTCTCCTGATGGCGAATGCTGCCCCAATTTCAAATGGGAAAGAGGTTCTAAAAATCGAAAAATGATGGGAATCTGACAGTATTTAGAGGTCGCCCAAGTTTGAGACTTTCTTATATTGAGAAAAAAAAAATCTAAATTCTGATCATTCTCTTATTCTCTTTATTTCAGAACCAAAATGAAAATAGACGGAAAGCACCTTTCATTAATTGAAATAACCAGGTATAAATGGATTGTTTTCATCATCAATCTGTCCTACACTACTTGATTTTACCCTTCAAGCTTTCCTTCGTCTTGGCGGGGATCAATTTCTGGTGGGCCCGAACCACCTTAAGGAGGAATTGCTTCTGCTTCTCATCACGCGTGATGCTGGAATTGAATCTCTTCATCAAGGCGATACTCCTCTCGGCAGAGTCACTGACCACCTTCAGGGCTGCTACCATCCACCTCAAAGCGCACTGCCTCCATGAGCTGTGTCACCTCAGCATTCGATTTCGTCTTCCTAGCCTGGACTGCAAGATCGCTCTTCCACTTCTCAGCTTTCTTCTTCATTGTCTTCTGCTCCACCCCCGCAAGACTTGGCGACATCTGGTCTTCCTCTGCGAAGTGAGAAAATCCTTGTCTTCCTGAGGGACCTTGGCGGAGGATAGCACGGAGGAGTGAGCCACGTCAAACATGTCTTCCAAATCCGACTTGAACATCCCCTCCTTGTAGGGGTAACCCTCTTGCGGCTTTGTCCTGTTCTTCGTGAGGGCGTCGCAGGTGTTGATCAACTTAGGCAGCTACTCCCCTGCGTACTTCTTGGTGTAGATTGTATGTTGGCCATCTCCCAGATGGGCCAGATGGCCTCCACCACCAGGCGAATGCTCTCCAACTTGGTCTTCCGTCCCTCTTGGTGGTGGTGGAAGTAAAGGAGCAGGCATTGCTCCTTCGATAGAAGCTGCAGACAATCAATCTCTGCAACTGGGGCCTTGTCCAGCAGCCACAACTGGTTTCTTGAGCTAGTAGCCATCACCAGCGAAAGAAGAAAATCTTGCATTAGTGAAAGTGGCCAATTTGAGTGAACCCTCAAAATCCTCCTACATCTGTCAAATTTTGTGTGAACACTCCTTTATAAAGGTGTAATAAGGGGAAGAGTCGCCCCGACCCGAAATCCTTCATTCGTACTTTTGAGACACCCTATACCACAGTCACCACAAATACCAACATTTTGCAAGAGTACCTCTCCTGCAGAATTTCTTGAAGGTTTTGGAATCAAATGTTTTCGCCATAGTCTCCATTTGTTACCTTATTGATAGTCTTCTCTGGACCATGGCCAGGAGAGCTAGCGAGCGGGAGCGCGCGCGAGAGAGACAGACAGACAGACAGACGGACAGACAGACAGAGAGTACACTATCTATCTATCTATCTATTGCCAGATGCCTTAATCCCGTTTGGGGTGGCCACAAACAAATCGCATCCAAGTTGCCCTGCCCCCCGCCATTTCACTGCCCTGCTCCCAACTCACACCTCGCTCTCTCATTTACCTCTCTACTCCATCCCTCCATCTCATCCTCGGCCTCCCCCTCCCTCTTCCCCCCTCCACCTCACTCACATACATTCTCTTCGTCAGTCTTTCACCCTCCATTCTCTCCACATGGCCAAACCACCTCAGTGTGTTCCTCATAACGCTTCCTATCACATCCACATCCACACCACAACGCTTCTTTATATCCTCATTCGTCAGCCTGTCTCTCCACGTGACTACACAGGCTCCTCTTAAATAACTCATTTCCACTGCTCTCACTCTTGACTTGTGTCCTTCCAACAACGTCCAAGCTTCACTTCCATACGTTAGAGTTGGTATCACAATACTGTCATGTAGTAACTTTTTCACTTCCATGCTCACTTCCCTGTTTCTTATCACTGCTTTCAAAGAGAGTACACAAAAAAGAAAATAATATCATTGGTACAACCAGTGATCATGAAACTTTAAATGTCTAACTAATAGATACAGTCCATTTCATCAGTCACTCTGCTGATAGTTTCGTCTGCATGTATGTTTTACTGCTTCTTTTCTGGACCATGTAAACCTCACTCATGATTGTGGGATGAAGATTATGATAATTATGTTGATATTCATGATGGTGATGATGAAAACTAAACACTATCGACGTTATGGTGATTATGATAACAAAGACGATTAAGGCATTAACGAGAAAATATGAAGGTAAAAGCTAGATAAAGAAAAGCTAAGCCTAAAACACAAAATTATGAAGACAGAAAAGCATAAACAGGACAAAAAAAGGGGGGGAGGCAGGGGCAAGATTTGATGACAGCCTGAAAACACAAATAGGGGAAAAGCGAAAAGAAAAATTGTCATTTACAGACATTTAAGACGGAGGGACGAAATGAGAGAGAGAGAGAGAGAGAGAGAGAGAGAGAGAGAGAGAGGGAGGAGGGGGGGGTAAGGTTTGGGAAAGAATAAATAGATATAAAGACGAAGGGGCGAGGGATGAAAGCAAGGGAAAGGAAAAAATTGAGAACGAGCAAGATACAGAGAAAAGAAGCGACAGACTGAGCAAGAAGAAAGTTAAAAAGGATCGTGAGAAGGAGAAAGAGCGAAAATTTACAAACTGATAGAATTTGAAGTGGAAAACGAAATATAACTGAATTAGGTAAATGTCTGTTAACTCTGCATAGCTTGTAAAATCCAGTGAATAAAACGGTAGGCGTTACTGGGAACACAATACGAAAGTTATGCATCCTGAGAGAAAGAATACATTTTTAACTCTTTGACTGCAGAGGGTTTCTCTAGACTAAATAATCGGTAGGACAAAGCGGAAAAAATACGTAAGTTCTGGAATCTCACAAAAATAGAAGGATTTTAAAAAATATTTCAATCCGATTTTTTTAATTCTTTCACCTTACGATTATCATCACAGTAGGATTTTTTTTTTTTTTTTCAAACTGAGACTGTGACTTTCTGCCTTTAACAGTCTCTTCACTGCCAGGAGACTCAAGAAATTGGATCACATTAGCCTGGAAATAGGAATGACAAAATGAAAATATCGTCATGGAATTGAAGGGATTAACAGCTGGGCTACCTGTGGTTTGTCTCTGCTAAATAAAATCGTCTGTTCCTAGAGAGATAAACATCTGTGTGTCAGTATGCAAATAAAAGAGTGAGGGAGGTAGTTTTGTAATGGTTTGATGTCAGACGGTTGGTCTGTGCTGAATAAAAGTTTGTCTGTAGCAAGTGGGGATTAACATGAGTTTGACTATCCCATTAAGGAATTTAAGATCTGTGTGTGTGTGTGTGTGTGTGTGTGTGTGTGTGTGTGTATTAAGCCTAACCAGATACGGTTCTGTATTATGTCAGAATAATATGAGTTACAGCATCACATTAAGAAACTTAAGTTCTGTGTGTGTGTGTGTGTGTGTGTGTGTGTGTGTGTGTGTGTGTGTGTGTGTGTGTGTGTGTGTATGTGTGTGTGTGTGTGTGTGTGTGTGCACTTTAAGTCTAACTTACATGCGATTCGTCTGCTCTGAATGAAATTATCTAACATGAGAAAGAATAATTATGCAGTTCAGACCATTAAACTGAAACTGGTCACTCACCTGAATTGACGTCACTCGGCTTCTGTAGTGGCGATGAATACACTGGCTGGCCTCATTATGGAGAGAGAGAGAGAGAGAGAGAGAGAGAGAGAGAGAGAGAGAGAGAGAGAGAGAGAGAGAGATGCTAATAAGAATCCAGAAATGATAATAACAAATAAAAGGCAGGAATAGGAGAGAAAATACCGGAGGAACACATACGGCCAGAGAGAGAATAACAAAATTTATCCACTATTCGATGTGAAAGAAATCGGTTTGCAAACAGAAAGGTTGGGAGAGAAAGAGGGAGAGAGAGAGAGAAAGAGTGAAGATATATGAGGATTGTGTTCATTTTCATTATGTATCTTTCCCTGTGTCCATTTGTACTTTTCTCCATGTATTATCTACGTACCTACCCATCCTTCCTCTTATCTGTCCATCCACTCTTTTATTTCTATCTGTCTATCCGTCAGTCTGCATCTGTGTTTATCTAAACTTTGATTGTAGGAAGTGAAAGAAATCTGCAGGTAAAGAGAGAGAGAGGGAGAGAGAGGGGGGGGGCAGGAGGAGGGATAGTAATGTAAGAACTGTCTTTACCTATCTATCATCCATCCCGTCTATCCCTCTTGTTACATATCACTGTCAATATATAAGCCGTATCTATCTATCTTTCAGCCTATCTTTTTCTCTCCATCTCCATATTTTCATTCTATCTGTCTGTCTGTCTGTCTCACTGTCTAACAATTTGTCTGTCTATCTGTTTAGGTCTGTGTTTATGCATCAGTGCACTATAGCAGGCGGAAAAATCCGATGGGAAACAGAAGGGGAGAGAGGGATCTGGGAAATATAGGGAATTTTTTTTTGTTCATCTACGTGTCTGCCTGTTTACTTATCTGTACATCTGTATAGCTGTGTATCTACCTGTCTACCTGTATGTTTGTCTGTGTCTGTATCTATCTCTGTTTACTTACCTGCCTGTTTATCTGTTTATCTTTGTACTCTACTACACGAAGGAAACAGGATGATGAAAGGGGAGAGAAACAATGGGAAACAGACAGAGGGTTTGTAATCTGAGATATGTAATATGTATATCTATCTGTGTATCTGTCTTCCTACCTACCTACCTTTCTGCCTCTGCCTACATCTACATATGTTCACTTCTCTGTCTAGCAGTTTGTCTATCTATCTCTCTGTGTAGTAAATGAGAAAACTTTTAAACAGAATGGGGAAGAGAGAAGAACAACAGAAAGAGTATTAGTAATTTGAGAAGTCTAACTTCAAGACTCAATGCTTGTTTTATGTCTCTTACCATCTTGGTATCGTTGAATGCGTTCCTGTATATCTACCCTTCCATTTTTATAAGAATTCTATCTGTGTCATTCTGTCTACGAATTTTACGCTGTAGGATATAAAAGAGGTCAGGCTCTCCGACCACCTCGCCCGACGCACGTAAAACACTGTCTATACGTCTTTTACACTACTGTAATTTTGCCTTAATTTTTCGTCCTTTTGTAGCATATTTCACATAGGTCATTGGCAGAAAAAGACATTTTTTTCCATGGCATTTCTTCAAGACTAGCATCATATTGTAGTATTAGTCTGATGTTACAACTTAGTACTCAAGACGGAGATGGCAGTTTTAGGCGACGTTAAAGTAAAAATGGTATAGCCCCTTCTTTATTCAGTCCGCCGACCATCACATCTTCTTATGCTTGACATTATTTCTCACACTCTCCCCCTCCACCTAAAACTTCCAGACCCCTTTATCTGCGTGTTCTAAATGGCCCGGCCTAGAGATTCATGGTTTGGGAAATTACGGGGAAGCTTTTAAGAGCGAAAGCTGTAGGCCCGGCGTCTTTCTTCTCGACCTGTCACGATTAGGGGAAGTGGAGTATGTGATGGTGTATGATGGAGGGTGGTGTGGGTGATGCTGTTATTGTGTGAGGAAATGATAATGATGAATGATGATGACGACGATGATGGTGATGATGATGATGATGAGGAGGAGGAGGAAAGGAACCCTTATTAAATAAAATTCTGAAAACTTTGTTGGGCTCCAAGATGTCACTGAGATTTGAAATTCATCGTTCACTATCTTGTTTTTTTAATAAAATGCGTCAGTACTAATGTCTGCAACTGCATATGCGTGAAGGAATGATATTAAACTATATATCATTTTATTACTTTATGTAAAATGTGAGGACAAAGGTCCACGCAGTCCATTTAAATCTGAGCTTCATTAAATATTTTCTTTGCTGTTTTCCGCAAAGTCAGGTTTCATAAGAATTGTTGCACAACGCTGGAAATTGTATTAAAAAGAACTATACTCATATAGATTTGTAGAGCCCATGAGAAAAATTCAGCGGACACTTCTCTGACGGCGGTGATTATAATGTGTTATATGAACAATTTTTGTTGCAAAGCGAAGCACACAACAAAAAGAATGAGAAGGAAGGATACACTTTTATATGGGAAGGAATGAGAATATGGAAGGCAGGAGACAGTACTAGTAGGGAAGAGAATTGTCGATGAATTATTGCTAATGGCTTTACATCCTGGAGGGCGCTGGGTCAAAGGCAAGCTGCTTAGTGGGTCATCGGGTGCGGTAGGAGGCAAAAATTCACTCAGTAATATATACACTTTTTCTACTTCTCTTATCTCTTCCGGCTAATATTTCTAAGCTGAGAGAGACTTGATATATTTTTCTACTCTTTTGCACAGCAAGGGACAAACGTTCGTCTAAATCACCTATTCTTTCTGTCACTAGTCTCTTTTGATCACCATTTCTAAGCTGAGGGAGACTCGGTAGGTTTTTTCATTTAGATAAGATTTTTCTTTATGATTCGTCAGGGAGGAAAGTGACGGGCATGTCCTAAGTGTGAAGTAGTCACAGTGGAATAGTCTCCCTCAGAATATATCTTGGTCTCTCTGGATATCTCTTGCTGTCTCTGGGTCTCTCCTTGCACCGTCAGGTCTGTAAAGAGAGAAGATGAAAGGATGAATTTCTTTCGCTGACTGAACAAGACAAGGGAGTGTATGAGTAACAGGAAGGATGGTGTTTGGTATGTGTTTGTGGGGAGAAGGGCCATAACTAAGAAGGGAGGATGAAATGATGATGATGATGGAACAAACAAGAGAGTATTTGAAGGAGTGTTTAGTGTCGTGCTAAGAGGGGTCGGTAATGAACAGGGATTCAGAAATTCCTAGATATCTAAGCTCCCTCACAGGATGCAGTGTCAGACAAGAGGTGGATTGACTCTTATCACAGGAGCCTTCCATTGGTAGAAATGTTCTGTACAGGGATTCAGAAATTCCTAAATATATAAGCTCGCTCACAGGATGCAGTGTCAGACAAGAGGTGGATTGACTTTTATCACAGGAGCTTTCCACTGATAGGAATGTTCTGTACGTGTCCCTAATAGCTTTGACAGTTCTTTTGGTTCAGAGGCATTGTTACCTCGAGTATTAATTGATTTTGCTCTCTCTCTCTCTCTCTCTCTCTCTCTCTCTCTCTCTCTCTCTCTCTCTCTCTCTCTCTCATACACACACACACATTAGGCCTACCCATATCACCTCCTCGGTCGAACTGGCCACACTCGTGTTGATTGGCTGCCTTGATCACTGAAGCAACCAGGTATATAATTAGATTGACACAACTGCACCGAGGATTGGATGGAGTTAGATTAAGCGAGTTCGGACGCCTTCATGTGGTGGCACCGACTTAACCTGGCTGCTCCACTGCCTGGCTGCACAAACTTTCTGAAGCTAATTCCATCACCCCCTACAGCAGGATGGGGGGCTGCAGGAGAAGGGGCAGCTTAAGCCTAGACCAGTATACCTATTTGCGCCTATACACCATTAGTACACCTGGGCCTCACAGACCCACAAAAAACAAAATACAAAAATACTTGTACTTCGTTTAGTTTACCATGAGAAAATGAATATAAAAATAAACATATTTTTTGCATTTTAGGCAAATTTTTGAAGAAAAAATCTTTACAAAAAAGTACAGTTTCTGTTTACATGGACTCCATAAGAAAAGAAATGACACAATGATGTTCGTATTGCTGTCAGAGCTGGTAGTATGAAGAGTCTTCATGGTGTGGAAGCTAGTGGTATGAAGAGTCTTCATGGTGTGGAGAGGGCAATGCAGAATTATGCATCACACAATAGTAAATTTCAGCCTCACTTAATCCAGTATAACTGGGTCTCACAGACCCGACAGCGACTTTAGTGTGTTATACACCAAAACAGAAGGAGACTCGGAAAACCACACATCCACCCTTATCATCGACACCCAAACCGAGGAAGCTATTGAGAGGGACGGGGGTCCCTAGCATATAGAAATGGCTAAACCAAAAAGTGCCGGAAAGTGGCCAGGTCTCAGACTCGGGTGTGCTGTTCTAGGGTTAAGCCTACAGTCCACCGGATTCACGTTTCAGATGAGCCTGGAAAATAGCAGCAGCGGTACGGCTGCAATTTTTACTATATTATAATTGCCACCACGAGACGATTTCATTCAGCACTGGAGACTTTTTAAACTAGAGAACTGAGGTACAGCTGTCATTAAACACTTTACTGGTAGAGGTTCGTCGTGAGCTGAATATAATATAAGAATCTTGTGGTGGCAAGAACTTAATAAAAATGCATCGTTGCAGTAGTAGTGGTGGTGGTGGTAGCAATAGTGGTAGTAGTAGTAGTTATAGTAGTAGTAGTAGTAGTAGTAGTAGTAGTAGTAAAAGTTAGTAGTAGTTCAATGGTAGTAGTTGTACAGTGGTAGTAGTGGTGGTGGTCGCACTGTAGGAGCAGTAGTTGCTCAGGTTCATCTGAACTATAGCCCAGTGGACTGCAACCCGAGGTTGTCACTCTTCTGTGGGGCGCATCCTTTATGAAGGGGACAGTGAGAGGACTAGGGCATGTTTGTATAACCAAGCAGGTCCACCTTCAGTGATACTGATGCCACCACGTGATGGTGTCCATTACCAGCACCGTCATGTAATTCAAGGAGTTATGCATTTCAGCACAGTTACGCCATATTTTAATTATTGTTAGATGCAGATACCCATCATCCACTCACTCGATGTAGCGATTTCTTGTAGCCCTTTCCCTTCACTCAGCCCCTCTCCTTTCTTACGGTGTTCTCTCATTCTTAGGTTGCTCATTTTTGGCTGCATACTAACAAGTGGCTAAGGAGACATCGAAATCACTCTTCCTTAGCAGATGAGTCGACAGAATATATCAGTGCCACAACGTGAAGGCGTCCCTCTGCAGCACCTACCCCTCCTATCACTTCCTCATTTCTTACATACTGTCCCCCACCTCTCACTCATATACACATTGCAGTGAAGGTGGATAGTTCCATACTCCTTTCCCCCTCAAGCACAGCGCCCTTCCTTTTAATTATCTCTCACATTCAGTTTCCTTCCTTCCTACTACATCCTTCCTACTACACCCTCTCGAGCTCACTTACCATCCTTTGTTGTTCTTTCTCGCTCTCCCTCCGCAGTAAAGTGGCGGAGGAAGATTAACATAATCCACTTCACTGCCCTGAGGCATTTTTTTTTTTTGTCTTACTCTTGTTACTTCCGACAGATGTTATTTACTTAGGGAAGACATATCGTAGAAAAGGAGCTTAAGATTCAAATGACTGCACATACCATTAATGTGTCTCTTTCTTAAGCTCACAGCAAATGAGATTACGTCATTATTTTTGTAGCGTCAGTAAATACCGAAAATCTAGTGTTTTACCTATGATCATTATTTTTTCTTGCAAATAGTGTATTGATAACCCTGTGACATGCCTTAACAGCCCAACACTCCCTCCCACCAACAACTGTTACTGTTTCGTTTTTATTTGACTCAGATTTTCGTCTTTCTTTGCAGCTCATTTCCTTAGCTAAGTAGCCGTAAGACAATGCTGGGAATTTACATATTTTTCCATTGCACTTTGTGATTAGTGTCATCATCTCTTGCTAATGTATTTTTTCGACTCTGCACTGGAGAAGGAGACTTGACAATTTTAGGTCAAGTTAAAGCGAAATTAAAAGAGAAGAGGATAATCAGCGGTATATTACAGCCTTGTCCCGTATATATTAACTGCTGATACAGTATGCAACAGCAATCCCTGGCAACAGCAACTAATATACAATGAATATACTGTATATCCCAATACTTTGTACTATAACAACCGCGTCCCTATCACACCCTCATTGCTTAAATATCACTCTGGAGAAAAAAAAGTATTATCCAGTATATCCTCTATACCTGTATAAATATGTCTTATTTTTTACCTTCTGATATCCTGTTGTACGAGTGCTCACCTGGAAAGCCTTTTCTTTTTTTCTTTTCTTTTTTAATCTAAATACTGTCTACTTTTTACTTTAATTTGGGCTACAACTGTCGACTTTCCATGTTGAATGATGGGTTGAAACAATAGGTTTACACTAAAATATACTGCTGTTACGAAAACTTGGCATAGAACGATGTAGAGGTTTAGCATCCTTATATTATTTTGATTTTTTTTTCTTCTGTTACTTGGAAAAGAGTGAAATTCTAGAGCTGCCTTGAACCAGATTTTTGTCCTTTGAGCGTTGCTTCACCTTGGTGAATGGCAGAATAGTATAATGCTTCGGCTATTCATCCTCTTCACAGTACTTATTCGTGATTGGCACCATATAGCTGAGTATTCAAGATGGAGGTATAGCAATTTCAGATGAAGTTAAAACAGAAAGAGTATAGCAGTCTTCCCTGAACCTGAACAAAATCTTCTTGAGGCTGCCAGGAAAAAAAATAATGCACACAGGTCAATGTGCTTTATCTAACCCAGTAAGAGACTTTGTTTTGAAGACATGAGGATAAAAAGACGAGGTTGTAGACACGCCTACTGACTACTCACAATACCTGGCTTTACAGAACACACAAACACGGTAGGTAGGTAGACTGAAAGAGAGGAATAGAAACTGGAAGGGAGAGGAGGAGGACATAGGTAGGTAGGTAAGTTAACAGGGGGATAGAGAGATGGACAAGAAGACAGTCAGTATGGGTGGCGGGATGGGAGAAAAGGAGAAAAAAAGGGATGGAGGTGGGCAAGTAGGTAGGTAGGTAGGTAGGTAGGTAGGGAATGAGGTAAGTAGAGTAAAAATAAAACAGAAAAATGAACAGAAGTAGAGAGGGAGAGGAGGGAGAACAGGATGTAGGCCGAGATGGACATAAAAAAGATGCAGACAGGCACTGAGAGAAAATTTATAAAGGCATAATGGCAGGTAAGAAAGCAGGGAGGGAGTAAGAAAGTGATGCAAATAGAAGGAAGGCAGAGAAGGAAACAGACAGGTACTGATGAAGATGGGCATGGAGAATGGCAGGCATCAGGAAGAAAGGCATGGAAGCGGCAGAAACCAGAGGCGGAAATTAAAGGAGACAGACAGGCGGGGTGGAAGACAGAATGTCAGACAGGCATAGAAAGAGACATGCAAAGAGAACGAGCATGAAAGCCAGTAAAAAACGAAAGAAAGAGACAGACACAAGTAGAAAGACATCAGACATGGAAGGGAGACAGAAAACAAGACAGACAGGCAGGCAGGCACAAAGAGACGGACATAGATAAAACTAAGCAGGCAGGCAGGCAGGCAGGAAGGCTGAAGAACAGGCCAAAGCTGCAGACATATAAGAAAAGCAGGTAAGCAGGCAGGTGGTCAGAAGAACGTAGCGGGAGAAAAGCAGCAGGCAAAGAAGAAACGACAAGCAAGAAGACAGACACAGGGAGAGAAAAACAGCAAGCACAGAAGAAAAGCAGCAGGTATAAAAGAAAAGCAGGCAAGGTAAAAGGCAGGCAGAAAAGAATGCTAAAGCTGCCGGGGAACACAAACAAGTCTCTGGACTGTGAAGCGCTTGAGAGAAACTTGAAAGCACGTCATTCCGTATTCTTCGCGGACTTACCCTGTATTTTACGCAGTTCTTGGGCAAATATTTTATGTTTGTGAATATTCTTGCCCTGTCTATCACTCTCTCTTTCCCTTCCCCTCACACACACACACACACACACACACACACACACACACACCTCTTTACCTATGTATTCAAAACAGAGTACATAGACAATAAACGAAGCTAGTATACACAACAAAAGTAGTACCCTGGGTATTGTGACACCCTGCATATCATCATCATCGTCGTTGTCGTCATCGTCATGGCAATCCTTATTCCCTTCCTACAAAAAAAAAAAAAAAAATAGTGAAGTAGGATCAAGAAGAAAAAAAAAAGTATTAAAACGGGAGACCTATCAACATCATCCCAATGAAATTATCCACACCATCATTCCCATATCATTTATTCAGATCACCTACCAAAAAAAGTAACTTCCTAACACATTTTCCCCAGTGACTTACTTTGCTTACCTCGATACTCCCGATGTATGTTATTAATATCTTTTCAGTAAAGACACAGGCCTGGTTTTCATCACTGACAAAGATATTCAGGTGATTTTTTTGTAAAATAAATCGCCGAGGAAGATTTGTTACATCTCCAAAGCTCATGAGAAATGAGCCCTATTTGTCTACAGTCTGCCTTACTCCCCTCTTCTTCTTCCTCCCTTTACTCACCCCTTTTCCTTATCCTACTTTCCCCTTCCCCTCTTCACTCGCCCCCTCCTCCTCCTCTCATCCCCTCTTCTTCGACAAATCCCTCTTCCTCTACTCTCCTCCACCTTCATTCTTCCAGTCCTCCTCCAATCTCCCCCTTCTTCTCCACTCTCCATCTCCTTACCCCTCTCGCACTCCACTTCCTTCCCCTACATAACTCTGATTAGGCTTGAAATTCCCGCGTCGCCTTACACCATAATCCAACAAGCACTACCCTACCTTTCATCCCTTACCGCCTAGACACTACATAATATTATTACTAGCTGGGATGAATTTCAGATGAAGTAACCTTGAGCGTCGGCCAAACGTGTTTACTTAGGCATCGTGGTAACAAGAAAAATTTTGGACTGGGAAGTGCTAGACTAGGGTGTTTGAAAATATACGCATGGCTTACACACACACACACACACACACACACACACACACACACACACACACACACACACACACACACACACACACACACAAAACTTACGAACACGGCACATATATACACAGAACTTTAAAACATTCATCTTACACACACACACACACACACACACACACACACACACACACACACACACACACACACACACACACACACACACACACACACACGCAAGAGTACGAAGCTTGTCTGATGTGTTGCCTCTTCAACGTGACAAGCTGAAAAGACTTTTGGAAAATGTTGATAATACTTCTTTTTCGACCTCCTTGTCCCCCCCTCTGTGTCTGTCTGTCTGTCTCTCTGTCTGTCTCTCCTACAAGACGAGAATGGGGCGCGACGGAAGAGTAAATGGAGTTGGACCCAAAGCGGAAGACGGGGTTAGAGAAGGAGTGAGGGAGGAGAAGGGGGAAGGGGAGGGGAAAGGACTGAGATAAGGAAGGGACGAGGGAGAGAAAAGAGGGAGGTGAAGGGGGGAGAGGGAAAGAAAGAGAGAGGAAGCAGTGGAAAAAAATTAAGGAGAGAGAGAGAGAGAGAGAGAGAGAGAGAGAGAGAGGGGAAAGGAGATGACAGGGAGAAGTGTTTTGTTTCATGCTGAGGGCAGTAGTGTAAACAAGGATGTGAACAGGAGGTAGACATCAAAGAATGTAAGGAGGTTTGGGATTATCGTAAGGTGATTGGTTAAAGAATTAGATTTATAACTGTGAAAGAGAAGGGTGAAGGAGGAGAGGAGGGGAAGTAGGGGTGGAGGGGAGAGTAGAGGAAGTGTAAAGATTATATATGAGGTAGACATCGAAGTAGACAGGAAGGCTTTCGATTTATATAAGTCGATTGGTTACTGAATTAAAGGGTTGTTATAAAGCCAGGTAACATTGAAAGATACTGTATAATGTAATGTTGCAGAGTAATAGTCATCAGGCACTGTGAGCTACGTCACTGTGAGAAACGCACAAACGTTAATCACAGTGACCTAAACGTTCCTGAACATCGTGTTAATGACTGCCTTGATCCTTTCGTTCCCTGTGTGACCTGACTTTTGAATTATCCCTTAAATTTACCTTACAGCTGATTCAGGAGAGTGGAGGAGGAGGCAGAGAGTCAAAGGGGGGAGGGGAGAGTGAAAACGGGAAGGAGGTGAAGAGGAGGATAGGGAGAGTGGAAAAAATAAAAAGGGGATGCTGGAGAACACGACTGTTCTGGGTATGAGGGGAAGGTATAGGAATAGTGTGAACATTAAACCTGATAAGGAGGCGAGAAAGTGAAAAGGCAGAGAAAGAGGGGAGAGTGAAGGGAAGGAAGGGTATGGGTGAGGGTGAGTGAGCGATAGCAAAAAATAAATAAATAAATAAAATAAAATAAAATAAAAGTGTTACAATTGAGACTGGGAGGGAAGGGGAAGGGGAGAAAAGAAACAATGGAGAGGGAAGGGGGGCAGGGGGAGAGGGGAATGGAAGGGAGAGTATGGGAGTGGGGAAAGGACGAGGGAGCCGGAGATGGGACTGGAAGAAGGAAGAGGAGAAGTATTTGGAAGGTGTAGATGATGCATGAAATTCTTACTTTTGATGCAGTTGTGAGACATACATGAGAAATTACTTAAAAACGTAAACACATATATAAGAAATTACGTAGAAAAACAGATATACACATACACTAGAAATTCTTGGAAAAGCAGATATACACAGACATGAGATATTACTTGGAAAAACAGACATACACCAACACAATTAATACCTCGGAAATAGGCATGCATGTACATGCGACATTCATTTGATATATATATATATATATATATATATATATATATATATATATATATATATATATATATGGTGCCTCTGTGGTACAGTGGTAGAGTGTGCGTTTCGTACACCGGTGAGCCAGGGTTCGCGCCCCGCCAGGGTAATAAACTTTGGGAGTGTTCACCCGGCCACGTACTGCATTGGCGGACACAAGGGGTGCTGTGGTTGAACCAGTGTCGCTTACTATAAAGTATGCTTGCACCCAGTTGGCTTGCGCGGGCCGATTACACTTGGTTCACAGACTACACACACATCCAAAGCCACTACAACACTACAATTACACTT